>NC_064858.1:18168668-18468668 GCF_024139225.1 Suncus etruscus
TGAAAATTTCATTTTGAATGCAAACTTTGAGGACAGAACCAAATGTAAATCTATGGATGGAAAATATAAAAACCTGAAATGAAAGTCTACAAGTTGTATTTAACCAAGAAATTAAGACTGCAGAAGAGTTACTAAATTTGAAGATAAAGCAGCACAAAATGTCCATTCTGAACAATAGAAAGAAAAATTTAAGTCTCAGACATCTCGGAAACAAAATTAACATGTATGTCAGTTTAATACCAAAATAAGAAAACATAAAAAAGTCATGAAAAAATATAGACTTCTTCTTTCCAAAGTTGATGGAAGATCCAGAAGCAACTCAGAATCTAAAAAACCTCAATAATCAGGAAGACAAGCACACTTAGAAATTTCACCAAAAAAAAAATGAAATCTAACCCAATAGAGAGAGAGATATCAATTGAAAATGACATTTTCACACCAAGGCAACATAAAACTGGAAAAATAGGGAGTAACATTGTCCATATAATCTAATCAATAATCCATTACCCCAGACAAACCCTAACAAATCCTGAAGAAAATAGACTCAATGGATGAAAGGACCTGAGGGTAGAGCTGGGTCCTCAGAAATCACGAGGAGACCTACTGGAGGAGGGGGAAAGGGCTGTAAGGGGATTCTAGGGGGGCACTCACACACACTCACATAACACACAGATATGCACATACAATAACACAACCACACATGCACACAGATGCTCTCCCACACATTCACATGCGCACACACATCTGTACACTCTTTGCTCTTCTTTCTATGAGCTGCCTTTAAATCGGTGTCAGCCCTTGGAGCACAAATTTTGATGCCACTGTGTGCTTCCTCCTATAAGTGGAGTAAACACACAACAGGAAAAATGTCAGTGCAAATTGCAACTGCCATGTCAGGGGAGTCTTGTATTTTATCTAAATGAGTATTATATTATTTTAAATCATTTGTAATGAGTTAAAAAAAAGTTCATATTATGATCCCCATAGCAACACTAAAAAGAAAGCAAACATGCATAAAACATGTCAAAAAATCAAAACGGAAAAATAAGTAAAATTTCATAGAGAAGAAGTCCAGGCACAAAGCAAAACAGGAAGGGGATGTGCAGAGAAAATAATCATGCTGGAAGGCAAGGACTTGCCACTGAAAAGGCAAAGGTTACACGCTGCCTCACAGGCAGGACCCAGCAAAGAGCCACTGATAACTGACTCACGCAGGCACAAACAGCAGCTAAGATGGGAAGATACACTTGCAAACTCGAATTAGAAGAAAGCTTCAAGCTGTGCTGACATAAGGAAGTAAGCATGAAGGTAGGGCATGTTTGTGATTCTTAAAGACTCACTATTGGGGAAAAACAAGAATATAAACATGTATGCAGAGTCAGTTTAAGTTTCAAAGTAAACAAGGCAAAAGCCAACACATTAATTCGAAGGAAAGGGATTTATGGCCAAGATCCTGACAGAATTAGTGATTTGAATGTCTGTCAGATTGAGACAAACAGAAGCAGTGCAGCAGTGGAGACAGATAAGGGGTAGATGCCTCTATCTACATTCCAGAATGCCAAGTGCTCAGTAAGCAGGAAGCTGTATAACCTGGACGCAGCAAAATCATCTTCTCCAATGAAACATATCTGGTCACCTCCTCAACACTGAAACCATCCAGAGAACATCCTCGGAGAAAAGAAACACAGTTCAAAACCAGTCACAAGGAACTATGGAAACTAATCACAAATATTGGGGTCTTAAGAACCCACCCTCAATAATCCTCATCACATAGTAATTCACAAGAAAAATCAAGAAACTCTTTGCAGTGCATGGTGAAGACACAGCACTTCAAAAGAGTTTAGAGGAAGCGTTTCCAAGAAGGAAACTTTTAGTTTTGAATGTGTCTATTAAAAATGGAGGCAGGCTTAGATTCAGCAAGTTTTTCTCTTAAGAAGCATCAAAAAAAATAAATAAATAAATAAAATAAAAGCAGAAAGTGGGGCCAGAGAGATAGTGTGGAGGTAAGGCGTTTGCCTCACATGCAAAAGGTCGGTGGTTCGAATCCCGGCATCCCCCCCCCGCAAAAAAAAAGAAGCATCAAAAGGCGAGCAAATGTAATGCTTCTAAGAGATAAATCAATTAAATTAAATTTTAAAAAGTAAAATGTAATTTTTTATTTTACTTTGAATAATGAAACTAATTCATTTAAAAAGAAAAGTATGTTCCTATTGTCAAGTATTACCAGTATCTCTAAGTTTTCTCCAGATAACAAAGAGATAATGAACTAATGTTATAGATGCCAAAAATTAATCTACCTTAAAACTATAATAGTACAGTAATGGTAAAAGTTCTATTATGAGGTGAAATCAAATACTTAGGTTACCCAATAGTTTTGAGGAAATTCTATTTGTAAGCATCCTCATATAAAGAAACTATAGGGGCACATATGATCTCATTAGGAAATCCCACCAAATATTTAATGAGTAAATAGCAGTAAATGTGCATACTCAGTCATAAAGTAAGAATCCTCATTCCCATCGTTCTGCTCACAAGAGGTCAGCAAAGCCTGAGTTTGGTTCCTGCAGAGACACTACAAGATAATAAAATTAAAGACAGATAATCTTGGCAACATTAGCAATAGAGCAAATGCATGCATATCAGTCGATAAGCATAATTTAATGGGCTGGTTAAAAGCTTATTTCCAAGCAAATCTAAAGACGTTCATGTTTTGAACTTGAGAACCATCTGAACAAAATTTGAAGATGTGAAATAAATAATGTCTGAAGTCATCTATAATTCCCTTTAATCTAGCCAATGATTGAAATAGTATATGAGGAAAGGAAAACTAAGCTTTGTACCTTCAAAGCATTAAATACAGTGGCCCCAGGGGAGACGAGACAGTGAGGGAGTAGGGTGCAGGCTGGCGAACACTTATGGTCTCCTGAGAATTGTAGGTGCCGTTCTGGAGGCCCTGAGCACGGTGGATGGCCCAGAATCCCCTAACATATAGGGATGACTGCACTGCAATCTCACCAGCCTGTCTGGCTAAGAATCTCTGGAAGCCACTCCAGGACTCTTGACTGCTTGGGGTCCTTATGCCCCCAAATCAAAAACAAACACTTAAAGTGTCTTGTTCCCAAAACAAACTGTGTCAAGTATTAAGTTAACAGGGAAGCAGGGTTGAGCCCAGTCAGGTGTATGTCTTTGTTGCTCAGTAACCATTGTCCCACTTCCAGTGCTTTTGTGTTCTGTGGGGACAGAGATTCTGCACTTTATGGGGAAGGCGGTGCTTCTAAACAGCAATGAAGAATGCATTCGACTGTATCAGATGCAAATCGCCTAGTTTGTTTACAGTCTGGGATGAGGGAGAATAATATTTATGTCTCCCAAGAGAATGCTTTCCTGAGGAAGGAAGGAATATTTTTTGCTGCTTTCTTTTGCACAGGTGGGTATTTCACAGGGTGAGAATTGATTAAATGAGGCCCAGCCTGGCACTGTGAAGCTGGGAAGGGCACATAGAGTATTGAAGCTCACTGCTCCTCCCCCACCAATTTCAGACACAACTGGGTTATTACAACTGTGTCTGTGCCCTTACTTAGGAAATAACTCGGGGAAAGATTTGAAATTTTAAATGAAAGACCGAGTGTTTCCTGTTAGACAACGGGCTGATGGCATTATTCATCATCCAGGTCTGTTCTGTGTTGTAGAAACAAAACCTTGTACCCCTGGTTCATACACTGAACCCTGATTCCCCAGCGTGTGGGAGTCTGAAAGATCCTGAATTTCCTGGGCATGTTTGTTCTACACTTATTCTTTATTAGAGCCCAGTAAAGAAACAAGTCATAGGTTGGGAGACAGGCAGGTGGGAAGATACCTATGTTCCAATGAGTTATTTTTTAGTCTGAGTATATTTTAGAAAATCAGATATAAAATTTTATTTAGATTTAACCACTTATTTACAAAGTTCTTCATATTACAGCTGTTTCAGGTATTCGGTGTCCCAAGACCAATCTCACCAGTGTGACCTTCCCTCTATCAATGTCTTCAGTTTCCACCTACCTCTCAAACCTGCCCCATAGCAGGTACACAATAATTTGCTTTAGATTGCTTGTTATAAGAGATATGTTGTAATGGTGTCAATCCTAAAAAATTGGGGGGTGTTTGCACATGTGTGTATCACCAGGGGTATGCTCTGTGTGCATGCCTGAGAACATGCATATGGGCATATATCAGAGCATTTGTGCTTATGTCTGTACATAGGCATATATTCCTCAGTGTTCACATGGATCTGAGTCCATATTCATATGTATTTGCATCTTCACATGCACCTGTGATGATGTTTACACATTAATGTGCACTGTGTGCTTGCATGTACACATGTGTGTATTTTAGGGCCTTTTGAATGGATAAAGTATGCCTGTGATCTCACAGTGAATATCTGTGTTTTATTTACCAGAAACCACTCCTGTGGTTTAGAGAATGTGTGCATTACATAAAGTTTTGGGGAGGTTATGGAGAGAAAAGAAAAATGAACAAACCACCAAGTTTTGGAGCTTGCACAGTCCAATAGAGAAATTATGTGATTTTTATCCAAGATTGTATGATCTTCCAATTCACTAGGCCTTAAAAGTGTATTTTTGCTGGATATACAATTGTCACTATAATTAGTTTAAAACTTTGCGTCCTAACTGCTTAGCAAAAGAAGGCTAGAATTGAGGAGAGGAGGATCATGGGAAGGAGTGTGGGGAAAAGGAGCACCAGGGCAAGGCCTGGGGAAATGGAAAGAAAGAGAATCCCAGGGTAGGATTGCTGGTCCCCAGCCTTCTCTCCTCTGTGCCAGATCCCTGCTGAGAAAAGTGGAATTTGAACTATTATAATCTTGTGGTCCATTAAAATTTATTAACTTTAAACCAATGAAAGTTTTATGATGTTTTTTCCAGGTTCTAATTTTCTGTTGTGCCTAAAACCATGAAAGTAAAAGTAAAGTCACTCCCTTCATTTTAAAAACAAAGCTACCCTCCCCATGCTGCCCTGCTGCCTTCCCCCACTTCAGAAAATGAACCCCACTTCCGAGACCTCCCTTTGTCTCTACCTTCCTGTCCTGTAGCACCAAGACAAAGATTATAAGGGACAGAATGAGTTAATAGCTGGATGTACATCCCCAGTTTGCGAATATGAGGCCCCAACTGAACAACTGAACGCCATTGTTGGATTCTGTCCTCTTCTCCATTCTCACATCATTCTTAGTTATGACGAGAGTGAGATGTCACATTGTAAAACTGAAAATTAAATTTCCTCACTAGACTTAACTTTTTCACACTATTAATTCATATCTATTTAAGCAAATTTACAAAATTTTATTTAAGTTGCCTCAGCTAATAAATTTGAGAGGCATTTAATTAAAATTTATTGTCATTAGAATATTACTCTTTTCCAACAAAATTCAGCTGTAAACGCAGTTACGTTACTAAACAAATCAATTTGTCTTAAATATTTAAAATTTATGTCTTCGCTTTATGAAATCAGGAGAAAAAAATAAATATCTAAATTCTATTTATGAATAGACAAAAATGCATCCAAAACCAGGATTTCCTCCATGCTTTCTATCAGCTGAGGGTTAACGGAATTTCCTCCAACCATCATACTGTGAGTGCCTGGTTCATCTTCACACTGTCTCCCCACCCCACACACTCCTGTTTACCAAATACTGAAACACACTCAGATATGACAAACAGTGAACAAACCAAAGTCTTCCCAGCACAGAAACAAGATTCAGTTCAGGCTGTCAAATAAAATGCACATAAAACTCATAACACATTCAGATAAATTAAGACACATGTTTTAGATGGAAAGTCAAGTTAGCATGTAAACATCCATCAATCTTCACAAACTATAATAATGAGAATAAAAATTTTTTTCTCCACAGATAAAGGAAACGGCATTTGATAACAAACAACACCCATTGTGAAAACCGATGAAGTCTTACTGATCTTGGGCTCAGTGAGGCTCAGTGAAGCCAGCAGAGACTGGGCCCCCCACCCCCAGATCTTGTGACATTGGGACTCTTCAATCTCAGACCAGGAAGCCTCTGGGAGAGCTGAGGAAGTTGGAGTGTGAGGCCAATAGGGCTTGTTCAGGCTGTAGCCTAGGCATGTGGTCAGTGGATTTAGAGAACCAGTCCAAGAGGCCTGGACCCTCCTACGTGAGGCTGCTTCATTCTTGGTAGAGGCAGTCAAGGGCAGACAAGGACCCCACATGGCCACACTGAACCCTACTCCAGCAGCCCACTGGGGCATCCACATCGTCCAGTTCCATGTCCTGTGCAAGAGTCAGTGCTGGGACTCATAACAGGCTCTGCCAGGGTCTGAGGCTCTGAGCATACTTCTATTCAGCTGGCCAGAGCTGGACTAACAACAGGGACAACAACTAACAACAATGTGTGTGACCAGATGAGGCCAAGAAGGAGCACAGGTTTTGCTGTGCATGTGGCAGGGCTGTTCAGGCATTCTCAGTCATGATTCTACCAACAGAAACTAGGGGAAACCTCCATGTATGCACCATAGGAACTGTTCCTCTCCCTGCTGCAGCACTGTGGGCATCTAGGTAAGCCCCCAAATAAAACAGCTGAGGCAGGAAGCCTGAACCCTGCAGTGCAGACCACGCCTCCAGCCACACATCAGCACTGCATTCATGGGGCTGTTAGTTAACCCACCTTCTGTTAAACAGAGAATCTATCATTTGATTTCACATCTTACCAGTCAGCTGAGTAAAACATATGTACAAACAAGAAACAGCGGTGTTTTGTCAAACAACCAATCCCAACCATCATCCTTCAGCATTGGCAGTAAAGTTGGAGACATAGAGGACCAAAGGCTGCAAGAGGAAGAAATGCAAGGAGATAGTGGAGGCCCTTGTTGGCTCCTGACTCAGGTGTGGCCACCATTTCACTGTCGATAAACTGAGATTGGAGCGAGCTGGCCATCTCCTGACTCAAATGTGACCTCTATTTCACTAGTGATCCATGGGCAGAGGCCACAGATAGGAAGTGGGAGTGGCCTGGCTGGCTCCTGATGTGATTTGGATGTGATTCCCACCCCACTGTTGATGGTGGAAAGTAGCAGTTACCCCACTTAGCTCCCCCTTTGGTGTAAGGGGTACAGGCATGGAGAAGAATCTTATGTCTCAGACTTCTTCAGCCACTTCCACCAAGAACAGGCCATGACAGCAAGGTCCTTCCAGATCTCTGTCTGGATCATGACTTGACTTTGATCCACTACCTCTTAGTGAGGACATCAGGAGCCTGTTCATTGCTGTGGTTGGTCAGATCCCAATAGCCCACCTACAACAGGGTGCTTCCTCCATGTGAAGGGAGCAAACAGCAATGTGTGCATCCACATGTGCCACATGCACAAACACAGGGTGTTAAGAAGCAGAATCCTGTTACCACACACTGATATTCACGAAAGGTGATACCCTCGTCACAAAATCTACTGACCAAGGCTGATTTTTTACCTAAAATGCTGTCCTGTGGACCGCACCTATAGGGGTGTGAGGCTGAACCAAGCTCTCAGCCTATGCTCAGCAGTGGTTAGCAGGCCCCTGGCTGACCCGTGTTGTGGAGTATAGTATTTCCCATGGCTGACATGCTTCACACACTTTCAGAATGTGACCAAAGCTTAGGCTTCCTCATCATCAGTTTTCTCTGAGTGAGCGTGAGAGTCCTCCATGTCCTCATTCTACAGATAGGATCGGGAACTGTGGCACATCACCAGAGACTCCCTATGCTGCAGTGATCTGGGCCTGTGAGCACTTGGCAAGGACTTCCCCCTCATTCTCCCACTCTCAGAAGCTGCTATCCAATATCCACCAAGAGATGTAGATAATTTAGAATGCACTGAGTGCAGAAAACCCACTTACAAGGTTTATTTTTCATTATTTACATGCTTAAATGTGTACATTCTATAAGGCACATGGACATAGAGAGAGACATGAATTATAAGCTCTGCCCTTAAGCACTGCCATGAAAAAAATGTCACTTTAGATTGGTTTTGCAAGTGTCAACATATATACATTTCATTTTTAAAAAGAATAGTTCAAGGTAGCTATTACAGTGACTCCAAGAGACCTAAGGCAGAAAGATTGCTTGATTTGCCTGGGGAAAAGTCAACACTGAGGACAGGAGCATGAACTATGAATTATTTGTTTTATAATAAAGATAATGCTAAACAAATAGAGTTTTGGCAAGGGGTATGCTGAAGTTTACAGAGGGCAAGAGATACTCCTGCCAATACCCAAATATTCCTCTATACTCCTAAATGCTTCTTGATACCTGGGTGCTGCCCCATAGTTCTAAATACTCCTTAATACTTGAATGTTCTTCAACATCTGATTGCTCCCTAGATACTTGAGTGCCTTCAGATACCCAAGTGTTCCTTGATTTCTGAATGCTTCTTCCAAAGTCCTAAGTACTGCCAATATTTCAGTGTTCCCCTAGATTCTGGAAACAAACTCAGAGAAACTGGAACAAACTCAGAGATGCCAGAAAAGACTCAGAGAAGGCAGAACAGTTGAGGTCTTTCCTGTCTCCCCATGGCAGTGCTTTGGGAATAAAAGTTTTTCCAGAGAGCAAAATAAATATGTAGGTGGTTGAGTGGAAGGCAGTGCTCATTCAATAACAAGCCTGAACCATAGTATCCACTTTTATTCTATGAAAATCCAGTTCTCAGTCCATACACTAAGACCATTCCCATCCAGTTGCAACTATTTCTGGACTTCATCCTCATTTTCCTCCATACCTGAAATTTTGTAAATTACCACTAATTTAAAACGTGATTTGATAGTTCTATTATAAGAACATTGAACATTAGCTATAAAAATAAGTATGGGACCACTTGAGCAGAGCTTAAAAGAAAATTACAGTGGTCTCGCCAAGAACCAGAGGCGGTCTTCGTGAGAGTGACTCAGAGACCGAAGAGGCATTTAAAATGCTTCTTCCTCTCTCTTTTCCATCTCATTTCAGCTATTTTTTCCCTGTGTGGTTCTACATTTTAAAGACAACTAAGAGTTTATGGCTCTGGGCACAATTTTAGCTTTCTGTATATTGATCTGGAGAGGCAGAAAGGAATATGCTCCAAACACAAGGAACTTGCCCTCCCAAGAAACACTTGCTCCAGGGTTCTTGGAAGAGGCTGACATGGCTCTCCTTAGAGGGATTCTGAAAAGGTCAGATGCATATTTACTATGAGCCTCACTATAGAAATATCCTTGACTTCTGTAAAATAGAGATTAGTCAAGGACCAAGAAAAACACTTTAAGGCAACAGCATTATATCTATGTATAAGGTGTTCGCACTGTTATTACTTGTATAATTTTAGCAATTTTTCCCCCATCAAGGTCAGAAAATAGAAGACCTAACCTCTCACTGATTTTAGTTTCTGCTTAAAGTCATCCCTTAGTTTGACAGATATAATAATGAAAAACACCAAGAACATTGTCAAAACATTAAAAAAATATCCTCACCAAAGAAAGCACCTGTGCAAGGGGAAAATGAGCAATACGACTTCTAGATAGATGTTATTTAGACCCAATTGGAATCTGACCAGCAGATAAAGCAGGGGACAGAGCAACCAGAAAGTCATCTGGCTTGTTTCAAATATTTTCAGTGCTGTTGTAGACTTTAAGAGTAACTTTGTGGATGGAACCAGGAGCAGTCACATGAACATTGAGTGGAAATAAATAATGATTAGGCCTAAATACCAAACCCAAAGTCAACGACAACAGAATCAAGATCTACAATAAATTACATACAAAAATTTGTATATATACACAAATATATATACTAGCAGTCCAGGTGGCAAAGGGGGGAAGTATAGGATGCATGCTGGGAACAGGGATGAAGGGAGGAAAATACTGGTCTTGGGAATGGCCCTAATTCACTGTCACTAATTATGTACCTTAAATATAACTGTGAAAAATTTGTAATTCACATTGGTTGCAATAAAAAGTCATAAAAATATAAAATTTAAAAAAAAATAACTTTGATTCCTTGAGGCCTGAAGACCTAAGACCAGATTAGATCATACAGATATTACAAGAAAAGTATATATCAATATCTGAGAGGAATCCAGATACCCAAATCCTCAAGATACTTGCAAATCAAATCCAGCAATATATAAAACAATATTTCTTCTTGGTAAGGAAGACAGGTTTAACATTCTAAAGATCAATTCAGGCTCTAATTCATTGTATGTCTGAAACCCAACTATGAAGAACTGTAAATCACAATGATTTCAATAAAATAAAGTTTAAAGAAAAATGTCTCAAGTAAAAGATTTTAATAAATGTAATTGTAGGGCTGGGAATATAGTTCAAGCAGCATGTGTACGAGCCTGTGTTTTATTCCAAAATAAATTAATAAATAAATAAAATTAACCACATTAAAAAACACCATCATTTAAATAAAAGCATTGCAAAAAATCCAATGCCTACTGATGATTTTTAAAAGGTATTTGTAAGTAGAAACAAAAAATTATTCTTCAGTTTATAGAGACAGAAAGGAATAAGGAATGTTGTGGTTCTGATAAAGACTATCTGTGAAACAATAACAAATTACAACTGGCATCACAGTTAATGGCATTAATGTGACATCAGAGCAAAGTTGAAGCAGAGGGCTTTATGTACAAAAGCACATTCCCTGTAAAGTATGGAAGCAAAATTGGAAATAAAATATAGCTATGGTAGCAGCCCCCAAATTAACTACTAATATATGTGTGTATATACATGCATATATATGTATATATATATATATATAAATATAAGATCTGTATGAGAAAAACTACTTCCTGGGATCTTAGATTCACCTCCAAGAAGTTGAAATTTTATGTCCACACAAATGTTTGCATATGGTGGGCCAGAGTGATAGCTCAGCTGTAGGGCGTTGCCTTGCACACTGCCAACCCAGGACAGAGTTCGATCCAGGCATCCCATATGGTCCCCTGTTTCTTCCAAGAGAGATTTCTAAAAATAGAGCCTGGAATAACCCCTGAGCACCCTGGGATGTAGCCCCAAAACAAGAAGCAAACAAACAAACAAAAAACAAGCATAAACAAGCATATGGCTATTTATAATAGTTTTATTCATAACAGCAAAGAGTTGGAAGCAACCTATATACCGTACATGTAAATGAACAAACACACTGTGACCACCCAGACAATGCTGTCATATTTGCTTCTAAAAAGAAAGCAATAGAACAGAACCATAGAAAGACATGGAAAACATTAACCATTCCTCACAAGTTAAATAATGAAGTCAACATTTAAGCTTCCTGATGGGTTATCGCAAGTAAATGACAGCAAAGACACAAAACCAACCATGGCCACAGTGAAAAGGTCATTGGTTGTAGATGTTGGAGAAATGAATAAGTAAGTCATTGGGTGCCCGGGTAAGTAAAATTCTAGAGTAGTGTGAATGGCAAGGAGGCATTGTATGTATGTTGGGGGTAGGAGGGACATGACATCTCTGACCAGCTGTCAATTATGCTGTACCCTACTAATAGTCCAAGAGGAAAATCACAAAGGAGATCTTCACTTTGACTTCTGTGACATCCAAATGCCAGCAAATAACTGTTGTGCTATTAAGGAGGGATTATGGAATTTTTCCATCATGGTGGTTTCTGGGGTTTGGTGTTAGATGATCACTTTAAGAAAGATTTACCTCCTTGAACTGGCTCCTCTCTTTGTTTCCAGGGATAAAATCAGAAATAGGTGTGCAACTTGGTTGTTTTGGTCTGTCTTGACCAAAAGAAATTCTTTAAGCAGCACAAAACAAATATTTAAGTGACTGGGAACTTTTGGCTGTTGTAAATTTGTATAAATTGAATCATTTCTTCAGTAAGGAAAGTTGTGTGTTTGAGGTTTCTATGTTTATAAAACATTGATTAGATTAAATGTGTCTATTCTTTACTTATAATCAGCCCCTTTTCCAAACATGGAATCAAAGAATCAAAGATGGTCTTTTTCACAGATGAATACTGAGGTGAAGTGTACATTCACATAACAAAGTAAACCAAGTCAGAACTCGAGGATTCCTTCACCCACAAAATAATGAAAATGAGTGAAAAATTAGACTAACACTTCTTTTTTTGTTTTTCTGCTTTGGGGCCATACCCAATAGTGTTCAGGGCTTATTACTGTTTATTTGTGCTCAGGAATCACTCCTGATGGTGCTCAGGAAACTATCTGTGGCTCTGGAGATTGAACCTGGGCTGTTCAGACATGTGCAAAGAAAATGACCTCCTCGCTGTGCTCTCTCTCTCTCCAGCCCCCAGACTAACATTTCTACTATCCATTATTTCACAAATCACTAGTCTTACACCCAGTAAAATTGATGAAAAGTGAAATAATTAAAGTAATCATATACTTAGCTTTCTTTAAAATTGGTTCATTAAAAATGGTAATGAACTCACAATCATTTCTCAGTCTGATTTTGGCTGCTTTTCTTATGTTGTCTTCATGTGTGCCAAAGTCATCAAAAGGCCTTTAATCTGCATTTTATGATTCTTTATAACTATTACAACTGCCTTAGTAAAGTGAAAAGGTTGCTCCTTTATTGAATACTCACAAAAGCGTGTTATTAAGCCATTAGAAGTCTCACCATCTCCAATGAGTGAGATGACACAAAGGAGTTTTTATCTCCATCCTCTGACTTGTGGCAGAAACAATACCAGGATGCTTTCATGGCATCCATATTCTAATGAACCCGAACAAAAGAGAGTGTCAGTTTGTGACGCTTGGATAATCCATGTATTGTGTGTAGAAACAGAAAGACTTAGTTTATTAAGGAACTGTTAAAAATTCTTATCACATTTAGATTCTCTGATCCATATAAATGAGCGAGTTACATTGTCACCAGACTATAATAGACTGTTTGCAACCTCTGTGGAAGAAGAAAGTGAAGACTGAAGCAGTTTTTCACAAATCCATTATTGTGTACATGACTGACTTCAAAACCTGAATCTAAGCTCATCAGTAACCCCTATGTAGAGATCCTGGTTATAATGCTGGGCAGAGCTTTAGAGATTTCCTCCACACTGTTCCAGTGCCCTCTGCTGAAAACTAAGATGAAGTTGCTATTTATTATAAATAGTGAAGTGTGTACAAGACACAACAAATTATGAATCTTCTAGGGTAGGGCCACCCAGGGTCAATCTTGTATAGCCATAAAGCACAAATTAGGCTGGTGCCTGAAGGAACTTTCTCAATAGAAGAAATTCATTCATTTAAGAAATGCACTGTGCATAACTTCATAAAAGTTAAATATTTACAGAACCAGGCAGTGCAGGGGTTAAGTTGCATGCATGGACCTACTCAAATCTAATCCCCAGAACACTATATGATCCACAGTCAACACCAGATCTAGCCCTGGAAGCCCCCCAAAGAGTCTAGGATGGTTCTGGAACTTTATATTTCTAACCCTTGCATTCAGCAATCAGTCCAATTGGCCACACTGTGCTGGAAGAACCCTAGTATTCCTCAGCTCATTGGGAAACCTCAAAAAGTTTGATAGGGCTAGAGAGATAGTACAGTGGCTAGTGCATTTGCCTTGCACACAGCCAACCCAAGTTTGATTTCTAGGAATCATATGGTCCTCCAAATCCACCAGGAATGATCCTTGTAGAGCCAGGAGTAACCCCTAAGCATACCTGAGTGTGGTCCAAAACCAAACAAAAAGATTTGATGCTTTCTTGTAACTGATCTGTTCAGGTTTTTTTATTTCCTTCTGATTTAGTCTAGGAGAGCTGTCTGATTATAAAAATTTACTAACTCTTCTAGATTTCTCAGTGTCAGAGTTTTTCAAAGTAGTTTTTCTTATGATCCTTTATATTCCTGCCATATCTATTGTTTTATTTTTATTTGATGTGTCACACTTTTCTCTCTTTTCTTTTCTTGATGAAGCCAATACTTGCATTCTCAGAACATTTGGGACACAGTAAAACCATTAATAGGGCAACTCATAGCAATGTGAACTTACATTCGGAAATAAAAAAATAAATCATCTAGTTTCACACCTTAAGGAATTAGAAAAAGAGAAATAATAAAACCCAAAAATTTGAGTGAAAATAAGTGAAACCGAAATTTAAAACCTTCCATGCTGTTGGATGATGGTCACAAACAAACTTTTTTCTTAATGCTGATTTATAGGGTTGGCGTTAACTAATCACTTCAAGGATGATTTGCTTCTTTGCTCCGGCATTTCTGTCTAAGCACCAGAAAGCAATTTGTTCCTGTGGATAAAGTCATAAATATGTGAATAACTTGGCTGGGTTTTGCTCTATTTTGACCACAGAAAGTCTTTAACACCACCAACAACCAACAAACACAGCATAATAATCACTGATGAAAACTAAAATCTTTTTCTCTAAGATCAGGAACAACACAACATTTCCTCCACTATTATTCAGCACAGTAGTGAAAGTTCTTGCCATTGACGTTAGGCAATAAAAACAAATAAAATGGATATAAATTGTAAAAGAAAAGGCAAAACTACTATTATTTACAGAAGTCATATACATTGAAAATATACCTTATAATATACACAAGATTCCACAAATATAACTAGCATTAATAATCCAATACAGTAAACATAAAACTATGAAATCAATATACAAAAATCTGTTGTGTTTCTATCTGTGAGCTAGAAGAGAATGAAATCAAGAAAACAATCTCACTTATTATTAAGAAAAACATTCACTGCCTAGGATTCAACTTAATAAAGGAGATGACATATTTATACATTGTAAACCACAAGACCATATTAAAAGGCTAGGAAACAATGAATGGGGAAATGTTCTATTCTACCATTAATGTGTTGGGAGAATTATTGAAATGTGTGTGCTATTAAAGCATTACACAGATTCAATGCCATCCCTATCAAAATTTATTCTTAAGAATTTTATTTAAAATGTATTAAATAATAATAATTAATTATAATAATAAATAATAAATAAATAATTTATTAAAATTTATTCTTTTTTTGTTTTTCAGCCACACCCATTTGATGCTCAGGGGTTACTCCTGGCTAAGCGCTCAGAAATTGCCCCTGGCTTGGGGGAACCATATGGGACGCCGGGGGATCAAATCGCGGTCCTTCCTTGGCTAGCGCTTGCAAGGCAGACACCTTACCTCTAGCGCCACCTCACCGGCCCCTTAAATTTATTCTTAAGAATAAAAGAACATAATCATTGGGGGGGTAAAATAATAATAACAATAAACCCACAATTATTGCTAAACTTTGTATTGAACCATAGAAGAACTCAAATAGCTGAAGTAATCCTGAAAAAATAAGATGGGAATTGCTTCCCCAATTTTATGATAAAATCAATAGTAATATAATAATATTAGAATTAAAACAAGCATTCAGACCAAAGAAATAGTGTAGAGATCCCAGAAATAAACCTGGCAATAAATGTACAGTTAATTTAATGTAGGGAAGAAGCCAAAATTATCATTTGAAGAAAGTCTCTTCAGTGAATAGTGTTAATAAAACTGGTTAGCCACCTACAAAAAAAAAGAAAAGAAAAGAAAAGAAAGAGAAAGAGAGAAAGAGAAAGAGAGAAAGAAAGAGAGAGAAAGAAAGAGAGAGAAAGAAAGAGAGAAAGAAGAAAGAAAGAAAGAAAGAAAGAAAGAAAGAAAGAAAGAAAGAAAGAAAGAAAGAAAGAAAGAAAGAAAGAAAGAAAGAAAGAAAGAAGGAAGGAAGGAAGGAAGGAAGGAAGGAAGGAAGGAAGGAAGGAAGGAAGGAAGGAAGGAAGGAAGGAAGGAAGGAAGGAAGGAAGGAAGGAAAGAGAAAGAGAGAAAGAAGGAAGGAAGGAAAGAAAGAAAGAAGGAAGAAAGAAAGAAAGAAAGAAAGAGAGAGAAAGAAAGAAAGAAAGAAGAAAGAAAGAAAGAAAAAAGAAAGAAAGAAAGAAGAAAGAAAGAAAGAAAGAAAGAAAGAAGAAGAAGAAAGAAAGAAAGATAAGAAAAGAAAGAAAGAAAGAAGAAGAAAGAAAGAAAGAAAAAAGAAAGAAAGAAAGAAAGAAAGAAGAAAGAAGGAAGGAAGGAAGGAAGGAGGAAGGAAGGAAGGAAGGAAGGAAGGAAGAAGGAAGAAAGAAAAAGAAGGAAGGAAGGAAGGAAAGAAAGAAAGAGAGAGAGAGAGATTAGACTATTTACTCAGTGAACAAAGTGAAATCAAAGTGGATTAAAGACTGTGAGAAAATATTCTAGCCAAAAACAACACAGGGCTAATATCCATGCAGACAAAGAATTTACAGAAGTCAACAATAATAAAAATTACCCCATTAAAATTGTAAGAAGGGGCTGGAGAGATAGCATGGAGGTAGCGCATTTGCCTTACATGCAGGACAGTGGTTCAAATCCCAGCATCTCATATGGTTCCCTGAGCCTGCAAGAAGCAATCTCTGAGCGTAGAGCCAGGACTTACCCCTGAGCAGAGCCAGGTGTGACCCAAAAAACAAAAAAAAAAACACAACAAAAAATTGTAAGAAAAGCTAATTATATATCTCTAAAGAAGACATACAGACAGCCTAGAGGCACGGGGAAAAAAATGTTCCACACTGAGAATCAGAGAAATGTGAGTCAAGAAAATAGATCTTCCTCAGAAGGGCCAGAAACAGCAAAAGCTGCAGGTACCTAAGAAAAAGGATGGGGATTTCTAGCAAAATTTAAAAATAGGACTTTATTATCACCCAGCAATGCTACTCTTAGATACATATTCAAAAATATTAATTCATGGGGCCAGAGCTGTGGTGCAGAAGTAGGGCATTTGCCTTGCATGCAGATGGCCTACGGCGGAATGCGGTTCAATCCCCCAGTGTCCCATATGGTCCTCCAAATCAGGAGCAATTTCTGAAAGCATAGCCAGGAGTAACAGCTGAGCATCACCGGGTGTGGCTCAAAAACCAAAAAAAAAAAAATACTAATCCATAAACTATATGCATATCTATGTTTAACGTGACTGTCTAATAATCATATTGTACAGTCAAGATCTGGAAACTTACCAAGTATCCAATGATAGATGGGTAGACAAAGAAGCTGTGATCTATAAACACATTTTCTCAGCTCTGAGAAAAGAGATCTTGTCTTACTAAAACAGTGGGGTTGAAATAAGTCACAGAGAGAAGAACATATTTTGAGATACATAAAGAAACCAAAGAGAATGATGCCCAATTAAAAAGCTGGGCGGTGGCGCTAAAGGTAAGGTGCCTGCCTTGCCTGCGCTAACCTTGGACGGACCGCGGTTCGATCCCCCGGTGTCCCATATGGTCCCCCAAGCCAGGAGCAACTTCTGAGCACATAGCCAGGAGTAACCCCTGAGCATTATCGGGTGTGGCCCAAAAACCAAAAAAAAAAAAAAAAACAACAAATTTTTAGAGTCGAACCACAAATTGAGGTGACCCAAGCAAGGGGCAGGAAGTGGTGAGTGAGGCTGAGATAAAAGCACCCCATGGTTCGTGGTAAAGGGAGACAGATATTGATAATGGGCCTGGTGTGATGACAATATTTCTTTAAAACATTAAAACTGTCTGCTGGAATCAACAGTTCCACAGTAAAATATAAATAAATTTAAAGACTTTAAAGGTAAAGCATTGGACTATCTTGTCTTGGTCTCTAGTAAATGTTCTTAAATTTGAAGAACATATTAATCAAATGAATCTTTTAAAATCTTTTAAAATTGCTCCCCAATAAGCTTCTCAGTTTAATTTTGCTAAGTCCTGGCAATGCTGGGAATGGATAGCCCAGACCAGTGATGGGCAACCTTTTTTTTTTCAACTGAGCCAAATCTTGCCAAAACCAAGATTGAAATTTATTTTGAGAGCCACATTTTTAAAACCGAAAATACATAGGATGGTACACTGTTTTTAGTTTCAATAGTTTTTATTGAGAATATTCTGCATGCAAGAATCCACATAGGTTGGGAGGATACAAATAACACAACTAATAAAAACAAAAACTTTAGGACGATATTATTTATAAATAACGTTAAATTTCGTAAAAATTTGCCTTACAATGTAGAGAAAATTACATCCTGACAATGATTGACAAAGTCACAAACACTAATGTGAACGTTGGCCTTGGTTCTGATCAGAGCTGTGTGGAACCGGCCTCCAGGGCTGCACACAGAGTGCGCACTGACAGAGGCTAGGAGCAGAGTCCTGACTCCTGCGGTGGCCGCCCGGCACACAGAAGAGCCGCATTAAAAAGTGTACAGAGCCTGTTAGGTACATATTAACATTGAATCAGCAGGGGAAATGGGGGAGAAAGAGGGCAGGAAGGAAACTAGGGACATTGGTGGCTGAAACTGCACTGGTGAGAGGTGCTGGACATTGTATGACTGAAACTCAATTATGAACAATTTTGTAACTATGTATCATATGGTGATTAAATTAAAGACTTTATTTAAAAAATAAAACTTCAAAGAAATAAAAGTAAAAGAAAAAAGTGTAAAGAGCCACATGTGGCTCTCAAGCCGCGGCTTGCCGACCACTGGCCCAGACTAACGGCCTTGCAAAGCTCCTCCAAGCCTTGGGCTGACCCAAATCCTTTTCACTTTTACTTAGAAAATAAATTATTTTGAACTTATATTATAATTTGGGGGGTTGGGTTTTGGGCTATGCCTGCAGGCACTTGGGGTTACTCCTGGCTCTGCCCTTAGAGGGTCAGCCACGTGCAAGGCAAATGCCCTACCACTGTGCTATCGCTCTGACCCCCTACATTAAAATTTTAAATGTTTATGTGTATTTATTTAGACACCATGAAGTAAGTAGGAGAAACTCCTGAACAAATGTGTGACAGATGTTACAGAGCCAGCTAGAGACACCATCACACCCCAACTTTATAAAGGGGTTTGAAGATAATCTTGCTTCAGATTTCTATCCAGTGCTGTAAGACCTGACACTCGGGGGTTTGATTCTTCTTTTAAATCATTTAACATTTCTGCATTTATTTTATTTTTCTCTTGTCTCTTATTGTTGATAAGTAGTGTGCTGACTAATACTAACAATTTTACTTTTGTAAAAATCACTACAAAGATTCTACATCTCCACTATCAAACAGCCAAAGATCTTCCCCACATCTTCCATCACTCCCAGTGCTCTTCCTTGTGCAGGTATCATTTACCCAGCAGATAATTGCTCTGACAAGAGCACCAGGAAACACCTGTTGAGGAAGAGGATGGATATGAGAATAAAGTCACCAATGAGAACATGGAAGGCTCAGAACACAGCCTCCAATTCACATAAATACACACACTCCATTCCCAGAGATGAAACGTAACCAAGACTGCCGGCAATTCCCGTTTAATCGCACATCAGCTCACTCCAGTAACATCCCACAGATTCTTACGTCTGAGTACCAAAGTGATCAGGCCCCTTTCAGATAAGACAGCAGCATCTCCT
This sequence comes from Suncus etruscus, assembly GCF_024139225.1. Lineage (NCBI taxonomy): Eukaryota > Metazoa > Chordata > Mammalia > Eulipotyphla > Soricidae > Suncus > Suncus etruscus. Next base: position 18,188,098 of record NC_064858.1, read on the forward strand.
GGGCTTGGAACAAAACATTGGCATCTTTCCATCTCCTGCTTCTGTAAGCCTCAAGACACTGCATGGATCAGAAGCAACTGTCAGTGCTGTTCTGACACAAAGCATGTTCGACGCTTGTTCTTGACACAACACTAAAGTAATTATCCACCAGTGAAGCTGTTAAACTTATTGGTAAAATACAGGCACCTGTATTTAAAAGCCATAGGTTTTGTTCTGAAGGGGATCCACGCTACCAATTTTCTACTGAAGTGCATATTATAGGAACAGAATAGAACATGTCAATTTACAGCATTTCAACCTGCATTCCCACATTTCATGCTGAGACACTGAGGTAATGAAAGGGACATTTTATGCCACTTTGCTTCTGTATACCAGGTGTCACTACAGTGCAGTTGTAAAAAAGATAACATCAATCCTTTTCATTGTTCCTATTTTTAAACCATTTGGTAATTGTCTTACAGTACAATTCAGGACTCAATTATAACTGCAATCTGTATCTTGTAACCACCTTCCCCTGTGTCACTCACCCACAAGCTCCCCTGTCTAGAGAATCTGTGAATCTTCCAGCTCTGGGAGGCCTTGGGGTTTGGTTCCATGCATATTCTAAGAGAAAGCAGTGCTTGTGTCTGACTCATTTCACAGACCTAATGCCCTAAGAGCCATTCATGTTCTTGCAAAGTACACAATTTCTTTTTTTTTTATGCCTAAATAATAGGCCAATGTGTGATCACATGTGTGCATGTGTATGCATGCATGTATTCACCTGTACATGTATTCTGTGTGCTTTCCATGTGTGAGTTTATATGCATGTTGTGTGTCTTGTGTTTGTGTACCTCTGTGTATGTTTAGATGCCTTGTGTGTTCATGTACATACATATACATATGTGCCCGTGTGCCTCTGTCTACCTGTGTGTACTTGTAGACATACTGTATCATGCTGAGTGGCTATGTCTTGTGCATGTATATGTGTACTTGTGCATACGAGCACATGTGTGTAGACCACATCTCCCCAATCAAAGCTTAAGCATTCAGGCTGTTCCTGTCTCCGGCCACAGTGAATGAGCTGCACTGAGCAGGAAGCAGAACAGCTGTGGCATCACTCCTACAAGTGTATTGTGGCTGAGTCATACGTCAACTTTACTTTTAATTATTTGAGGTGCCACTGTCCTCTATTCCATAGATCTTACACTAACTTAAACTCTGACCAACAACACACAGGGGACTTTATTCTCTCTAGCTTCATCCTAGTTCATTCCTTGCCTTTTCATAGCAGCTGTTCCAAACCAAGGGAACAGCCAGCAACCAAGCAGACAGTTTCACATGTTCCCTTGATGACACCAAGCATCTCCTCAGCATCCTCTCACTGCTGCTTTGCTATTCTAGTCCCTTGGATAAGTAACCTCTCTAGGACTTAGCTATGACCCATATTTTATTTCTTATGCTCCCTAGATAGAACCTTAGTAGTGAAATATACTACTGACTTGACTCTACCTTATCAATTTCATGGAATACATAGATTGTAGATTATATGATGTATTTTGAGTGTTGGTGTTTATTAATATTCCATTACATTTATTGAAATCTTTTAAACAGTGAAGTTAAACATAACCTTTTTGAGAATCATTCTTTCTTTGCTAGGATTGCTGAGGAGCTCTTCCTTTTCTCTGGTCCATCTATCAGATGCCCATCTGACAGCCTACCTGTCAGAACCAAGGTTCCATGCCACCTTTAGGCAGAAATAAGGGTATTTTGTGAGTTCATCCTCTTTCTCCCCTGTGAGTCATGAGTCTGAAGCAACCTTGCTTTCGATGGGCCTTTTGCTGGTTCTGCCCTTTTCCCACTGAAACCAAGTCAAGTATCACTTATTCCAACAAGCCAAAAGGAAAATTCATTGCAGCACATTTTGTAAACTAACTTCTTTCATTTTTTTGGTATGCATTATAGTTGCTTTGTCTTTTTTTCTAATAGATTGGATGCTGACCTTATAGGTTTTAAGTATTTCTACTTGTCTTTTTTTTTTTAACCAAAGGCTAAATATTTCCTTTCTTGTAGTATCTTACTGAATCACATGATTCAATATGTGGTCTTTTCAGCATACTCTGAATTTTCATCATGTGCATTATATTTTCTCTTCTCTGCAAGGCATGATATATTTTATCTTTAACCTATTAATTTATAATCAACTAATTATGATCGATCATAGTATTTATATGTCTATCAGTTGTCTGAAATGTTCAAAACTTAATTTATGGAATATTAATTATTCAGTTTGGTAAATATTCACTAATGTTCAAGTCTTAATTAAATATATTAAATTAAGTAGATTGATCTTGTTCTATTTTCATTACTATGTACCTTGTTTGTCAATTATTTAAATATTAAACTCTCACACGATGATAGCTCACAGACCCATCCATGTTTATATAGTTCATTTTTCTTCTATATTCTTTGATACCACCAAAAGCTTATTGTTTAGAGATAATTATGATTACAAAGGTCTGAATCTCTGAATCTGTTAAAATATATTTGGACATTTTATTAATAGTATTTGCTTTACTATACATTTTATATTGATATATTGACAACTATTCTTTAAGTAAAACACAATCTGATTGCTTGTTAACTTATTGTCTATTTACCAGCTCAAGTCTTGCATAGACCCTGGCTAGGAGAGACAGTTACTTCAGAGGAGGAAATAAAATGTTTCTTGATGAAATCAGCATGTTAGACTCCTTCACACTTCACTGTAAAATGACAAGAAGCACAAACACAGGACAAATGCTCTCAAATCACTTCTAAGAAGCAAAGTCATAACCCAGTCTGTAGGCCCTGGCTCAATGTTTCTGAGAATTTGGGTGCTCAGACTTGTCTTCCATTTCTCCAACACTGATCTGTGTGGAAGGCACTGGGGTGTTTTGTCCTTTGCTCGGGGTGTCTTGTCCTTTGCTCATCTTTAGAACACAGTAATGTTAAGCAGTCTTTAGAGTTGCTTCTTAGTCACAATTATGGCTACTATACTGTATGTCAAGTGTCCCCAAAGGGCTCTGAGGATTTCATGTATGTGGAGAAAGAGAAATAAGCCCAAGGGTTAGGCCACTAACTCGAGGTATGACAGGGATGATCTGCAATGGGTAATGTTCTCTTGCGAAAATGTGCACACACACACAACACACACTCATGCTCACACATAATGACACTCATGCAAACATTCACATACATACATATACACACATTCACTCACATATACTCATAATCACACACGCATTCATTCACTCACACAAACACCTCCACTCATATGCATATGCACACCTATACTCATATTACTCTTGCATATACAAACATTTGTACATAGACATGCACTCTCCTCTCACACTATTCACACACGCACAATCACTATTATCACCTTAAAAGACTTAGAGCATTAAGAAAAGGGTAAGGCCATGTGAGGCAGTGTGGGGCCACCTGGCAATGTGTCCCTGCCTCCAGCCCCTTCCATATCACCCATCTGTTTGTGCTGTGCTGACAGAAATCTCCTCCCCTAAATGTTTTCATCTGTCAGTAACTAAATGTTCTCCTTTATGTTTTATTTTCAGATCTAAATGTCCACACATCTCAGAGGAGCACTCTGTGATATTACAAATAGATCAGAACATAGCCCTTATGAAATAAAGAATTAACCATCAAATGATGCACTCCTTTTTGGCCTTTTCTGATTCCTAGCATCTTCAAATATTTGCTGGGGGCAGGGAGGAATGCCCTTTCCAAGGTGCTTCTAAATCCTTTCCACATAAAGGATGTGTGCTATTTGATTGTTCAGAGCAGTTTTAGGGTCATAATAAATCTAAGATTGTAAATACTGTCACCAGCCTTTTCTCCCATACACATAGCATCCATGATAGGGGACATTTGTGAATAGGGCAGGCCAAACTGACCCCTCCTTACCAAAGCCTATAGCAAACTCTGGGGCTCTTGAGTCACCTGTTTTCAATCTTCTATCTCCAGCCTGGAGAGCACTAGCCATTTGATTGTGCACAGGTCTGTTAGTGTTACAGAACACTCTTGGCTGGAGTGAAACATACCACGCCATTCAGATAAATTCTACAATCAAATTCTGTCACTGAATCTTCTCTTTTTCAGGTCCATGACCTGAAGCTGATTCATTCTTAGTCTCAATGATAATCCTTTGTCTACGTAGATCACAACTCCTGAGTCCATTCATTGGGACTGCAACAGTATGTACTTGGATTTTAGCACTGTATATGCCACAGTGTCTGAATTAACTCACTGGACATTCCACAGTCCCTGTTTTAATTCACAGGTCATAAAACAATACTTGTTATAAATCACTATGCATGCCACAATCTATACATCAACAGACATGCCATAGTCCGTTTTAATTCACTAGATATAAAACAATATTTGTTATAAATCACTATTCATGACTCAATCTATATATTATATCAACAGACATGCCATAGTCTCTGCATTAATTCACAGGATATGTTACAGTCCTTTAATAACTTACTGGACATGCTACCATCACTGTATTAACACACTGGACATGCAATAGAATAGATCCTGTATTAACTCACTAGACATGCTAAAGTCACTGTATTAATTCGATGGACATATTTCAGCTCCTGTATTCACTCAATGGACATGCCACAGTTCCTGTATTAATGCATGGGATATGTTGCAGTCCAGTATTAAATTAATGAATTCATAAAAATCTCTGTATTAACTCCCTAAATATGCCACTATCCCTGTATTAATTTTTGACATGCCACAGTCCCTGTATTAAATCACTACATATACATCAGGTACTGTATTATCAGTGACATGCCACCATTTTTGGATTAACACACTGAATATGGCAGAGTGCCTGGATTAAATCACTAGACATACAAGAGTCCCTTATTAACACACTGGGAGGCCTAAGATACTATACTGACTCATTGGACACAGTCCCTGTATTAACAAACTGGACATTCCACAGTCTTTGAATTAGCTCATTGGATATAAAACAATTCCTACCTTATTTTCTGGCGTATAAGGCGACTTTTGAAACGAAAAAAGTCAACCGAAAATCAGGGGTCGTCTTATACGCCGAGTATGTCCCGAAAAACGTTTCGATATGCTGCTCAACGAAAACCATCTGGATATTGCTATGAAACGAATTTTCCAAATCGATCCTGCAATCACTGCAAGGCTGCTCGGACCGCCTCTCTAACTCAGCCAATTCAAGCAAGCTTTTGATGCATGCAAATTAGACAATGTTCTGGACCCGAATCTACACTGTAAAAAGCCTGCTCAGATTGGCCAGAGTCAGAGAGGAAGTCTAAAATTAGGGAGTTGTCTTATACGCCCGGTGGTATTATATGCCAGAAAATATGTAGGTATATTAACAGGCTGAACATGCTACTGTCCCTGTCTTAACTCTCTAGAAATGTCAAAATCAACTCAGTGGGCACAAAAAAAAAAGCTCCACAGTCCCTAAATTAATTCCATGAACATGCTATTCTGTCTGAATTAACTGACTGGTTATTACAAAATTTTTGGATTAACTTACTGAACATATTACCATCCTGTATTAATGCATGGGACAGGTCACAGTCCCTGGATTAACTCACTGGATATGTCACAGCTCTGATATGAATACATTTGACATGGTATAGTCCCTGTATTGACTTATTAGATATGCCACTGCTTTTGGATTAATACTCTGAACTTGCCAGAGTACATGTATCAACTCACTGGGCATGCAATGGCCCCTGCATGAGAACATGCCACAGCTCCTTATTAACTCACTGAATATGACACAGTCACAGTTTAACTCAATGGTAATACACAACTACTGTAACACACTGAACATACCATGGCTCCCGTATTAACTCACTAGACATGTCATAGTACCTGCATAAACACGCCAGAACCTGGATACATAAATAGATATGTGACACTTCTGGAATAACTCACTGAATATGCCAAAATTTCTTAATAAACTCCATGGACATGCCACAGTCCCTGTACTAACTCATTGGATATGTCACAAATTTGTGGGGAGCTGAAGCCTAGTAAGTTTCTAGCAGACACCTGAGGCCTAAAAGTCTCTAGCAGTCTCTCAAGAGGCCTGAACAAGGATGCAACATGCCTTTACTAAGGTCAATCTAAAAGGTTACGTGAGGCATTGTGACAAGCCAAAGGGAACAGTGAGGCCAGTAACCTTGAGAGAAAAATATATTTTAGACAGGGAATACTCTAGACACACCCAAGCCAAAGGGAACACTGACCCAGTAGCCTTGGGAGAAAAACATATTTTAGACAGAACATATTCTAGACACATCCCTTGGGTTGGGAGAAGCAATATTTGTTATCTATGTAGCCAGGTACTAGGGGGAGTGATGTTAGACATCATTGCTTATTATGTAGCTAGATGACTTGAGGAATCTTAGGGAAAAAACTCACGTTGTTATCTGTGTAATCACAAGCCTTGAGAAGTAGCTCAAAGTGTTTTGCTCTACACTTCTTTTTACTGCTCTTTGTTTGCCCCCTGCCATGAATGATATATTATGATCTGCCCCTTTACAATAAACAGAAACTAGCTGGTTCTCACTAGTTTCCCAATTTCTTTGTCTGTGTGTGTTCTTTGTTTTTATGTTTTAAACCCATATTTCCTTCCGAGCAATTAACCTACGTTTGTGGTTTCCCTGCAGGGGCAAGAAAGCCCACAACAATTTGTATTAAGTCAATGGACATTCCATAGCTCTTGGATTAGTTTACTGGACAGGCCATAATTCCTGTATTAATGTTCACTGGACAGACCACAGTTCCTGGATTAAGTCAATGGATAGGCGATAGCTCCTTTATTAACACACTTATTATGCCATAGTCCCAGTAATAGCTCACTGGACATGTCACAGTCCTGTATTAACTCACTGGTCATTATACTGCTTCTTATAAATTTACTAGCCATGACACAGCACCTGGATTAACTCATAAGACATACCACAGTTCCAGGATTAACTCAAGAGATAGGCCACAGTCTCTTTATTTACTCACTGGATATGCCACAGCTTCTGTATTACCTCACTGGATATGCCATAATATATGGAAATGCATACATATATGCCCATATGAATTCATCTGTCCATTACAATGTCTGTTAATTTATACAAACATTGATAATCATATATGGATCCTATATATACTTCTCTCTATAAAGATTAACCAAGTGCCACAGTACTGTATCAACTCATTGGACATGTGACAGTCCTGTGTCAACTCACTAACGATACCACAGCTCCTTATTAACTCACTGGTCATGCCCTAGCTCCTTGATTATTTTACTGGGCAATCCAGAGCCCATAGATTAATTCACTAGAATTGCCACATGTCCTGAAGTAACTCACAGGACATGTATAATCTGAACTAATTTACTGGTCATGACACAGCTTTGGGATTAACCCATTCAATTTGCCATAAACCCTATAATCACTCACTGGACATTGCCTTTCTATAGTTTTAATTCACTGAGCATTACACAGCTCTTATATTAACTCACTGGACAAGTGATACTAACTTGTTAGACATGCCAGAGTCCCTATATTAACTCACTAGCATGCCACAGTCCCTAGTCATAGAGAACAAGAGTATCTGGGCCACATTACATATACAGATACATGTCTTCTAAGCAGGTCCAACATCCTTACATTCATGCACATATACAGCAAAGACTCACATCAGCCCCAAACTTGCATTCATTTCAACAGAAACATCAACTTATGTGCACATGGGAATGCATCATCTTTCCTGAACTATACACAATCCCCCCATAACTAAATACCCCTCTTCTGGAACATATAAATATAAATTAATATAAATATATAAATGCATCTGTTCATTACAATATCTGTTAATTTCTATAAACATTGATAATCATATAGGCACCCTATATACACTTCTCTCTATAAAGATTAACCCATACCAACATTTATTTTATTATTTTTTGCTTTGGGGGCCACATCCAGCGGTGTTTAGGGGTTACTCCTGGTTATCAGCTCAGAAATAGCTCCTGGCAGGCACGGGGGACCATATGGGACACTGGGATTCGAACCAATCACTTTAGGTCCTGGATTGGCTGCTTGCAAGGCAAACACCGCTGTGCTATCTCTCTGGCTCCAACCCATACCAACATTCATCCAAACCCATCTATAGCTATAGCGTATCCAGGGTTGCATGCACATCCTTGCTATGGCTCCACACATCCAAGCAGACAATCACACATATATCATAATTCTCTCTGCATTCCAGAGTTCAAAAAGGCAGGACTGTTAGGCAGCTTGGAACTGGAGAAGCCACGGATAGAAACATGGAGTCACATGGAGCATAGAATATGGAACCTTTCCTCCATGCTCTGGGCAAGCAGCAAAGATTGGAGGTGCTTTGGTTCAGGATGCTTATCTCCAGAACACCCACCCATGCACACCAGAAATCCTGCATCATAGCGTCTGGTCTCCTGGGGCCCAATCAAGGGCCATATAGTTAGCCCTTGTAAGTTTACCCCTTGTAAGTTTACTAGTCCATTTCCTAGAGCACAATCTGCAAAACAAAACTGGAAATGCCTCAGTGAGCTCAGGCTCCCCGCCACCCTAGACATGGATGAAGAAGGCCTGGCCTTTGTAGGTTCTGGGGCACTGAGGGGTCTTGAGGCCTCTGCCTTGACACATGAGAGTGTCAAGCAGAAAGGAAACACAAATGCTAGAGTCCATGAGCCTGATGCTGCTACGCCTAACAGCACGTTAAGGAATAGGCAGGCCAGGTTCATAGTGCCAGGCTCTGTGACATGGAGGCCCTGCTGGGTGGGACAGCTGAGCCAGGAATAAAACTTCTGCCCCATTTTAGAGACTCAAGCATGAAAGAAGATGAATTCCTAATTGCTGAGGCAGCTCTGATGACAGGGAGCTAGACCTGGCTTGGAGCCATTGTGCCCAGTCTTCATTTGAGGGCTGGGAGTCCAACATAGTAGAGTCAGGCAGGGGAGAATTATGGTGACTGGGAGCCTCAGGGACACCTGCAGTGAACGTGGGACATGGGACATAGGACAATAGCACATAGAACAGTGAGGCATGGGATGGTGAGATATAGGACACTGGGACAGAGGGATAGTGGGACATGAGATAGAGGCACACAGAACACTAAGACATTTTACAGTAGAACATGGGACAGGAAGAAAAAGGACATGGGACAGTAAGATAGCAGGACCTGGGACAGTGAAAAATATCACAAGACAGTAGGACAGTGAGACATGGAATAGTGGGATGCAGGACAGCAGGATACAGGACAGTGGGACACAGGACAGAGGAATGAAGGACAGAGGAATACTGGTGAGCAAGATTCAGGATAGCAGGACATGGGACATGGGACAACAATACATGTAATAGCATGATACAGAAAAATGAGATGAAGGTAGTAAAACATGGGACAGCAGGACAAAGGATAGAGGGCCACAGGATAGCACATTCCACTATGGAGAGCAAACAGAGGCAAGGGACACACTGTCTCTCAGGCCACACTGACAAGTAAGAAATCAGGAGCTTTCACCAAAGCCAAGGTTTGGAGAGGAAATAACATTTCATCCGCTCACGTTCGACTAGGGGTGAACATTCTACTGCACATTTCTGTTAACTGTGGCCCCACAAAGGCCTGAGAATGTGAGAATGACACATGTGCAGGCTGTGACGGAGAGGACAGCGAGGGGCTGGAGAGGGCATAGCACAGTCCTTGGGGTCACTGAAAGGGCAGAGCTCAGTGGAGATGCAGTGCTCCAAGTTCCAGGCATGGAGCAGAGCCTCAGCCTGGCTCCACTGTGCATTAAAGGCAGCGAATGTCCCATTGCAGCAAAAGACAGAAGAGTCAAGACTATGAGGGGGATTGCCTAGTCCACCCGTCTGGAATTAGTAGCAGCAAAGATAATTAACAGATAATGTCACCACAATGATGTGTTGTCACAGATAATGGTTTCCTGCTGCCACAGAAATGTTGAAGAGAGGCCCATTTTTCAAAAACAAATGTCAAAGTTGAGATAGGAATTTTAATACCACAAAATAATTACTTTAAACACTGTTCTATTGCAATGATTTGTTTCTGATGGATTATCCTTTGCTCACAAAGAGGCTTTAAAAAGTTATTACCTGGATAGCGATGTATCATCATGCCCTGTTATTTTTCATATTCAACATTAAGCAAAATATGACTTTGCAGACTAAATCGTTAGGAATTCCTATATTTAAAAATCTATTTTAGAGTAGTTTCCAATTCAACTAGTCATCTTACATTTTATACAGGTTCTCTGTGTAACCTCTACTTGAAACTAATGATTGCATCTGAGAATTGAAATGGCAAATTGTGCCCTTTCTTAGTATGTATGTCTTATTATGATGGTCCCAGATTTACTGTTACATTTAGCACCAGGCACTGTCAGTTGGACAGTGAAGTTTAAGAACCTGAATTTCTAAATAGGAACTTGTACACTCTCCCCCAAATTCTCTCCTTCTAACTCTCACAGGACTAGAGGAAGCATCACAAACCCAGATGACTAAACCACAACGGAAGGGTTTTTAATTACTTGCTGCTTGATATGAAAGACTTGTCAAAGTTAGAGAAATGTGTAACTTGTTCTTTCTAAGCCCACAGTATTAAAGGATTTGTGTATTTCTTACCATATCTAGGATTTCTTGCTCTGTGGTCCTGGAAGATATCAGGAAACCCTGGCAACCCTCCCACAGTGGCCAGGCAGGGGTGTTAGGCCTGGAGACCTAGTGGAAGATACTCCTAGTATTTGTCCACAACTGTGCCTACACCACCATCTTTCCATTGTTGTTGTTGTTGTTGTTGTTCTTATTGAGGTCGGGCTGGGTCACTCCTGTTAGTGCTCAGGGGTTGCTCTTGACTTTGCACTCAGAAATAACTCCTGGCATGGCTCGAAGGATCATATGAGATACCGTATGAGGTTGGCCCCTGTAGGGCATCAGCATTCTCTATTACTCCATCTTTCCAATTATTCTAGTTACTGTCCTCTCCCCTTTCACTGTTTGCAAAGTTCCCAAACTATCTGCACCTTTGGAACCAAAAAGAGTCTTTGTTCTTGGGTTTATTTTTTTAGCACTGTGATTTGCAATATTGTTAATAGTGTGGATTGATGCATCAAACATTCTAGCACCATACCCTGTTTAGAGTATTTGCACCCTTCCACCACTGTCTTGTGTTTACCCACCCCACCCCCCACAAACAACTCTGTAAGCTTCTTACTAAAGATCATTCTCAGTTTCTGTTGCCTTGGGCACTTGTTATATCCGGTGTACATTCCTCTATATTTTACATGACGGGGGTCATTCTGAATCTGTCCCTCTCCTGCTGACTAACAAGTGAGCCTCTTATAAACAGAATATAGTGGGTGGTGTTGGCATTTTTGTTTGTTTTGCTTTCAGTGACACTGATCCATTTAAATTTAAGACTAGGAATAATAATATTAAAAGTAGTCCATCTGGCTGTTTCCTATCTGTATGTCAATTTTTATTGCCCTTCAACTCCTGCTTTCTTTCCTGTTTCATTATTTCTATTCTACTATTTGACATCCTCCTATTCTTTTTATTTTTATTTTAATGGGCCATACCCAGCAGCACTCAAGGGTTACTCTTGGCTCTATACTCAGAAATCACTCCTGGCAATCTCAGAGGGCTATCTGGAAATTAAATCTGGGTCTTTCCTGGGTCTGCCGCGTGCAAGGCACACACCCTACCACTGTGCTATTGTTCCAGCCCCTACTCTTCTTTCTGCATGCTTCCAGAAATATTTTCAGTGACTTTCCTGGGGATTGTAATCAGCAACATTAACTTAGAGCAGTCTAGTTTGGATCAATGCTGGCTTAGCTCTGCCAGCATTCACAGAGTAATTATTCTCTATTGTACCATTTCCCCTTTATGCAGCGATTGTTTAAGACTGCATTTCATACATTGCAGGCCAGTGCTGAAGACTTATTATTGTTTTATGCACTTATCTTTCAAACTGCTTCTATATGTACACATCTATGAGGCATTAGAAACCAAAAGGACAGTAATAAATGTTCCATATTGCATCTCTAATCAATTTCAATGGTGCTTGTTCCTTCTTTTAGTGGCCTCATTATTGCCTGATAGTTTCATTTCCCCCAAGGAACTGAGGGCCACCTAACACTCCTACAGGTGAGTTCATTTCCACTACCCTTTGCCTATCTTCATATCTCTTTCTTGTTCAAAGGATTGTTTTACCTAATATAAATTCATCAGCACCTTTATTCCCACCCAATGTTCCTGACAACCATGAGAGGACGAAGATAGCATCAGCTCAACTGATGGACCATGCCTTTGTCACAGTCCACCAATCCCTACCCCTCTCTGTCACAACTCACAGTGCCCCACCCTAACTCCAACTGAGTGCTCTTGGCTCTAGCTTCCAGCACTGTGCATTACATGCACTAAGCTGGCTACTTTCCTTGGTATCCCCGCGTCCCAGTCCACAGTCCACAGCCATCTCCTACATTCTCACAGAGCTGGTCATCATGAGTGAATATACTGACTCAGAACTCACACAGCTATGAGCATAGGGCCATGTGTGTATATGAGGGGACAGTTCAGGTTCCATGTAGGCAGATTATGGGTTCTGGCATGAAGCACCAAACTGCTTTCAAAGTGTGACAGCACCAAGTGTGACCACTAGGAAACGGCTGAAATTTTTAGTAGTAGCCCTAAATGTGCAGTGTTTTCAGCAGGGAGCTCAGTGACCTGACAAGCCAGGTCAAAGGTCTCAATTTGCATTTCCCTGCTGACTAATGGTGCTGGGCACTGGTGATAAATTTACTGACCATTTCTATCTCTTCTTCGGAGAAATATGCTTAAATATGCATCAAAGTCCTTTGCCTAGGTTTTTAATTGGGCCATCTGTTTTCTCTTGCTGGCTTGGAGGAGTATCTTTCTATTTTTTGGAGGAAAGTCCCTTTTAATAGGTGTGTTTGGCATTATTTTCTCCAAATGTGTGGGTTGCTGTTTCAGTTTCTGGATGGTTTCTTTGAAACACAAGAGTTTTGATTTTCATGAGTTCGATTGTTTTTCCGATTGGTGCCATAATTAAGAAATAATTGTCTGGCCCAAGGTAAAATAGGTCACTTCTGTGTTATATTCTAAAAGGTTTTTATTTTAGTACCAACACCTAAGTGACTGATCATGATAGCTTTACCATTGTGCATGTGGGACTTATAGTCCAGCCCCATTTGAAGAGGCTCTGCTGCAATCATTTTTTTCTTTTTCTTTTTTTTTGGTTTTTTGTTTGTTTATTTGGGGGCCACACCCCAGGGTGCTCAGGTTTACTCCTGGCTCTGTGCTCAGAAATCTCTCCTGGCAGACTCAAGGTATAATATGGGATGCTAGAAATCAAACCCAGGTCTGTGCCGGGTCTGCCACATGTAAGTCAAATGTCCTACCGCTGTGCTATGGCTCTGGCCCAATCATGATTTTTTTCTTTACTCTTTCTCAGACCTGCTCACCATGTGTGTATGGTTTTACTTATGAGCTCTCAATGTTCTTCATCGCTGTCTGCTTACTCAGGTCTTGTACCTTATAGACAATTTAAAGATAGGAGGCTTGAATCTCTCAATTTACTTATTCTCAAAGTCTTCTGTTTCTATATGAAGTTTAGAATCATCCCATTTGAGGGGGATGTGGGACACAATTGCAATTTTTGTGTGGGTACCATTAAATCTAAGAATTTTTTTTAAAAAATGACAACTATGCAAAATCAAAAAGAAAAAATCATTACTATGCCATACTGTTCTTTATAAGATCTTTACATTCATCCATTTTATAGTTTTCAATATTTAAATCTTGTACCTATATTTTACTTTATTTACTTTTCTTTTTTGGTTTTGGGACCACACCCAATGGTGCTCAGGGTTTATTGCTAGCTAGATATGCAATCAGAAATAATTTCTGGGGGTGATCAGGGATTATTTATGATGTTTATGATCAAAACAAGGTAACCTATAAGCAGGGCATGCGCCCTCTGGCTGTACTATCTTTCTGGTTCCTTTAATTTTATTTTTTGGGGGGAGGAGGAGCTTGGGCCACACCCAGTGATGCTCAGGGGTTACTCCTGGCTATGTGTTCAGAAATTGCTCCTGGCTTGGGGACCATATGAGATGCCGGAATTTGAACCATCATCTGTCCTGGATTGGCTGTGTGCAAGGCAAACGCCCTACCGCCATGCTATTGCTCTGGTCCCCATTCATTCTATTCCTAATTACTTAATTTTTTAAGTTATTGTAATCACTTGATTTTGGTTTGAATTGCTAATGAATACTGTATAACTTTTTTGGGGGGGGAGCCACACCCAGTGACACTCATGGGTTACTCCTGACTATGCGCTCAGAAATTGCTCCTGGTTTAGGGGACCACATGGGATCAAACCCAGGTCTGTCCTGGGTCAGCCACGTGCAAGGCAAATGCCCTACTGCTGAGTTATAGCTCCAGCCCCATGAATACTGTATAACTTAAAAAAAAAAACTCTTGTTTTGTAACCTTCCTGTACTCTTCGACTAGCTGTAATCATAGTGAAATGGTTTCTTTAGGATTGACTATCAAAATCACATAGTTATCTAGAAAAAGAGATGGTTCCACATATTTCCTGATGGAAATGTCCCCCAGGGACTCTAGAGATGGTATGGCAGATATGGACCCCAGTACCTTGCTCCTATCTGAAGATCATCTTCAGCTCTTGCCCCTACAGAAGAACTATGTCCACACTGTGTGAATCAGACACATCATGAAAGTATTTGATCTATGTGGTTTCTTATTAAAAATTTAATCATCAAAGCATTTAATCTGGGGCTGAAGAGATAGAATGAAAGTAAGGTGTTTGCCTTGCATGCAGGTCAGTGGTTCAAATCCCAGCATCCCATATGGTCCCCCAAGCCTGCCAGGAGTGATTTCTGTGCATAGATCCAGGAGTAACCCCTGAGCGCTGTCAGATGTGACCCAAAAATAAAAAAAAGGCATTTAATCTATTGCTACTTTATTATTATGTATTTTATCTATTATTTATTCAATATTATTTTTATTTGTTCTACTGCTATTTAATTATCAATGGTTCCTTATTCAAGGTATTTTTAATTTTTATGTTATTGAAACCATTATGATTTACAAAGTCCTTCATAGTTGGATTTCAGATATTCAGTGAATCAGGGCCATTCCCACTACTGGTGTCAACCTCCCTCCACTAATGTGATTGTTATAGTTTGGTTTTGGTTTTATTGTTGTTGACTTTGGCTTGGATATTTAGTTTTTTCTTTTTTTCTCCACAAAATTATTCAAGATTTTATTACCAAAGTATCATATCTATTAGGTTCCTTCTTCAAGATAATTGTCAAAACACTGTGAAGCCTAGAGCATAAGGGACTCCATTTTGTCAACTTAAAGTTAAGTTTGCACTTAAGACTAACATTTAAAGGCTAAGTTTCTATCCCAACAATAATGATGCAGATTCCAAGGCCCTGTAAACCAGAATATACTGCCCTAGACATCTAGCCATAAAAGGACATGATGAAACACCCTAGATACACCCTAGACAACAGCCAATCATTTTAAAGGTCATGACTTCCTGCTTCTAGCCCTATATAACTGGCTTGTGGCCCCTAGTTTAGGTCATCTCCTGCGAGAAGTGGCCCTAGTCAATCAGTTTGTAGCTTATTTGTTGATGGAATAAAGATTTGCTTTGTTTTATTTCAATTGCATTGCCTCGTTCTTCAACTTCAGACCATAACATTTGGGGGCTTCTCCAGGATAGAATGACAAAGACTAGGTCACCAACATAGCTACCAAGGTCTTGTGGCTATTCTGAGACTTTCTTGATGTAGGTAAAGGCCTAAGGGGAACAGAGCTCTGGTAGAGGCCCAAGGGAAGAAACTGGATGCAGAATTGCTTCCCAGGGCTGGAGATTGTGCAGGGATGCCCCACTCCTCCATCAGGGGACTTTGTGTGTTTAAGTATCACAGGATCTGAGGAGGCATGAGTTCGAGTCCCACATGGCCTGGGAGAGGTAGCGTATGTTCAAGTCCTGAAGACCCTGAGATCTGATAGTTGCAAGGTTCTGCTGTGTTTTTGTCACCAGTCAAGTTGACTGTCATTGTCTCTGGGTTTTGTTTTTTGTTGTTGTTGTTTTGTTTTCTTTTGTTTTTGGTCTGCTGTCTTTGTTGTGTATGTTGATTTGTAGGTCTGGTACCAGAAGAGCTCTTTATCTGCTCCCTTTGAAATCTTGCCTCTCCACAAGATCTTTGCCCCAAAGAAAAAGCATGAGTCTGCTTCCCTTCTCCTCTTTCTATGCATGCTTCAGGTCTGTGTATCTGTTCATGAGAACGTGGGCACTGGGAGAGCCTGCATGGACCAAGGCAGTCCTGGTTGGATGGGGCAGGTGGCATACAAGGAATGGGGGCAGGGTTGCCAACCTAGCCCTTTCCAATGGTGGGAGTTAGCTGGAGAAGAGCAAGAGAGAAGTCAGGTGTTGATGAGGCCAGCAAAGGATGCTTGTGTAAAAAAATAACAATTAAGACATTGGACATTGGAAGATTAGAAGGAAACTCGGGGCAAGAAGGAGTTAAAATCCTCTAGAAAAGAGGCTAAGGAAGCCCAAGACCTAGCACTCTCTCTTTTATCACTCACCCCAGGAATTCCTCAGCTTTGTGCACTTATTTACTCTTTGTTAAGGAGTCATCTGGAAATAAGAGATTATCAGAAAAGGAAACATTTGGCCATTTTAAAACTCAAGCCAAGTGGGCTACAAAGAGCAGCTTTGATTTTAGTGGTTTTTTTTCCCTTTTGTGGTGTTTTAACTTTCAAGTGAAGAGGAACAGCTTCTTTCACTTTAGTGGTTTCTAAGAATAAAAAATTGGGTGGAAATTTTGCAAATTATTGTGATTGGCTTTTTTTAGACTATACTATTAATTCTGCCCAGTCCATGGAAATGCATGCTATTGTTAAGGTAGCTCAATTTGATGTCAATTTTATCCCCAGGTATCAAATTTAATTTGGTTTTAAGATAGCTTTAAGTGTAATTTTAGGAAATACTATATAAATATAATGGAACTTGATTGTCAATATCCAAAAGAGTGGAAACTGATTTAAAGATCTATAATAAGCATTATAAAGGACAACTTGGTCCTTTTAGGTGTAAGCATGTCTAGCGATCTGTTTCCAAATTGAAAGAGAGAAGTTTTGTGTTTCCCTTCTAGATCCTCAGCATTGTTTTAGGAGTAGGATACAAATTCCTTCCTTTGCAAGAAAGAACTAGAGCACAGAGCCAAGATTGGCCTTGTCCAGTGCTCCAAGCTGAGTGCATTTGGTGACAGGACAACTCAGTCAGAGGATAGAGAAGAAAGGGTTAGAGAAATGAGTATAGATGTGTGTTTTATGTGAGAAAGATAATGAAATGGAGTTGTGAATGTTGGGGGAAAATGGAAGGAAATTCTGTGAAAGTACACTAGTAGTTGCAAATTGGAATGAAGGAAAGTTACAGAATGAATGAAAAGGTATGTACAAGATGTGTACTAATGAAAGAAACTGTATGGTCAAACTGGATTGTTGCTAGTATGTCTCTAAATTAGAAATGAGCTAATGTTTTTTTCACAAAGAATTATATGGAAAAGGAGCTTAGATGCTCTAAACTCATGTTACAGTGTACTTAGAAAATAGGACCTTTAGAAATTACAGGAAATCAAAGTTTTCCAAGTGGAATTAAAAATTATATACATAATGATTGTTCTGTGTGTCCTGTAAATTGAGAAATATTTGCCTCTCTTTTCTTGGCACCTTCAGTATTTTTTTTTTTTTTGGTTTTTGGGCCACACCCGTTTGACGCTCAGGGGTTACTCCTGGCTATGTGCTCAGAAATCGTCCCTGGCTTGGGGGGACCATATGGGACGCCGGGGGATCGAACCGAGGTCCTTCCTTGGCTAGCGCTTGCAAGGCAGACACCTTACCTCCAGCGCCACCTACCTGGCCCCAGACCTTCAGTATTTTTATGCTTCGTGACACTATGTTAGTTTTCATATATACAGGTAGAAAGATTTCCTCTCTATAGTGATTACAGAAAGGACTCATGATTGTTCTCCTCATGTAGACAGGGAATCTTAAAAGTCAGCTAGGGGATAACAGAGCCCTCTTCCATGGAAACAGAATTGAAAAGGGTTGAGGTTAAATGACAGAAGCAGATCCAGTACTTTTATAAATATATTGGTACTTTTATAAATAGTCTGCTAACCTCAGAGATGCCATATAGGTTGACTGGCCTAGGGAAATTGGAAATCATCTAGGAATGTCTAGAGCTGCAGTAACTGGCCACCGCCTGGGCCCTGCTCTCAGCATTGAGAAACATTCTGGAGATCAGAGTTTCTCCCAACCCTGGAGAGGGATGTAACAGACTCCTTCTACCAGGATACTTCTATAGTAGATGAGAGGCACAGGGTCACCTCCAGTTTATCATGCTGACCTGTCCTTCACATCCTTACATCAGTCAAGCCTGTGTAACTCTGATATGACTGGTAAAGTATTAATGTCTTTATAGATAAAACGCCTGCACTGTCCTAGACCAATCCCAAGAAATTATCTGTAAATAGTGGAATACCCCAAATGGAGGTTTCTACAGTCTGGGTTTATGCAAAGGAACAAGCCAAGTTTATTAAGCCATCTGGCAAGGTTCACTGTGAAGGTGGAGATATAAACTTTCTTTTCTGTAACTGACTGAATTAAATGTAGTCTCGCAGGCTTAACTTTTAAAACCCATTCCCCTTGGGTAACCCTTGTGAAAGTGTATGTACAGGTTGTAATAGACTGGTCATGAAGGTCTGACTAGTATAATGGAGTCAGAACTTTACTAGAGAGAATTTGGGCTGAACAGGACAGTAGGGGAGGTAATTACATGCTGCTACTGAACTTAGTGGGAGTTCTGGGCCTCCTCTTCCTGCAACACCTGTAGCATTAGAGAGTTTTTCCTGAAGAAGGCTGGCAGTGTGTCCTCACACAGATGCCAAAATGCTCAGGAAACAGATGTAGAACTGTAATACTTTGGTTTCTGATGCTTAAGTTCTATGTCACCATTCCAGAGAGAGTATCTTCTACTGCTCTGTCCTCCCAAGGATAGAGAGAGCCATTTACTGATCCAGGGCCTGATTCCTGTATCTAATTGATCTGATCTTTTTCAGATGTTGAAAACTGCAAACCTGAGATTTCACCCTATCTTATAAGTGAGTCTATAGTCCTTTGCCAGCCTGAAGAAGTTACAGAAGATGGACCTTCATACACACTCCCCTTTATGACTTCTAAGGTGGTGAATTCTCTAGGGAAAATGTGAAACAGGAAGGTCAGCAGGAAAGCTGCCAGTGGCTTAAGGGCAACAGGGGCCACAGGAACTAACAAAAACATAGCAGGAATTACAGTCTATCCTGAAAAGAATTAGCCCAAGTGTGGGAGGCATATCTATTAGATCCAGTGCAAGGAGAGCAACAAACCTCACAGCCTGTCTCTTCATGCAACTGGATTCTCGGGCTCTATGTTGTTGTCCTCTCCACTTCAAAAGCTGTCAAATTTGAAGAATTGAAGAAGATGCAGGAACCACCTTGTTCCTTGAGGGAGGAGTCACCTGCCGAAACAAGAAGGGTCCCCTGCAGATTCAGCCAACTCAGCTCCAGAACCAAAGCAGAATGCAGATCATACTGGTCCTCCACATACTGACTAGCTGTTGTTTGTGGACTGCGCTTAGATTCTTACCTGGTCTGTGGGTGAACAGTGTGTGGGTCAAACTGGCACCCCAGGAAACCCTCTCCTAAACCTTGACTTATGCAATTAGTTTAGGGTATCTGATTATGCTCCACAAGATCTCACCCATTTTATTCAGTCTTGCATAAGTGTAGTTAACATGATTATGCTAAGTTCCCAATGTGTCAATAAATAGGGATGGGGGATAAAGGACCTAAAGGACAGTCAAATATTTGACTCAGGTTCAAGAAGAGGAGGGAATATGAAGCCTAGAGCAGAAGGGATTCCATTTTGTCAACCCAAAATTAAGTTTCCATTTAAGGCTAGTAAGGCTAAGTTTCCATTTAAAGGCTAAGTTTCTTTCCCAACAATAATGATACAGACCCCAAGGCCCTATAAACCACAACATAAAACTCTAGATGTCTAGCCATAAAAGGACATGATGAGGGGCCAGAGTGGTAGCACAGTGGTAAGGCGTTTGCCTTGCATGCGGCTGACCCAGGTCAGATGCCAGTTTGATCCCTGGGCATCCCAAATAGTCTCCCAAGCCAGGAGCAATTTCTGAGTGCAGAGCCAGGAATAATTCCTGAGCACTGTCAGCTGTGACCCAAAAATCAGGCAATCAATAAGTAAATAAAAAGGACATGATGAAACATTCTAGAAATACCCTAGACAATAGCCAATCAATTTAAAGATCAAGACTTCCTGCTCCTAGCCCTATATAACCTGGTTTGTGACCCCTTACAGGGTTGCCTCCTGCAAGAGGTGGCCCTAATCAGTTAGTCTGTAGCTTGTTGGTTGACAGAATAAAGTTTTTCTTTGTTTTATTTCAATTGTGTGGTCTTATCCTTCAACTCCGGATCCTAACACACTAAGACTGGAAAACATCTAATCAAGTCACAGTATTAGGAGTTAGGTTTAAAAAGGGCACTATTCTTATGAAAGTACACTGTTTTATAAACCTTTATATTCTTCGCTGCTTGGAGTCAAAAGTATTACAACTGCCTGGATGAAGACTAACAAATTTCAATTATTATCTCAGGGTAATAATTATTATTATTATCACAAAGGCATTTATTATATTAAGTCCACATTGCATTCCTGGAATTTTTACAACTTCCCGTGGTTCTTCTCTCAATAGAGAAATACAATCTTGTCATCTTTCCTCATGAGAAAAGTATATTTGATATTAGGAGAATGAGTTCTAATCTATTAACTCAGCATGATCTTTTCCTGGTCCAAGTGAGATTGGGGTAAAAAGATGATAACATTTTACATTTTTTATTAACATTTATTTTAGCATTTATTTCATCACAGATTCATCCTATGAACATTTGTTGGGTGAATGAATGCAGTCAGTATTTTATAAAGCATTCCTTTTGTTTGGTTGGTTGGTTGTCGCTTTGGTTTTGGGACTGCTCATCGGTTACTCCTGGCTTTGCACTCAGAAATCGCTCTTGGCTTGGGAGAACATATCAGGAGCCAGGGATCAACCCGAGTTCTGTCCTGGGTCAGCAGAATGCAAGGTAAAAGTCCTACTGCTGCACTTCCACTCCAGCCCCTTATAAAGCATTTCTATCAATGAAATTTCATTATGAATTTTCCCTCTGCCTTGTCAACATAGGTGACCTGAGACTGTCACCAGAGTGGTGACAGAGGACATTTCTGATTGCATCAAGGAGTAAAAGCTCAGGAGTAACAGAAATGAATCACACATGACCATGGGCCATACAGGCTGCACAGAAATAGAATCCAATAAATACAGAATATCACTTATCTGCGGTACTTAGAATAACTGCATGTGGAAATGCAATGGTTTAAAGTGAAGGGATGCCTAGATCACTCTTGTTCCAGAGTATAGTGAGAAGGAAAGAAAGAGTGGAGGCAGATGTGAAATAACAGGGGACAGAGAACAAGGGGATTCAAGTACATTGGTGGTGTTAAGAAGGACAGAACTAAATATCCTAACTACAGAGCCAACAACACTGAAATCACAGACCCTAAATTTAACAGCCAAACTTAAAAAGATGCCTGTCAGTATGACAGGCAGGGAGGGGAAGAGCTCTGGGAACAATGGTGGAGGGAAGTTGACACTGGAGGTGGGACTGGTGGGACTGCATGTCTAAAAACCAACTATGAATAATGGGCTTTAATTTAAAATTTTTTAAGTTAACAAAAATAAATAGAAATAAAATTGCTTCTGAAATGTAAGAAAGTCCAGTTAACCATAAGGGTCACAAGTGTATAAAATAAGCACACCGAATGAAAAATGTAAATTAAAGCTTGATCAGGAGATATTACCCAAAGGCAGTAATGAAGAAAAATGTATTGATCAGCTGAGCCTGTCATACTCCCGGGAAATTGTCCCTCTGGATCACAGTTGTATTTTCAAAGTAATAGATACAATACTAAATAATAAATATATCAAAACTCTAAATCAAACCTTTGAATAAATTTATAGTCAAAATTTAAAAAATAATAAAAAAAACACCTTGATTTTGAAACTAAAATAAGCATTGTATGAAAGTTAAATATATCATTTAGGTATTTTGTTGGCCTTAAAGTGTATCTGAATTAATAAAATTGGCTTTGAAAAACAAAAATAAAATGGAATCCAAGCCATGAGACACTTTCAGAAAACCAAGAGGCCCAGAGATGAAGATGGGCAATGCAGAAGGATAAAAAAAAACAAAAACAAAAAAACGATGTCTTATGAAGATATATCTGGCACTCATGTGAAGAAGCACCAGTACATGTGGTTCATCATAGCTCTTTATACAACCACTTTTTGGAAACTTCTCAAGAGCCTGGCAACAATTAAATAGGTATAGATGTGACCATATGCACAGCAGAATGGTGTTCAAAGGTGAGAATAGATGATGTCTGGCTCAAGTGAATGGAACAGGAGGGGTCAGACTTATAAAACAAGTTCGGAGAAAGACAAGCAATGCAAAGGACACAAAGATGGGAATAAATTTAAGGAAGACTTGAACCCAGAGCCAAGGCAGGGTGGGGAGCACTGAACATTCCTAGGGGATGATAGTGAAGAGATAGTTTCCATTTCCATGTCCATGTCCTGCTTCATACCTACATCCAGTTCCATGCGCATGATCAGCTCCACACCTAGCATGAGTTGGAAGAAAGCTCTGATCCTATCACCTATGTCAAACAAAGCAGGATCCTCCCTGCAAGAGGAACCAGACACAGGAAAGACAGCCTTGAGGCCCAGAAGGAAAGAAAATAGAGAAGGAAAGAAATAGAGTAGAGGTAGATGTAAAGTAACAGGGGACAGGGATCAAGGGGATTCAAGTATATTGGTGGTGTTAAGAAGGACAGAATTAAATATCCTAACTACAGAGACAGTAAAGCCATCCCCTAGGCAAAAGAGTATAGGCTGGCATTTGAGGCACAGAATCTATGACTGAGGCAGGAACACACTGCCTAGATCAGAGTCCAGCCAGGAGGATGGCCAAGAGGGGACAGTAGAGGAAAGCTATCCTTCTGTGACTGGTTCTAGGCACCGAGGCTGAGGATGAATGATAGAATCTGAAGAAGAGTCTCCTCTGGAAGAGCCTGAGCTGGCTCTGTCTTGCAAACCCTTTCAAAAATATCACAGAGAGAAGTTTCATTGTCAGAAACTGATATCCTGGAGCTACAGCAGCACCTAAAGGGGCCCATAGCCCACCCTTCTTCCCATGAACAGCTTCCCTGGACTCTTCCTACTTCCCCCTCTCCTCTCCCTTCAACAAGACCCTGGTATGATTCCCACTGCTCCCAGATGTGGGCAGATGCTTCTCTCTTCTCCAGATTTTGTAAGGGGGGGGGGCTGAGATCAGAGTGGAAAGTACCAAATGTCCTCCCAAGGCAGAGAGCTACAAGAGGGGCCTCAATCTCACCCCATCCCTGCTCCCCAACATGCCCCAGCATGGAAGGATATGGTCCTAGATCATGGATCTGTTCTCTGCATCTCAATTACTGGGCACAAAGATGGGCACTCATCTTCATAGGCTGGTCAGTAGGTGGGGGTCCTGCTGGGGTCATCACTCCGGATGACTTGTTAGGGTCCAGAAAAGAGAGGGCAAAAGGGCAAAGGTTGTTCTGATCCACTGCAGAGCTACCCTCTCATCCTCCAGCGCGAGAAACTCAAAACTACTATAGAGGCAAGAGGCACCCAGTTGTGCTCAGGAGTCCAAGACCTTATGTGGTATAGGGATTAAAGCAGGGTTGGCCACATGCAAGGCAAAAGCCTCACCTCTGTATTATCTCATGGATCCTGAAGATCTTACTTTCCCTCACAAATCTCACATGTCAGAAAGGTGACCAGGAAAACTAGTTTGCTTCACTTGAGGGGGCTGTGAAATGGTCTAAGCTCAAAGCCTCGGCCCCATGAGGTGCCCATTTTAGATGAAAGCAGATGTACTGAGAGGAAATGTAAGCCCAGGAACGCAAGGCCACTGATCATATAAGCCCCAGGAGCAGCGCAGCAGTCCCTTTCCCATACATAAAACACTCAACAGAGAAATCAAACAGAAGTGCGTCGTTAGTGAGACCTTGTGCGTTACTCTACCCTTGCAAGTACAGCCGAGAGTACTACCAGGATGATTACTCACGCCTCCCGCCCCCGTAAACCCATTGTTAGGAAATACAAAAGTTAAGCGTGCAGCAGAGTTGGACAGCAGGCTGCTCACCCAGACCTGGAGACCAGAAGACCTGGACTTCAGTCTTTCCTGGGCAGCAAAACACTTCTTGAGTCACTGTGCTCTTAAACCCACCCAGGCGTTGTTGCATGGAGAAAAGGCAAAGAAATCAGAGGATCTGAGTCTTAATTCAGGATAAAAATAGACCCCCGCTAGGCCCATTGTCCTATGAATCAGGTCAGAATGATTCAACTGATGAATGCTCACCTAGTGGGAAATGCCTGCGTTTGGGGAGTGGGGCGGGGAGTGGCACCCCTGGACCAGGCAGCATATCCCCAGCAGGATGTGGCTTTAAATAAGATTCATCCTGAGGAATAAAACAGGCGACAGGATGCCAACCCAATCAGGGCTCCGGCTTGGTTTTGTTTTTAATCTTTTCACTAAGGCACTGTGATTTACAACGTTGTTCGTAGTTGGATTTCAGGCATACACAGATAGCGCTGGTTCCCGACTCCGTTTTCCACTTCCCTCCACTGATGTCTCCAGGTTCCACCTTGACCACCCCCCCCCAGGTGACTTTTGGCCCCAGAATAGAGAAAAGAGGACACAGAAAAATAAACAGAAGGGAAAGCCTGGAGTACAGTGGTGAAGCAGAGGCGTGGTATAGCTGTGCCCAAACCATAAGGCCAACAACTTGAGTTTAACCCACAAATCCAGCCAGACCTGGCAGAGGTAGGGATGGGCGCACTTGGCTGTACCTGGTAATTCTCAGAGCCGGTGGGGGGGAGAGGAAGGGGGTTTGTGCACAGCTTGTTCAGGGTAAGGTAGAGGTAATGACCTGTGACCTCCATGCATGACTTCCTAAACCGGGCTGCCCTAATTGCAAATCCATCCCACTTCCCAGGCCTCTTGCTTGCTTCGGGGCTGAAGCTTATGAGGAAGCAGCTAACAGGGCAGCTGGGTCTCACCTGGATAAGAAGGGGGCTTGCAGGGCAGTGCTTAGCCAAGCAATGCCTAATCCAGCAAAGCAAAGAAACTGGCGGCCAGACAGACTCTCCAAGACACTTGTCCATGCTCCCAGGACGCCGTGCCCCTTAAGAGCCATGGGAGAGGGGTCATCATGCCATGGCCATGGCCCCTCCTTGCCTTCCAAAGCAACTTTCCCAGTTGTCTCTCGGTGGCCAGGGCCACGCAGGTCATTTGGGAAGTGGAAAGATCCAGGACGCTGGTTTGGGGCATCCAATCTGGCCTCGCCACCCTTCATGCGCCCTGCCAGCCCCTTCCAGGCGGGGGTGCGGCGGGGGGACCGCGCCGGGCTCCGATTGGCCGCGCGCGCCAGGCCCCCGCCAGCCAGCCGGGGGGCTGGCAGTGGTGCCCGCGGCTCCTGGCACAGTCGGGCGGGCACTCTAAGCTGCGCGCCCCGGCAGAGAGAGAGACAGAGTGTCTGTCGGTCGTGCGCCCCAGGCCGTGCGCCCCCGCGGCGTGGCGCGCGCGCGGGTTCGGTGCCAGGCGGTGGCGGCGGGCGATGGCTGCGGGCACCGCGGGGCTGGCCTGCGGGTAAGGCGGCGCCACCATGAGTTTGCGGCGGGAAGACGGCGTGAGCAGCCTGTGCCAAAAGGCGCTGCACATCGTCAACGAACTGTGCTTCGCGGGCCAGGTGGAGTGGGAGCGCTGCGCCGGCATCTTCCCGCCCGAGCGCGGTGGCCAAGGAGGCGCCTCCAGCACAGGTGAGTCCAGGGAGCGGGGACCGTCGTTGCGGGGTGTCCGGACGCCCGGGGTCCCCCGCGGCCACCTGTGGCTGGAGCAGCTGCGTGAGGTTCCCCGCAGAGCCGCTGGGGCGCACGTGGTGGTCGCCGCTAAGTTTCGGGGGGGGGCCGCTGTCATGCTGGGCTGGGACCCCCGCTGGCTCTGCTTTCGCCCCTCCGCGAGGATCTGGGGGGGCGCGCGTGGAAGCCGGGCCCTGAGATGTGCCGCAGGGCTCCTCTGAACCAAAGGCGGGATGCGCGGAGCCCTGAGAAGTTGGGATGTCAAGGCTGCTTTTCCCCCTTACACAAGCAGGGTGTGAGTATGGAGGGGCGCTTGGCTGGGGGGCTCCTGTGCAGACCTACCCGGTGTCCCCAGTTTCTGCATGCTCGGCGCCCGCGCGTCCTTCTGCAATTCAGCGACCAGGGTCGCCAGGCAACAGGTGCGTGCGGGCGGAGGGCTGCGGGCGCGGGGACACTCAGGGACCCCGCTTTAGGACAGATAGGCAATCGCGGGGGTGCACCTTTACAGATGGGATCCTTGGAGTCCCCAAACCAGGGACCCTATAGGATCTGAGTCAGACAGACCCGCCCAGAGCCCTGTCCTGGGCCCATCCCCCAAATGCCACCTGACTTCTATGAAACCCCCAAGCAGGCCTTTCCCGAGTTCCGCAATGACTGCAGGGGGGGCTGTTGAGGAGAAGCTGCCAGAGCCCTAAAGAGTCCCTCCAGTAGAGTCCGATATGCAGTGGACACACTTAGGACTCTTGCAGACAACCCCTAAGAAGAGACAGGAGACAGGTTGGGGGTCAAGGGGACAGCAGAAAAGCCACCTCAACACCCTCCCACGGGTGTTTACCACACTCCACTAGCTCTCAGGGTCCCCTAAAAATAAGAGTGTCCAGCTTCTTTCTCACTGCCCTGCAGACAGTTCCCGCTCTCTGAGCCTGTATGGAGGAGACATCCTATCCTTCTCAGGCCTCTGGATTGTTCCCCTAGGAACAAAGCTCCTGACAGAAACACCAAAACTAGAGTATGGTGTCTGTCTCCCCTTGACAAGGACATCCTTAGCACATGGGGGGACTTAGCTGAGCGTGAACAGCACCCATGTGCTGGAGTCTGAGCTGTGACATGTGACAGAGGACCTACATACAGGGAGTCTGAGCCGTGTAACATGTGACAGAGAACCCAAGCCCTTAGCAGGGTGGAGTCTTGTCAGCTGCCTCTCCAGGTGCTGATGTTTAAGACTGTTTAAGTCACATATGCCACCTGTGACTTGAAGTACTTCAGTACATCAGTAGAGTCATTCTCTCAGACCAGCAGGTCCCAGGGGACTTTCAGTCTCCTCACCTGTTAGTCCCTGTTAGGGCACCAGTTCATCACCCCCCCACTGTTCTGTTGAGTGACTGACTACCCCTCACCCTGGCACCACCATGCCTATCCTTACTGGCCTATCTAGACTAGGACTTTGTGGACTGTTGTTTGTGACATGCAAGTGTCACCGAGGACACAGGTGCTCTTTGCCTCTGTCCATCAGTGCTCCCTGCCTGGTAAAAAGTTGTCAAAGTTACAGTGTCATTCAACAGCTCTGGCTGTTCAGATGCCTTCAATTGGATGGGGAGGGCAATTCAAGTCGTGCCAGCTCGTCAGGTTGCATGAAAAAAGCACCAGTCAGGACAACACTGAGTCAGCCTCCTCATCCTCCAAAGAAAGGCAGCTACTGGTTGCCATCCTGGCAAGGATAGTCAGCAGTGACCAGCCCTGCTGTTGGCGCTCTTAAAATGTTTGCAGAGTGAGAACCGTCTGACCTTGTGACCTTTTAGTCCCTGCTCCCCCTGCCCCAAACATGCTACTGGCTGGTCACCACATTTGGGGAAAATGTGGTTTCTGGAACACCGTGTCCATGGATGACCACCAACATCTGCTAAATTCACAGTTTGATCACAATTCTACTGTTTAACTTCACTGTAAGTATTTTAGGCATCTAAGTCATCAGTGTTCTAATTTTTCATTTCCTAAAAAAAAGATTTCATCTGAAACTAAAAACTCGGCCACAAAAAAAAATTGAACAAATCCTTGCCTATCACCATTGTGTTCTTTTGATGTGGAATGAGTGGGATCTGGCAAATAATTTCACTGGAGTTGTTTGTCTGGTTAAAGAGATGGCTGAATTTTTTAACTGCATCATGCATTTCCTGAGATTGCAGCATTTTGAATCTTTTGTGAGAGTGGACT
Source organism: Suncus etruscus (assembly GCF_024139225.1). NCBI lineage: Eukaryota > Metazoa > Chordata > Mammalia > Eulipotyphla > Soricidae > Suncus > Suncus etruscus. The sequence continues at coordinate 18,216,544 of NC_064858.1, forward strand.
TCCTAGGTTTCTCTACAAAGCAAATGATTACTTAATCTAGTTTCAATTTAAGGATTTCTATATGCCTCAGAACCTCAGATTCTCACACAGTCAAATGCATGTGAAAAGTGACTATTTAGAAACAGTTTTGCTGTGACATTGGGCAGGAGAAGACAGGAACTGGAGGGGTCTGGCAGGGTACAATGTGGCTTTCTGATCTTGCTCCTCTGTGAGCCAGCACTGCCTCTAGTCTGGCTCCACAGGCCATTCAGCTCAGATGGTGCTTCTCTCTGTTCAGTGCAGGTGGGGCGCCCCCACCCAATGTTAAGGTCACAGCAGTACCTTCCTCTTGAGACAGCCCCATTTGGGCTGGGTTGCCCAGTGTCTTTTTTATTAACCCTTTTGTTTTTCTCATAACACATGTTCAGCTCTGTATTTTTTTCTTCATGAGAATGCTTCTAAAATCTGGCTCTCCTATTTTTATTTTATTCCATCTCACTCATATCCCATGTATTTTTAATTATTCCTCATTATAATTTTGAAGAGTATTTGGGTGACATCTGTGATCATTTACAAAAGAGTTGTTGTTGAGGGTTTTTTTTATTGAAACCATTGTGATCTGCAGAGTCCTTCATAGTTGAATTACAAATATACAGTGAGTCAGGGCCATTCCCATCACCAGTGTCAACCTCCCTCCACCAATGAACCCAGAGTGCATCCTATACCACTACCCTTTGCCCCCTAGCCTGCCAGTATAACAGGCCTAGAGTTGAGGGGATAAAATTCGAGCAGAAGAAAAGTATTCTCTTGTTTTGCTTAAAGGAATTTCCAATGCCAATGATTTGTATCTTGAAATTATCCTCATATTCTTCCTATCTGCTTATTCTGCTGATAATATCAATGAAATTAGTAGGCTATAAGCTCTTTGAGGGCCACGAATTCTTTACCCTCTCACCTTTATTATTTAGGAAAATTGCTGCTACCTACAAGAGTCCTAGTAAAGACTGAATGATTGAATAAACAGAGTTTCCTCCATACGGCTGTTTCCTTGGTAGTGAAGGGAGAGGTTGAACACCTAAATATTATGTCTGAAAGTCATCTGTGTTCATTTCTTTAAGTCTGATCCAGTGCTCACTATGGATACGCACACAGACCATATGTGTGAGGCAGAAACAAGAGTACCTGAAGTTTTATAACAAGAATGTAACACACAGTCCTAGGAAACAGTTGTACTGGGCATGCTCAAGATAGGTTAGGACCCAAGACAATCTAAGCTGTAGTTTTTTGATCATGGGAAGCAAAATTTTTTTGGAATTCACATTGCCGTTAGTCATTTAATTTGGAACTAGAAATTCTTTGAAGGCAGAAGTTAGCAACTTACCCTGGAATTTCAACTAGTTATTGGCAGAACTTTGGTTAGGACCCATACTTCTGTCCTGGCCTGAAGACTACCCAGAGAAGGAATAAGCACCAACCCAGGGCATGAGGAGGGTTCAGGTACAGTATGAAGGAACACCCCTGTCTTCTCAGGTGCTCAGAGAACCTGGGGGCATCCTCAGGGCCTCTTCTATTTGAGGTCCTTATAAGATCAGTTTTCATTATAAGCTGATACTTTCCTGTGCTCATAAATAAAACTTTAAGACATGGGCATAATATTTTGAATTTTTTTTATAAACATGGACTTGGAGGAAGGATACACTAAAACTGTATTTGTTTTCTTTTACTACCACCTTTGGCTCTCTAAGTTGACTAAAAGTGAAACCCATAGCTTATGAGCCATCAAATATAGAATGCCACTGTGGCAAAGAGCTGAAAGTCCCCTGTCAAGGAGCCCCCAGGACTGTGGTATGGCTGTGTCTAATAGTACTTCAAGCAAGGAGAGTCATTTGCAGAAGGCATGAAGCACTTTGCTTACTGCTGGCTCAGAGCAGACCAGCTCTGTGGTCGGTAGCTGTGTAGTACAGGGCAGGCCTGTGGCAGAGTCCCTGAAGGAAGGAATGCAGAGTAGGGGACCCTTCCTCCTCATCACACTGGATGCCCCAGACTCTGAGGGTGAATAAGCCACATGAGCATGACTTAGGTAGATAACCAGAAAAGAGTGTGGATGGAGTGATGTAGGCAGGTATCTTGAAACCACATCTGCAGAGACAGACGGGTAAATACAGATGCACATATAGGAGCATAGCCAGGGCCAGACACAGGAGCAGTGCACGGAACTGAAGTCTGGACACAGAGAACCAGGGCAGGGGACAAGCCATGGGGCACAAAGGAAGCTGGAATGAACAGTTTCCCCCTCAGGCAATCTTGAAGCTACTATTGCATTGCAATTCTGGTAGTGAGTTTAAAACACTACAGTCATGTTTTACACCCTTGTGAGAGTCATTTGCTTGCATTATAGACCTGTTGTTATCTGGCCAGACCTGGTATCTCCCATCTTTCTTCTTCCTGAGCTCTGTTTCAGCAGCCACTGGGAACAGTGCAGAATCACCAATTGTGCTTCCTTGTGGTACAGTAAGGGAGGGCCAATTGGACTGAAAGGTAGACTGAGCATGGTGCACTGTGTTTGCAAGTGTGCATTTGGCACCTGGGTGGCATTGTGCCCCTGTCCCAGGGCCATTGGTGAAAGCTAAGGTGACCAACTTAACAACAGTGTGGATCAGCCTGCAACCATGGAATCTAACCCACATTCTCATGTCAGAACAGAGTACATATTTTTTGTCTAGGTTTGTATGTCTAACACCATATCAAGAACCATATTTAATTGAATCTAAGATGCTACTACTTATAGAAGGTATTCCACTATTTTATATGCTACCAAAGAATAATAAAGAATGTCAAGATCTGGGGCTGGAGCAATAGTGCAGTGGTAGGGCATTTGCCTTTCATGGGCTGATCCAGGACAGATCTTGATTCAATCCCTGGTGTCCCATATGGTCCCCCAAGCCAGGAGCAATTTCTGAGTGCATAGCCAGGAGTAACCCTTGATCGTAAACAGATGTGACCCAAAAACAACAACAAAAAAAAAGATTTATATAATGGAGCAATAGTACAGCAGGTAAGGCATTTGCCTTGAATGCAACCAACCAAGGTTCTATCCTCAACATCCCATATGGTCCCCTGAGCATTGGCAGGAATAACCCCTGAGCACCACTGAGTGTGGGCCCCTTCCCCCAGAAATATCAAGATTTAATATGAACAGAGACTTTGCTCTAACATGAAAATCTTACTTTACCCTTACAGGCGGGCTCCATTAAAGTTTAATGGAACATAATTTTGAACATATATAAATATTAAATGGAAAGGTTAGTTAGATAGTACAAGGATTAAGACACTAGCTTTGTACATAGCCAATTCATGTTTTATCCTTGGCACTGTATATATGCTGTAAGTGGTTTCTGTCCTACAGTCATCAATGAGATTTCAGTGAATCCACTTTAGAGAGAGTGGGTTGCATGGATGGTGAAATATGAAATATAAAATAAATGAAACCACACACAGAGAATGTGGGGTCAACACGTTTCTGGCAGGAGTGTGTCTGTAAAAATTCTAAGTTACAAGAGAGAAGGTTACACTCAAGGTAACTCTTTGCAAGCTTACTTCAAATGCAAAATCAGAACGAGGAAGAAGCAGGAAATATCTAGAAACTTGATCTTCCTGGGCAGGACTCCATTGTTTTAGGGGTCAATAAAGGAAAGAGCCAATAGCCCAGGGGTCTGCTCTCTGGCTTTGCCCTTGACTACCAGAAACTGCAGCTGCAGGGACATATTTGAAAAAGAGAAAAAACATTGTCTTTGCTTTTCAGGCTAACTATATCCAGAAAAGGGGTACCCTTAGTAATCTTTGATGCTGGAATTTCTAAGCCAAATTATTTGATAGAGGCCACAATTTTGCCTCAAATTTACAAAGGAGAGAAGCCAAATAATGACCGAAATGTAATGCCATGCATCTCTTCGGAAATTCCTCAACCATCCATGCAGGGGAAAAAGGCATCCACAGCGGGCCTTTTGAGGAACCCCATGGGGTTTATTTCAGTTCTCTCCACCAGAAAAATCTGAGGATACATCTGGTGGGCTGAGTTCCCCTAAAAGTTTATGTATATGTGGCATATATAGTCTCCCAAACCTTGCCAGGAGTGATCCCTGAGCATAGAGCCAGGAGTAATTTCTGATCACTAAGGGTGTGACCTAAGAATACCCTTCCCCCAAAATAAAGCAACCCTAAAACAGGTAGGATCAAATCAAAGGCCTGAGTCATGACCTCCATATGACTTTCAGACCCAAAATTTGGAATGCCTGTTTCTCTTCGGGGTTGGCAGCGCTGCAGGAAGGTACAGGCCTTGGCACACTACCCCAAATTAACTAACTTGGAACCTGGGGATATCTCCAACATCCCATTCAGTCTGGACCCATCGTGGGGAGCAAGTGGTATATTTGCTATTAAACAGTATTCTCTTCCCTCCATACAAATACATGGACCCTATGACTTCCATGTTTTTCTGGCATCAGTGCATATGCCCAGGACATCACAACTGGAACTTGACTGTTGATAACCATATTCAAAGACATGTTCTGATCCAGAACATGCATGACAGCATTCAGAAAAGCCTCATCAAAGGAATTAAGCAGGGTATCAACAGCCCCTGACACTTCAGGCACCACCATTAGAAAGGAGATGACCAGGGGCTGCAAGCTTGATCCGGAAATGGTCTTGTACACATGAAAGGAAGCCTTGCTTCCTCACCTCACTGTCAGGTTTTTTCACTCAGCAAAACCTACTGCTTCAGCTGGGATCCTGCTGAAATTCTGGAAGGAAAAGAGATGTTCCTCAAAGAGAAATATTCCTATTCTCACTGTGGGGTGGTGCAGTCACCAAAGGAAGATCTGATCACAGAAGTGACATCTGATCACAGGAGTTTGTTCTGACCATGGAGTTATGCCCGACAACAGAAGTGATAGCTGACAATGGGAGTGATATCTGACAATGGTAATGAGAGATGGCCATGGAGTGAGAGCTAACAACAGGAGAGCTGACTACAGGAATGAGAGCTGACCAGAGGAGTTAAGGAGTAATCACAGGAATGAGCACTGACCACAGAGTGATGTCTGACCACGGGAATGAGGTCTGACCAGAGTGAGAACTGACCATGGACAGGAGAGATAACCAGGGGAGTGAGGTTTGATCAGTGGGGATGGGGGCTGACCATAAGAATCAGAGATGGCCACAGAGTAAGTAGTGAGGTCTGACCATGTGAGAGAGAGCTAATCGCAGAAGTGAGTCAATCATGGGAGAGTTTAACTACTGGAGTGAAGGATGACCAGCAGGAGTGAGAGGACCATAGGAATAAGCTGACTGTAGGAATGATGCCTGATTGCAGGATTGAGGAATGACCACAGGAGTGAGATACCATGAGTGAGGTCTGAATATGGGAGTAAGGACTGACTAGGTGAGTGATTTTTGACTATGGGAGTGAGAGACGACCACAGGAGAGCTACCCATGGCCATATGTCTGACCATAGGAAACTGGCTGAGGTCTGACTCAGACCTGGGTGGTCTCAGCACTCAAGTATACAGCACTGAATCCCCTTCTCTTTACTACATAGTTGAACAGTGGTAACTTAATACCCTGTTTGAAGAGAAGAGATTGAGAGCATTGGGAGAAGCAAGCAGAGGTAGCAAGCAGGCATGTCCTGAGTACATGGGACTTTAGAGAAAGAGAGAACAGTGAGAGGAAGAGAAGTTTCCTTCACTTCTCTCTTCTCCAGCCACAGCAGTTTGGTTCATAATGGTAGAAATCCGAATTATTCTCTAGAATGGGAGCAATAGTATATGAATTGGACACATTGTCACTCCAGAGGTGACTCCAAGTTCCCCTTTCAGCAAAGCACCTACAGTCACCTGGCTGGTAATAAGGTACCAATAAACTAAGGGCTTGGGGTACCCCTGGGCTGAATGAGAATTCCTGAGGATATAGATGTTTATGTATTTCAAAAGTGAACTCCAACCTTAAGATGTTAAAGATGCAGAAAGACCTAGAAGATCTTGGTGTACCCACTACTGACCTTCCTCCTGCACCTGAGCCATGCAGCTTAGACCTGATGTTCTGGACGCTTCAACCTATTTTTTTCTGACATGTCCTCCCTGATAAGTAGGCAGCACTAGGCTTGTTTCTGAGTGTTGAGCTGTGTGGTTGTCCTGGGTGACAGGAAGCGTCAGGGTGGACAGCGGGTGGGGGCACTCGCGCAATCCAGTATGTAATCAAACTGGAGCCAAGTACTTCACAACCTGATTATCTTGCAGCCTGATCTAATTTCTGTTCATTCCATTAGCTCTCAGTTTCACTTGCATAGGATGGTTCCCCTGGCACCGAACTCACCAACTATGCCCCTTACAGGGAGCCACTGCATCGTTCCTTCACCCTGGACTATTCATCCCCTTTATCTATCCCCTCACTCTCTCCCCCTGAATGCCTTGTGATCTCTCTCCTGTGACTTCTCCCCTGTGACCTCTCTACTATGGTTCTTTCTTGTCCTCCCTGCCCTTTCCTTGCAGTGGTACTGAGAGTGAAGATCTGGGCATGCTTGATTTTCTCCAGGACTCATCTTTTAGCTCTGCCCCAAGGAGGGCCACAGGGACTTGGCCACTTGGGAAGGCCACTTTGCTTCTCTGTACCACAAAGCAATGGCATGTTGGGAAATGTTAAAAAGGGAGACCAAAGTCTCTGTCCACATCTAAGCAAATGTCCTCCCTCCTGAGCTAGGCTTCTCTTCTCTTCATCCTCTTCTACCTAACCCAGCAGCAACTACAATGTAAGCCCAGCTCTCTGAGGTCCCCTGCCTGCATTTCTCTAAGCCCAGCTCCCCGGGGTCCCCTGCCTAGACTGTCAGTCACAGAGTACCCTGCTTGGGCCCCAGCAGCCCCATTTGCAGATGTCAGAGCTGACTCTGCACTGTCTCCTGGTCGTCTCCTGTCTTACATATCTTGCATTAATGTGGCTCAGTTGCGTGCCCCAGTGTCCAGCTCCCCAGTGCCACCTGCCCCAACTTCATTTGCTTCCTAGAGAAGTCCTTGGTATCCCCTGGATTCACTCAGAGCAGCTTCTGTCACTTGGCCTCCAGACTCACCAGTGACATGCTCGGCACAGCAACGGACTCACCCTGAGAATATGCTGACCTGGCCCTTTTGTGCTCTTCCACTTCTGACACCATTTCCCTCTCCAAGAGCCACCTACTGCAGCCTCCTACTCCTACAGATTCGGGGCTCCTCTTGCCAGGCACAACCCATGAGGGGTTCCCCATGAACCTCTTTGGAAGAAAGGCTCTCCCTGGAGCCAGCCACAGCACCCCATTCCTTTCACCTACACACATGCAAGGTCTGCTATGCCTGCTCTGGCCTGTCTCCCTCACACCCCTTGTCTCCCGCACCAGGTATGTCCACAAACCTAATACATATAACAGATGTATAATCACATACTCACAGTCACACAGACTCACTCACATATTCACTCAAACCCATTCATTCACACTCAGCACTAGTACACACAGATACATTCACACTTGCATATCCACATACAAACACATACATTCACTGACACACTCACACATTCACACTCATGCATACACTCACATACTCTCAAACATTCATACTTATACATACATTCTTATGCATATACTCTCTTACATTTACACAAACATATTTCCTTCTCACACACTCATATATGCACATTCACACACCATACTCTATTCACTCCTCACAGGGCGATGTCCAACTTCTCCCTACTGCCTGATAGGGAACAAGTATGAGACTTTGGTACCGTCAGGTATCTGATGCTTTCTGTGACCTTCTGCTGACCTGGGGTTAGTGTACCTCAGTTTTCCATTATGTGTCCCTTCAGTACTGAAGGGATCTCCAGGAGAAAGTTTTCCTGCAGCCTGCACTTACCTCAGGGGCTGCCCCCACTAGGATAGTGCCCCTGAATACAAAATGTTACAGGGAGAAGGGAACATCTCATTGGCCTCCTGAGCACTTGCACAGAGTTGGCAGCAGGCAGTTTTGTGACTCTTTCAAAGAAACTTAGACAACAAAGCCTTTTGGGTCTGGGGGACCATACCAGATTATGTTCCGGGGTTACTCCTGGCTCTGTGCTCAGAAATCATTGCTGGCAGGCTCAGAGGACCATATGGGATATTGGAGACCGAACCCTGGTCAGCCTTATACAAGGCAAATGCCTGATTCATTGTGCTATCGCTCGGCCCCAGTAAAGTATACAAGCAGAGGATGGTTTCAATCCATCGACCTCTGGGTTATGGGCCCAGCACACAGTACAACTCTGCTACCACATTTAGACAGCAAAGCCTTAAGTACTTGGAGACCTTAACAATGAAGGTGTGCATGTATAATACCGGGGGGGGGGGGGGCGGGCAATGAATCATTGAGGTTGAAGCTGACACTTCCTCACACAGATTGTTTGCAGTGCTGCAGATTCTAGAAACTACAATGGTGAGAAAAACACTGAAGCAGGGGCATGTGACCAGTCAGTGACAATATATCCACTCCTCATTTGCACATGCCATCAGTCTAGTTTCAAGACAAGAAGGTAGAAAGTCATTCTTAAAACGTGGAGATTTGGGACATTGGTGATGGGAATGTTGCACTGGTGAAAGGGGGGGTGCTCTTTACATGACTGAAACCCAACTACAATCATATTTGTAATCAAGAAGTTTAAATAAAGATATTCTTTTTAAAAAAAAATAGTGTAGATTGGCAGTATCATAGGGTACAGAGGTAGCAAGCTGACCAATAGCAGCCCCTAACACAGAATGTGTCCCATCTGCACACAAGCAATAGGCAGAAGCCTTCCATGCCCTCAGAGCCCCAAAGCAGCTGTGGAAAGAATGGCCTCTCCTGGAATCAGTCCACCCCAGGGTCCTCTTGGAAAATAAGTAGCGAGTGCAATAGTCACTTCAGTATGCTCACACCTCCCTTGTCATTCTCTGCAGATATCTCTGTCAGCCTTCTGGCTGTGGTGGTCAGCTTCTGTGGGCTGGCCCTACTCCTGGTGTCCCTGTTTGTCTTCTGGAAGCTGTGTTGGCCGTGCTGGAGGAGCAAACCTGTGGCAGCCCCTGAAGGTGCTCTCCCACCCAGCACCCCCACCGAGGTATTGGGCACAGAAGAAAAGAAGAAGGAGTTCCAGGAAGATGGGAAGGTGGAGCAAAGAGTCTTGGAGCCGGCCATCAAGATCAGCCACACATCCCCAGATATCCCTGCAGAGGTGCAGACAGCTCTCAAGGAACACCTGATCAAACATGCCCGTGTGCAGCGGCAGACCACCGAGCCCACGTCCTCATCCCGGTGAGAGCGTCCCAGACATGTGTGTGTGTATGTTTGCAGGTGTGCACATGTGTATCTACAAGGCCCTAGAGAAAGAACCTTGGTGAGAGGAGACGACTTTGGTTCAATGAGAGGGGCATAGAGAGGGTAGCTAGATCCACAGAAGATAGGACATGAAAGGGGAGTGAGAACAGAGCAGCACATCAACACACCCCATTAGGCATGGTAGCACTGAGGGCCTGGCCCCCCATGATGCCCATGTGGTAGGGCTGGGGAATCCTGTGTATTCAAGGCTGAAGCTAGCTGCTCTTGGAACCCCACCCCCAGGAAGTGTGTTTGCAGGCATGTCCTGATCCCTCTTGCATTCAGGATTACTGCTGAGTGTGGAAACGCACCAGCCAGCAGCCCCAGACCTCTCTCTCAGTCCGTCCAAGAGCATCTAAGGCAAGGAGAGGGGGGCACCCAGGAAGTCCCCAGAAAAGCACTGTTCCAAGGCTGGGTAATAGGCAGCAGGGCTAGCAAGGCCATCACCTATTTTGCCAAGCAGGTCAACTATCCCCATATTTCCCCTAGTACCTCACTCCAAGGACAGCTGGTAGCCCTTAAGGACACCAGACTCAGAGTTCTACAAAATATGAGCAGCAGAGTCAAGGGTACAGGACAGTTCTCTCTGCACTGGAAGGACCTTCTCCCACTATACATGGTGTGTCTGCTTCGTACATCCTTCTGCTGTGGCTAGCAGGGCCCATTCCAACAGCTGGTCAAGACCCAAGAGTCTACCATGTGTTTCTGTATGTTTTAATTTTGTTACTGAAGATGCTCAAAGCTCTGCTCTAGTCATGTTCTCTTGAGCAGTGGTTCAGTCATCTTAAATGTTAAATATGACCTACTACTACATGTCCATTTAAATTTGCTTACAGATATTTAACTATTACCATCCACTGCTTATAAGTTAATCTACCTTAAAATAATCTACTCAAAAAAAAAATAATCTACTCAGTATGATAGCTAAGATTGAGCATCAACCTACATGTCCAACTGTAGAATAAAATAATAAAGAGGCCCTTTGGATGGAGCTGGATGGTGATGGGATGAATGGAGGGGCCTTTCTCTGCCATCCCAGCACCATATGTCTCCAACCCCTTCCAGCCAGCAGGTGAGCAGGTTCAGGTAGAGGCAAGAAAATCACCCAGGTTCCAGGAGATATCAGCTTTATTCATGCCCCAGCCACCCCATGTGTGGCCTAAAAACCTTGCTGGATCCTTACTCAGCCCTGCATTCTTTTTTTTTTTTTTTTTTTTTTTTTTTTTTTTTTTTTTGGTTTTTGGGTCACACCTGGCAGTGCTCTGGGGTTATTCCTGGCTCCAGGCTCAGAAATTGTTGCTCCTGGCAGGCACAGGGGACCATATGGGGCGCCGGGATTCGAACCGATGACCTCCTGCATGAAAGGCAAACGCCTTACCTCCATGCTATCTCTCCGGCCCTCAGCCCTGCATTCTAACTTGTCTTTCAGCCATCTCTCCTGCTCCTTCTCCAACCTCATTCTATGCAAAATCCCCTTTTGCCCCTGAGGCCAAACCTTTTGTAACCTCCTCAAGACCCCTCCTAGAAATGGGAGGGTCTTTCTTCTAGGTAAAGTTACACAAAGAATGCGGGTGGGGTAACAATCTCCCCCTCCCTGAATATAAAACAAGAGTATTAAGCTTTTGTATTCCTGACTCCGCCTTTAACCAAAGGCGAGTAATATTCCCATAGCAACAAAATATAAAGTGAAAAATTAACATATTAGCCTTTGCCAAAAACATAACTTTTTCTGCAAAATACACCATACACCTGTAACTTAAAATGTTCTTAATGCTTTCTACCAAGCACTATCCTGGAACTTCCTAGTTCCTATACCTTACCTCTTAATGCTATTTAAAATCAAGCATTTTATTCTGGAACTTTCATGTTCCTATTATGCCATTTACCCATTTTTCTGGAACTTTTATGTTCCTATTATTTTATGTTCCTATTATTCCCTAAACACATAAGTACAAGAATACCTATACAGAACATACGTTTTGACAATAGGCTAATAAATCAAAAGACACAGTAAAACATTATGCCATCAGGAACAATAACTATGGAAAACAATAAAGCACATTTAAATTAGCAAGAAAATTACTTAGATCGAGAGAGACACCTGAAGCAAAGTTAGATGCAGGCGGTTTGAAATGAAATTTCTCAGTTGAGCTTCACAGTTACCTCCCCTAATTTTTTTAACTTTATTCCACCACCAAATTGTCCACAGAAATGAAATTTCTCAGTTGAGCTTCACAGTTACCTCCCCTAATTTTTTAACTTTATTCCACCACCAAATTGTCCACAGAAATGAAATTTCTCAGTTGAGCTTCACAGTTACCTCCCCTAATTTTTTAACTTTATTCCACCACCAAATTGTCCACAGAAATGAAATTTCTCAGTTGAGCTTCACAGTTACCTCCCCTAATTTTTTAACTTTATTCCACCACCAAATTGTCCACAGAAATGAAATTTCTCAGTTGAGCTTCACAGTTACCTCCCCTAATTTTTTAACTTTATTCCACCACCAAATTGTCCACAGAAATGAAATTTCTCAGTAGAGCTTCACAGTTACCTCCCCTAATTTTTTAACTTTATTCCACCACCAAATTGTCCACAGAAATGAAATTTCTCAGTTGAGCTTCACAGTTACCTCCCCTAATTTTTTAAAACTTTATTCCACCACCAAATTGTCCACATCCAATGGCAGACAAGTGGATCATGAAGATGTGGTACATATACACAATGTAATACTACAACGCTGTAAAAAGTATGCAATGTAATACTATGACACTGAAATCATGCAATTTGCTACAAAATGTAAGCTATCATGTAAAATGAAGACAGGATAATAAATACAGGATAACAACACATGTGGTAGTTAGACTATCTGGATAAGGGAATGCAATGGCTTAAAGGGGGGTGCCTATATCACCTTTGGCCCCAGAGAAGAAGGAAAGAATTAGAGTCGAGGGAAAAGGGAAAAAGATGAGACACAGTACATACGCTGAACTTCCTGTATTTTTATAGACTGAAGACAACAGTAAAACTTCTTTCGATCCTGAATACCATAAAAGTAGATCTTGCGTATTTCATAGATAAAACAGATTATAGATAAAAAGCATACATGTTTCAGAGAGAAGTGGATCATATATGCCTCATATGTGTCCCAGAGAGAAAAGTGAGTCTTACCTATCTCAAAGATAAATGTCTCAGAGAAAAAAGCAGAACATACATGCTTCAAATGCATCTCAGAAAAGTAAGTAATGTGTGTTTCAGAGAGAAAGGCTGATCATGTATATCAGATAAAGTGTATCAAACATAAAAGCAGATCACATGTGTGTTATAGATGTCTCAGAGAGAAAAGTGGATCATATATGTCTCAAATGTGTCTCAGGGGCCGGAGAGATAGCATGGAGGTAAAGCATTTGCCTTGCATGCAGAAGGATGGTGGTTCAAATCCCGGTATCCCATAAGGTCCCCAGAGCCTGCCAGGTATGATTTAATGAGCATAGAACCAGGAGTAACCCCTGAGCATTGCTGGGTGTGACTCAAAAACAACAAAAACAATGTGTCTCAGAGGGAAAAGAGGATCATGTGTGTATCAAAAAGAAAAACATACCATGCATGTCTCCAAGAGAAACATGAATCATATATGCCTCACATGTGTCTTAGAAAAGTGAATCCAGGGCCCGGAGAGATAGCACAGTGGTGTTTGCCTTGCAAGCAGCCGATCCAGGACCTGGTTGGTTCAAATCCCGGCGTCCCATGTGGTCCCCCGGTGCCAGCCGGGAGCTATTTCTGAGGAGACAGCCAGGAGTAACTAACCCCTGAGCACCGCCGGGTGTGGCCCAAAAACCAAAAAAAAAAAAAGAAAAGTGAATCCACTTTTCAGTGTCATAGAGAGAAAGGAGGATTATACATGCCTCAGACATGTCTGAAATAAAAATGGATCATGCATTCCTCCCATGTGTCCCAGAGAGAAAAGTGGATCTTATGCATGTCTCATATGTGTCTCAGAGAGACAGAATTTGGGTATATTGGACTCATTAAGAAATGGGTTGGACAAATGGGAGGAGATTGGACTTATTGGGAGTAGATTGAATAAATTGGGAAATGGATCAGATAGATTGGGGTGTGGATTAGATGGGGCATTTGTCTTCAGATTCTTTGGATCTTGCCAGACTCTTCCGATGCCTATGACAGCCACATTAAAAACACTTAGTGCAAAGAGTGGTGCAGGTCATGGCCCAGCCAGGTGTCAGAGTGGAAGAATTTGGTTCACGTGGATGCTGGAGGCCATAGTGGCCACAGCTATTCTCAGGTGATCACTGCAGGGATGGAGAAATGACTGTGGAGGCAGGTCAGCAGCTGGGAAAACAGGAAATATCTGGGTCTGGCTTTAGGAACCTAAGATTCGGGGGTTGGGGAAGCAGAAAGTACGGAACCTAGGGCCTTCAGTGCCTGAGGAAGCAGATGTGAGACACCCTCATGGTTGGACCTTGGCCTCTTTCCCCAGAGCAGACTCTGCTGAGAGGAGCTGGGGTGACCAGGGCTCATCGCCACCAAACAGGAACTATGAGGGGAGAGAGGAGCATGCACCTGGATACTGGGACCCCCATTCACTGGAACTTCCATTCCTGCAGCTGGGGGACATCTGAGGGATATAGTGGCTTCCAGAGTTGTACTTTCTCAGAATATCACCTCTCTCAGTCATCATGGGGCACAGATGACAACACAGGGACTTAAGCATGGGAGAAAAAGAGACATCAGTGAGTGCAGAGCATGTTCTACTTGGTGACTTGGCCCAGTGCTCTGTCTGCAACAGCACCAGACATCTTAGGGATCTCAGGCAAATGTTCCTTCTGTTTGTTAGGGTCGGGGCCTACACAGGTTTGAGGGGTGAGGTCAGGACCATCTCCTTGGCTGTTCTGGATTTGCAGTTATTTGTCTGGATTAAATAGCCACTTAGGCCACCATTCCCAAGGAGGAAGATGGGTGTTGTCATGGCAATAGAGTTACCGTGATTATTAAAGCTGCTCCTGACCCGCTTGCTGGGCATCTACGCTGTGATTAGGGCCCTCCTGGAGCAGAAGCATTGGTTCCTGCTGGAAGGGCCTTCACAGCTGCACAGAAAGGGGACATAGTGCCAAGAATCTGGTTTCCAGGACTGGGATGGCAGAGCAGACTTGAAATCTATGGGAAAGTTGAATGTCGAATTCTGGAGCTGGAAAGCAGAGCTGGACTCCTTGGGGCTCTGCACTCACAGAAAAGACTTCAGTCAAAAACTCCATGTCATGTCAGGAGAGTGATTTTAGCAGAACAGAATCTATATAGAATATTCAGAACTTTTTGGGAATGGAAACTATACTAAGTGGATTATAGTAAACTCTTAATATTCCCAACGGCATGCATTGCCTGTAATCCTATTTTTTGTTTTGATTTTGGTTTTGGTTTTGGTTTGGTTTTCTTGGGGGGCAGGGAGTTGGGTCATACCTGGCAGTGCTCAGGGGTTACTCCTGGCTCTGTGCTCAGAAATTGCTCCTGGCATGCTCGGGGAACCATATGGGATGCCAGATTTGAACTGCTGTCCTTTTGCATGCAAGGCAAATGCCTCACCTCCATGCTATCTCTCCGGCCCCAGTAATCCTGTTTTTTTTTTGTTTGTTTGTTTTTTTATTTGGTTTTTGGGCCACACCCGGTAACGCTCAGGGGTTACTCCTGGCTATGTGCTCAGAAGTTGCTCCTGGCTTGGGGGACCATATGGGACACCAGGGGATCGAACCGCGGTCCGTCCAAGGCTAGCGCAGGCAAGGCAGGCACCTTACCTTTAGCGCCACCACCCGGCCCCAGTTATCCTGTTTTTAATTCTGTTTTACTCTCATGCATTTGCTGGTGCTGTTCCCCTGGCTAAACAACTCACAGGATTTGGGGCTCACCCTGATCCCTAACATCGTCTGCTCTTAAGGCTCAGTCTCTTCCCAGGGTTCTCAACAATGGCTCATTTTTTACAAAAGCCATGACTTTAGATTTAGCCAGACTGTTGCCCACATTGAATTACACCCATTCCACAGCGGGATTGAGCCCAGTAAGTCAACACATATAAACAGGACACATCACAAGGGAACTCTCCCTGCACCCCAGAAAAATACAATTAGAGGTGCTGGATGTACCCCAAGTGGTTTTTGAGTCCACCTCAATGAGATATGATGAATCAAATGTTGAACCACACAAGGTTCAGTGCCCTACACACAGACCTGTTCACAGGTCACAGAGCAAGTTGGTCACATCCTGGTCATTCAGTGTAAGAATGTAGGATTCGAGTCCACCAGAGGCTACTTGCAGGAGCCCTGGTATGAGGAACTGTTTGGCCATGCACCCAGCATGACCCAGAGCAAACTGCTAGGAGTGGGTATATGCTGGCCTTCAGGGGACTGGCAGGGTCATTAGGCAAGGGGAGATAGTGCTGGCCTACATGACACAGGCAGAGCTGCTCAGAGTCGGGACACCATGAAATCATCAAGTAGGTACAGAGATGTGGAATGAAAGGCCACAGTACCAGAGATGCATCTTGGTAGTTTCCAGCTTCCAGAGAACTATGTCACCCCAAAAAAGGCCAATCAGTGTAGTAGTTTTCAGCAGACAGCAGAATGCAGTCAGGTGGCTAGACTGGAGGTGTGTCCAAGGTCCCAGTTTGTGCCAAAGCATTGGGGTAGAGGGTAAGAGACATGGCATAACCTGAGCTATCTTTGCCCTCCACCTGAGCCCAGATGGTGATTCTGTAAGATTCAATGTCATGTCTCACAGTCAAACCTAGGTACTAGAAACTTCTGCCTCGTCCATCCCAAGTCAACATGGACCCTACGTTGACAGGCAAATGTAGCTGTTATGGTTACATGTCCTTCCTCTCAGGAAATATTCCCTAAGTCATTGTCAGTTTCAGAAAATGAGTGCTTTCACCACTACTAAAGTCTGCACCAAGACCAGGTGGGGCCTTTGTCAGAAAGCGAAAGCTGATATTTGGGGGATAGCCTGTCTCTCACAGGACCTACCCAGGAACCTCACAGCTCACTTTCATGTTGAGCACTGCTACTCATTGTGTCTCTTTATGATTCATTAACCGGGAATTAGGTGAGAGGTATGTTTACATTGTGTGTTTCAGGCAGTTTTATCAGTCCCAGAAAATTTGTCTTTGAATTAGGTCCCTCTGATTTCTCTAAAATAGCTCTGTGCATGTATGTATACCTGTGGATGCCTCTTCTTAATGCAAACAAAATATGTTCATTATCCTGAGGGTGGGGAGAATTTTCTGCTCTAGTAGAACATATCAGTTACCTAGTTAATGAATTGTGTGTGCTTGTGTGTGCTCCTGTGTGCCTGTATGTTGTTTGCCCATGTATACCCCTGTGGGTCATATGCATGGATGCAATGTCTGCTGCATACATGTGAATATCATGCAATCCTGTGATCATGTGATTGTGTGCGTGGGCACACATTGTGCTTGTGTGTTTTATGTACATGTGTGCTTCTGTGTGCTGTGTTTACACATGTGTTCCTGGATACATTGTGTGTGTTCCTGTGGTTATGTGTGTTTCTATGGGTGTGCATCTATGTGTCCCTGTGTGTTGTGTTCATGCATGCACCTGTGTTGTATACATGTGTATGTTTCTCTGTGCTGCACTCATCTGTGTGTGGCTGCATCTGTGCTCCTATGTTCATGTGTGTGGTATGTGCTTGTGTGTCCCTGTGTATATTACACATCTGTGTCTGGTTGTGTGTTTGCATGTGTACATTGTGTGTGGGTGTGTGTGTATCTGTGTGCGTGTGTTTGTGCATGCAGCCACAACTCTTTCAGGAGACACCTGCCCCGGCAGATGCAAGTGTCCAGCGTGGACTTCAGTCCCGGCACGGAGCCCGTCCTGCAGCGAGGGGAGACCACCACGAGCATCGGCAGGATAAAGCCCGAGCTGTACAAGCAGAAGTCAGTGGACTCCGAGGGCCACGGGCTGGGAGACAAAGAGGTGTGCGGGAAGCTCAACTTTGCACTGCAGTATGACTATGAGAATGAGCTGCTGGTGGTCCGCATGATCCAAGCCTTAGACCTGCCCGCAAAGGATTTTACCGGGACGTCTGACCCCTACGTGAAGGTGTACCTCCTTCCCGACAGGAAGAAGAAGTTTCAGACCCGTGTGCACAGGAAGACCTTGAATCCCCAGTTTGACGAGACATTTCAGTTTTCTGTGGCCTATGACCAGCTCAGCCAGAGGAAGCTCCATTTCAGCATCTACGACTTTGACAGGCTCTCCCGGCACGACATGATTGGAGAAGTGGTTCTCGAGAATCTGTTCGAGGTCTCAGACCTGTCCAGAGAAGCCATGGTGTGGAAGGACATCCACGGGGCGACTACGGTGAGAAGGGGGTCCCTGGAGAAACATGGGTATCAGTGCCAGTGGAAGTGACTCAAGTGGGGACAGAAAGACCTCTGCTTCTGTAACATCTTCACACATGACCAGCACCCATACTCTCCTCAGAGTTAACCCTGGGTTTGATTATTTACTTTTGTTTGGGGCCACTCCCAGTGATGCTCAGGGCTAAATCATGGTACCTGTATGCAGGGATCACTCCTAGGGGGGCTCATGGGACTATATATGGTGCCAAGAATTCAATCTGAGTTAGCTATCTACAACTCAAGTATCCTTCCCGCCGTGCTATTGTTCCAGTCCCTGAGTTTATTAGTAGTGGTTTCTTCCTCACTTCAAGCTTAAAATGCACCTCAGGGGCCAGAGCAATAGTACAATAGGTGGGATATTTGCCTTGCATATGGCTAACCTAAGTCGAAATCTCTGGCATCCCATATATTGCCCAACATCATCAGGAGTTAATTCCTGAGTACATAGCCAGGAGTAAAACCTGAACATCACCAGGTGTGGATATAAAACAAAAAAATAAATAAATGCACCTCAGTGTTATTGGGGAAAGTTTCAGACCAGAGCAAGAGCTGCCTTCCACTCCCCAAGATGCCTCTAGTGAGTACAGATGGTTTGACAGGCACGAGACATGCAGTTTTCACTTTGAAGGGCTGAATTATGAAGTGATAATAGGCATTGGACTTTCCATTTTTGTTACCAGAGAGATAGAATGATGGGAAGCTTGCATAAAACCGAGCTGGGTTCCATCTCTGGCACTATATAGTGTCTCCCAGGCCCTTCAGAAATGTCTCCCAAGGCCCTCAGGAGCGTTCCCTGAGCACAGAGACAGAAGTAAGCACCAAGCATCAACAGGTGTGGCACAGACAAAAAATATATAAACACATATATTCTTTTGTTCTGTTTATAAAGCAATACTAAAAATGAGTTAAATACTAAAATGCTGTTGATTATCTATAATTTGGCACTTATGCATATTTTTAAATTAAGATTCAATACATTTAAATATTAAAGTTGTTTTCTCTGATTGTCGATATAATGTACTTGAATCTTTATTTTCTTCTTAAACTTACCAGGACCAATTACAGTGAACTAACAAACCTTCCAAAAAGAGACCATGACCTTCTAATCCCTCCGTCCAGAGTCTGATACCTAATATCTAGAGTCTGGCTGTATTCCATTCAAAGTCTGACTGTACCTACCATTCAGTATCTGGCTGTTGCCACCATCCAGATGCCTGGCTATACCACCCATCAAAAGTTTTGCTGTACCTCCCACCCAGAGTCTACTAACTATATCTACCATCCATATACAGAGTCTAATTGTCTCTACCATCCAGAGACTAGCTTTACCTACCAGAGTCTAGCTATGTCCCCTCTTAGAGCCATTACTATACCTACCATTCAGAATTTGACTGTGTTCCCATCAAGATTCTAGCTGTACCTACCATTAAGAATCTAACTTGTGGGGCTGGAGAGATAGCATAGAGGTAAGGCATTTGCCTTGCATGCACAAGGATGGTGGTTCGAATCCCGGCATCCCATATGGTCCCCTGAGCCTGCGAGGAGCAATTTTTGAGCATAGAGCCAAGGAGTAACCCTTGAGCACTGCCAGGTGTGACCCAACCCCCCACAAAAAAGAATCTAACTTGCCCTCATATAGAATTTGGTTGTACCCACCCATCTATTATCTACCATCTAGAATCTTACTGTACTGTACCATCCACTCAGAATCTACCTGTATCTATAGTGTGTACCCACAGTTTAGAGTCTAGCTGTCCTTCAATCCAGAGTTTGACTACACCACCATTCAGAGGCTATACCTACCATTGAGAAAATGGCTTTTTTATTTTTCCAAAGGAATGGATGTTCCCAGTGTCTGTCTGCACCCTTCATTCAGAGAATACACTAGGCACAATTTAGAGCCCACTGACTGTGCTACCTGAGCTTTGCTCTGAAGTGACAGATTTTGGTATATATTTCTAAAATTTCTTCAGCTATTAGTCTTTTTATCTCATAAAATATTTTAATTAACTGGTTTTCAATCAGTCCCCTTAGCTTATGTAGTCAAGTTTAAAGCTAATCTCATCAGCATACCTGCACAGCACCAAGATCTTGACAGGTGAGCATTTTGATCACCTTTGATTTTTTACATGGAAGATGGCAGACACATTGGGATAGCAATGTACAAAATGGATAGCCATTTTGATGACAGGGTTCTGTGTCCCAAAAAAACCCCAAGTAACTGCATATCTCACACATTAACCCTGGCCACCAGCTCTGGCCTTAATCCAACATGATGGCCACACTCAGAGTAAGCTCAATATGACAGTTTGAATCTTTGAACGAATGTCATTGAGAAATTGGCAGCCACACCACCACATTCTAATCATACATTTGTTTAAAAAACAAGATGAACTGGATGACACTAAACACAATAAAGTGAAAGGCAAGAAGACAGGAGACTGATCAAAATAAAAGAAAGGTAGAAAAGAAAAGGTTTCTATTATTATCGAGAAAAAGCAAGCTGGAATTCCCTAAAACCTTCATACATGCATACCTTAAAATTATAATCCTAAAACTCTCTCTACTATGAAGATGATCCTTTCACTTAAATTCCTGGTCATTCTTGAAATTGTATGTGTGCAATAGAGATAGATAGAGTTTTAGCAGAGGTCTAAGACTCTAGAGTCTGAATTCTCTTCTCTGTAAAATGGGATGAAGGATGGAATCAGGGGCTGGTGGAACAGACTGCTCTAAATACAAAGCCTGAGTCTGCTACTACCAGGAGGCACAGCCCAGTGATGTCAGGAAGTGGCTGATTGTGGCTTTGGGCATAGCTGGGATTCGTATGAAAAATTTATGTAAAGAAGAATCTAAAAGTTGAAACTAGCAGGCACTGGGTTGAGGGCAGGAAATGACGTGTCAGGAAGTTGCATGATGGGGAAGCCATGTGACCAGAAGAGGTATTGCAGGAAACACATGACAGAAAGTGGAGTGACAGGAAGTGGTATGGCGGGAAGCAGAATGGTGTCTTCCCAACTCAGATGGGGAGCACTGTGTGAGGCACCTATGTTCATGAGCAGTCTGGAGGTGATGTCCAAGTCACCATGTGACTTTGTCTTCCTGACAGCCTCACCTGTGTCCCCACCTGAGTACAAAGGGAAAATGCATCTCCCCAGTAGGCTGCATTCAGAACCAGTCTGAGTTCCTAACTGTGTGTTCCCTCAGAATTCTAACTAGAGTTCCTAACTGTTCCCCTCAGAATTCTCATAGGCCTCCCCCACTGCTATCTACTTATCATCTGCCATGTGGAGGTTGTCCCTATAGCATAGCCATCTCATTGTAGGGTGACCCTCCATCCCCATGGCTCAGGATCACATGACAGGAGTAGATCAGATAGCTGATTCCTCATATCCCTGTCAACACCCCAAGAAAGAAGGGGCTGCTAGGGTTCAGTCTCCTACCCCTTCTCAGAACAAGCCATGCCAAAGAAGTGCTGTTGACACATTTCCTCCAACCTGAGGCATAGCCTCTACCACTTGATGAAACACAGTCCTCAGCACCCAGGAATCCTGCCCTTGCCACCATGTTCTGTCCAGGAGGTGGTCCACGTGTCCACACACCCTGACTCTAAGGACACAGCACTATGATCATAAGCATTATGACGGGCTCCAACCTGCTCTTAGGCCCTGAGTTGATGGCATGAAGCATCCTAGGGCCCACACAGGGCTTGGAGCCACATATAGGGATCTAGCAATATCCTGAGAAGAAAGCTAGGTGGGATCCACACAGCCCAACTGTGGCATGTAGGAGTGAGATGTGTCCCAGGAGGACATGACATCCCTGGGATGATACTATCTCCTTTTGGACCCCAACATACTCCTCTTCGTGGATCTAACCCCTTGAGCATAAGGCTGGCCATGGAAGCTTGTTGGGAGTGTCAGTGTGGTCCTGTACCATGGTCTGAAGCCCTTTAAGGTCTCCAAGGGCTGGGCCACCTCCTCAGCAAAGTAGCCTCAACATGTCTGGTCAGAGTTGACAGGGTTGAGGATGGAGACATGTTGAGAATGGAGACAGAACTACTCGTGAGCCAACATAAATAGAGGAAACTGGACAGGGGAGGATACAAACAGGGAAAACAACTGTCATATGTTTTAAAGGCATATCGGGGCCCTCCACACTCTACACTGCCTCTATTTCTCCTTGTCAACCTGGTCCTACTGAGCTGCAGTAGGGCCTTGTTGGGCTGCTCTAATCAAAATGACATTTCAGAGGGTCCGAGCTAAAGAGCCATCCAAGGATCACACAGAGGAAGTGGGAGATAAGAGGAGATCCTGATTTCAGCCGACTGCTCATCAGCTTAGGCTTTCTTCTGGACTTTGAGAGGGATGAGAATGTACGCACTGTGGTGCTTGGGGCACCATGAGCCATGAGCCACCTCCAAAAACTCCAGATCCCATTTCCCAGAGCTATAATCCCTCAAATCTTCATCTTGGCAATGGGGTACAGATCCCTAAGTTCAACTACTCACTCTCTAATTGGGGTCAGTGTCTCAGTCATACTGTGCACACTAAACAAAGTGTGAGAGGAAGGAAAAAAAAAACATTGTGTGATGGTGGCAGATGATGGGAGGAGCTTACACTGAGCATGGGACAGAATGTTCACAGACAGACAGATGACAGCACTGGAGTGAGGAGGGGATACAGGACAGGACTGGGGGTTGTGCAAGAGCTGCTGCTTGCCTGTAGAAGGGACCCTGGGGAAACAAGTGTGATGATGGGGATCAGCAAACAGGTATCAGGGTGCATGGGGGGGGGGAAGGGGAGAACCAGGGGTATCAGAATCAGGTCAGGTTTTATGTGGGGGTGGAAGAGAGGATCAGAGAATCGAGATTAGGTCAGGGTACTTATTTGGGGAATAGTACAGGTATGGGACACAGACAGGGATGGGAACAGAGATGAGAATGAACACTGGATGAGAAGGAGGATAGAGATGAAGATGGAGATGTATATGGGAGGGAAGTCCAGATGCCTTCTGCCATTCAGTCCCTTGTCCCCACAGGAGAGTGTAGACCTGGGGGAGATCATGTTCTCCCTGTGCTACCTGCCCACTGCTGGACGCATGACACTGACCGTCATCAAATGCAGGAACCTGAAGGCCATGGACATCACAGGTGCTTCAGGTAAGGCAGCAGACAGGGTCTTCAGTGTGCTGGGCATGTGCTGAGAGAAGCCACCCCATCTTGCAGGGCAGTTCCTGTCCCTCTGTACTTTTGGTGCTTCCAGGGATGGGGGGCCTCCAGGAGTCCTAAGTAGCTGGAGCAGGCAATGGACCTCCCATCCCTCACCTGGGGCCTGGTGCTGCCTGACAGTCACATTGCCCAGACTTGAGAAGAGGCAACTAGGGACTATAATCTAGAGCCACACAGATGCCCCCACCAAGGAGTAGGAGAAACTGGGGAGACACAAGATTGCTATAGGGATGAGGAGAGAGGGGCCAAAGGTATCTGTAGCTCATCAGGCGGCACTGAACCAAGTGTAAGTAGAAACAGTAGCTATGGCACCACGAGCTTACAGACAGCTCAGAATCTGTGCTGCTTCCGCAGAGAAACACATGGATTTGATGCTATATAAGCATAAGGTGACTGGAAGGAAATACATAGCACTACAGCCACCAAACATGCAGGAGTGACCTGCAGGGCCCAGCAATGTGGGGTATCCTGCATGAAGATCAGGAACTCCCATAGGGTAGACTGTCACCCACCCTCTCACTCAGGCATTGTATCTGCCATCACTCCACGACTTTATCCATGATGCATAGTGGCCCACACAGGTAGCAAAATGCAAGTACATGATCTAAAGCAATAGACAGTGGGAAGGGCACTTGGTTTGCATTTGGCCAACCCAGGTTTGTTTTCTGCCACCCCGGATTGTCCCCAGAGCCCTCCAGGAGTGACCCCTTAGCATAGAGCCAGGAGTAAATCCTAGACACTGCTAAGTGTGGCCTCAAACTAAAACTACAGCCAATCCAGGGTTCACTGTCTTGTGGCACCAACTCCAATCTGAATCCTGACGTGATATTCAACTCACCCAACTAGGACACACCAACCAGCTCCTGCTACATCAGCTTCCTGGCCTGATCTGTCAGTGCCCCGTGCTGAGCCCCTCAGAAGACCCTAGGAATCTGCTTCTACTTCCTGCCCATAGACACAAGCTGTGTGTCCCAAAGAAGGTCACCCCAAGCTCCACACACACTCTAAAGTCACTGAGATAAAGAAAAGTCCAAAGTCCCCACTGACCCAGGAGAAACACTGAGAACCTGTGCTCCATGGGAACCATTCTGATTTCTCTCAAGAAACGATTCTATTCTCATTCCCCAAGATAAGCCTAAAAACAAAGTCTTGCACTGTCACACAGCTGCCTTCAATACCTTTGGGTATTGGGTATTGCATCTTTGGGTGCAAAGGTGGTTCCATACCTATTGGTGGTATTTCTTCCCACCAGCAGGGATTGTGCCTTCCACACAACCTGAATTTAGGCGTTCTCCAAAATGGTTCTTGGGGTTAGGCTGATTTTCAGCCAACCACTGAGTTCAGTACAGGGGCCTGAGGAAGCATTGCTGTCTGTCCTATAGTTTCAGGGAGTCCATGTTGCACTGCTGATGACCATGAGTTCAGTTGGCACCTGGCTGCACCCTAACCATTGTGCTGTCTCCTGACCCAAGGGGAACACTGGATAGCAGTGCCCCTGCATGTTGCTACCCCGCATTGACCTCATGGTGCTAATATCCCTAGATCCCTACGTCAAGGTGTCACTGATGTGTGAGGGCCGGCGGCTGAAGAAGAGAAAGACGACAACTAAGCGAAATACACTGAACCCCGTGTACAATGAGGCCATCATCTTCGACATTCCCCCCGAGAACGTGGACCAGGTCAGCCTGTCCATCGCTGTGATGGACTATGACAGGTACGGGCCCATCCAAAGCTGGGGTTACAGACTGGGACCTGACATGCTAGGAACAGGACCAGGCATGAGTAGAGCTGAGGTGGGCAGTACAGGGTTCCCACCCTGGCAATGGCCCTTCCTTAGGCTCCTTTCCCTTGGCCTCTTCTGGAGCAGGCCACTGGGAGCTAGCTACTGTGTCCATAAACCCTGGATCACCTGTGTACTTCCTTTCACTGGCCTCATCCCCACTGATGACCCCCACTATCCCTACCATCCCCACAGTTCCCTCTGCTATTTCTATTGTTCCTGCTGCTTTCCCCTCTGCTGTTTACCAAGCTGCCCCATTACTCCTTGAAATCCTTGCCCACACACATCCTATTGTTCTTGCATCTTAGCCCAAGTGACAACTAACAGTTCCCAGCACTTGCTTGATGTCCAGCAGGACAAGTGGCCCAGGCAGAAAAGACACCATGCCCACCACAGACAGCTGTCACCTGCATACCATCCATGAGAGAGATGTGTTGGGCAACATGGTGCCCCATTCCTGGCTGACCCTGCAGAGGGTAGGGTTCATGCCATGCCCAAGTCACAACTCAGAGGTGTAGTGACTCTGACTTCCAGTATCAGAGCTGGACACTGCCACCACTGCCTACTACAGGGAAGGAGGAACACCTGCACTCAGGCTATGGCTTCCTGGGTGCAATAGGATATGGCAGCAGGAGAGTTCCCCATCCTCCCCATCCTCAATGGCTGTAAGCTTTGCAGGTCCTGTATTAGGGGCTGCAGTGGGAATTGAGGCAGCCTCTCAGACAATATACAGGTGGAGCTGCCCTGAGTGTCACATGGCATAGTCTGCATGGACTCCTCTCCAATGTACATGACCAAGTCCCACCCCCTGAACACTATGACAGCAACAGGACAGAGTGTTGCACCACAGGGTCCTGCAGAAGCAGCCTTCCATCTGAGTGACATGTGCTCTGGCCCTGTGTGATGGATGATGAGGGTTACCCTGGCCACCTGCTATGTATGTGTGGGCACTGCAGATCTCTGAGCTGTGCTCATGCCACCCCCTTGGTCACAGACCAGAACTGTCCTGCTCTGGCTCTGTCCAGGTCACCACTCTCTGCACCTACTCATAGGGTCGGCCACAACGAGGTGATTGGCGTGTGCAGAACAGGGCTGGATGCTGAGGGTCTTGGGCGGGACCACTGGAACGAGATGCTTGCCTACCATCGCAAGCCCATCACGCACTGGCACCATCTGCAGGAGGTGAGCAGCTGGGGGCACTTGGTCAGCCCTGCATGCATCCTGATCAGCCAGGGTCCCAACATCACACCTGCCTGTACTTGTCTCAACACCATTGCCCACCCTTAAAACCTTGTGTGTCATGAGGCGTGAATGTTCCTGTGCACAACTGTCCATTGTGTTTTGCAAAACTTGCGAAAAACCACCTACTTGTATTCCGGGGTCCTCTGAGAGCCACGGTAAAACATGCAGCTTGTCTACAGGGGCTGGAGTGAGAGCTTCCACATATGTACTGACCATGAGATCAGTGTCCTCACACATGCACAGACCAGGGAATTAGTGATTCAACCCCTATGAGCACAGACCCTGGGATCAGTGTTCCAAACATACACAGACCACAGAGTAATAGTCCCTATACATACACAGACCACAAAATCATTGTCCTGCATGTGCACAGATCACTGGATCAATACTCAGCACTGTCCCTAATGTCCATATTTTGTCCATATTTTAGCATGGTCCCTAATGTTTATTGTATGTCCTTAGTATGGGACCAGTCCCCAGTATGTCTTGCTGGACATCAGGCAAGTAATGGCCTATTGGGCCAATCCTCAATAGGATAATAGTACTCCACTGAATACCAAAGTACCTTAGGTATCAAGCTGGTGTCTGGATACACATAAACTTTATCACAGCAGGAGACAGGAGGAGTAAAGCAGCACTAGGATGAAGATCCTGAATTATTTCTAGGACCTGAGGACCCATGCTTACAGGGCCAAAAATTTGGCAAAAGTAACTCCTGGACCCTAATTTCTGACCCACCTTCTCCTTAGGGCCTTAGGAGTAACCACATGAACCCAGTGAGAACTTTGGGTCATTAGGATTGGGTGAGGTGTCACAAAGCAGCAACAGAGGCTGATCTGTCCTTGTGTCTTGCTCTGGAGAGCTAGAGTAGGGACACATTAACTGTCTCACTCTCAGCTCCTCTGAGACATAGGGTCCAGGAAACCAGCAAGGGGTCACTATTGGGCCTCAGGTCTTGTCAGAAGGGGGGCATCACCTACTGTGGGATACTACTTGGGGGATTATCTGCTGGAACTAGATTTTTTTTTTTTGGTTTTTGGGCCACACCCGTTTGACGCTCAGGGGTTACTCCTGGCTATGTGCTCAGAAATCGCCCCTGGCTTGGGGGGACCATATGGGACGCCGGGGGATCGAACCGCGGTCCTTCCTTGGCTAGCGCTTGCAAGGCAGACACCTTACCTCCAGCGCCACCTACCCGGCCCCGGAACTAGATATTTTAAACACTCGTATGTTCAGATAATTTCCAGGGGCCAGAAAGAAGGTGGCCCAACCTATGGCTCCCATTTGCTTGGTTCAACCCTGCTCTCTGTCATATCTGTTTCCCATGAAGATAAGTCCTGCCTGAGAGCCTACTGCCTGGTTCTTACTGCCCCAAACAGGGCCCTAGAACTTTGCAAGAGACCTAGGGTTCTGGGGTAGGAGGTATAGCAGGGGCAAATGTGGACAGTCCAAGCATGGGCCATGTTTGTCTCTAGTTCTCATTGCATCTCCCTGCAGTGGCTGTGCCTATGTCATAAAGAAGGGATCTCCGGGGGCCCCATCTACCATCCTCAGAACTGCAGGCTGTTAAGATGCCCCCAGATCACTCTGAACCTCCCGGTATTCAGGGTGACCATCTTGTCCCCAGCTTCCTGGCCGCGCCACCAGCTTTGACAGCCAAGGATCCTGCCCTTCGCCCAAGCCCCCACCTACGCCATGATGCCTGAAAAGTAAGGGTCATACCGAGTCTGGCTGCAAATGTGGGGGCTGATTCAGTTATGAAAACATCCCAAAATGAAGCCTTCACCCTTTGTTCATGTCTGCTCCCTCTGCATTATGCCGGAACCAGAACTGTACAGCTCATGCAGCCAAGAGGCACTTCCTTCCACCTGGCTTCATGTCTTCTCATGTGATCTGTCTGCACAGCCAGAGATGCTTTCTAGAAAGAAGCCCTCCCAAAACTAGGTCCAGGTCCTTCTGTTGGCAGCGGTACATAGCACTCGTTGGCTTGGCCATGCCCTGCCTGGCCCACACCATTGCTGGCCTCTCCACAGGTCAGTAGGACCTAGAGCCACCCTTCTCTGCAAAATTCTCTCAATGATGTTCAAAGACATATCTTTTCCTCAGCAGTATATCCAGATCTTGAGGGATAAAGTGTAGCTTTATGGATCCCTTTGAGCTGTTGCTGGGAGTGAGGCAAACCCAGTCAACTTGCTTTCTCACCCCATCCCTCAGCATCCCACTTCCCTCTATGCAGACACTTGGTGTGTTCCCAGAATGTCACTATCAGATGTAACATCAGCACCAGGATACTGGACCCTAACAGCCAGTACTTCCTGGCTCTGGGGGCTTCCATGCTTGACTGAGTCTGTGAGTCAATCTTGGTTAGATCATAATAGGAGCAGACAGAAAAGGGGCAACTGTTGTGTAGGTGTTTCCAGGAGACTCTTTCCCCCAGAAATTGGTCAGTACACTCGGTATTTTCTCAGAAAAAGGACAACCAGCTTTTCAATCAGCTGTAGCAATAGGCCCTACAGAATTCAACTTTGACCAAAAGCAGAAGCAAGCACTCAACGGCAGAGCCTCCAGATCGCCATCAACAAATCTGCCAGAGCTAAGACTCAGACAGCTGGACATCAGGAAAACTATGCAAATGTTCTGATGGCATAGAATGTCTTTCATGTTAGGTCATTTTTCACTCTCTGCTAGCCTCTGGAGAGGGATATATCTGTAGTTACCCATCTTCTAATAATGAGCTGGGTCAGTGACCCTTTCAAGCCAACTTTTAACAGGATACCAAGATCCACAAAGTAAAAAGGACAAGAAAACTAGGACTCAGGTGCAAGAACAGTTAGGAATGAGGAGGTGTCAGCAGTGATTGGAAGTTGGATTTCAGTAGAAGTCCCCATCTCCAACATCTCCAATATGAAAGAAAATGAACCTGAGAATCCTCCATGCCTCTAACTCCCCTCAGGATGAATCACTTCCTGCACACACTGAGATGCAGAAAGTCTGAACAGTGACATTTTTAGGCAAACACAATATAGTTTCCTTAAACTATTTCAAAGATGAGTGGACAATCCAAACAGCGCATATTTGAGCAAACATCCCCAGAAGAAACAAGGATGGAAGTGGTTTGAAAAAGCATGTCAGTGTTCATCCAAGAAGCATGCATCTGATATTCTAGGGGCAAAGATATTGTCCAGGGAGATATTATTGCACAGGGACCACCTGATAAGATCATGGTTCTATGCTGCCATTTAAATGTCCTGTGGGATTTTGCCAATGTGTGCACTAAGAACTTTGGGCTCATTCTGAAATGTGAGTGTTGACCCCATAGACAAAAGGTATATGGTGGTTGTGGGTCTGCCAGCAGATTAAGCAGGAGGGTTCCACTGACTGCAACTGGGACTCCTACAAGCTGCTCAGGCAGTAAGGGAAGAAGTATAAAGCACCCCTGAAAGCCCTTGGCAATGCCTGCCTGCTGTCCCCCGTGGCTGATGCAGGCTTTGTGGTTCCTAAGATTTCCTGATGTCCTCAGCTCTGAGGGACCCTGGGACTAGGATAACCTCATGTGGATCAGCAGGCTGGCGAGAGGGGCTATTCAATCATTTGCTCTTTCCCCTAGGGACACTAATATTTGTGTACCCACAGTCTATTTTTTTAATCTCACTGGTTTCAGGAGAGTTTGCCTGGACAGGCAGCCCTATTGCTGGACAGGGTGTCATGGACAGCACTTGAGACATTTGTCATTTTAGTTCAGCACCATGTGTCCAGGATCATGCTGGGAAGCTAAGAGGGGGTGTCCCTAGAGCCCAGCTTTCCAGATCTAAGATTTTTAGTGAGTCCATTGCAGAGAAATCAAGAGCCCCACTCTGATCTGACTCAGGTTCCCACAAACACTAAGAACCAAACTCAGTGATGGCAGATATGGGGCACCTCCCATGAGAGTGTCCTTTGGCATCTCGGAATTTATCAGACCTGTCAGACCTGGAAATTATCACTGTCTTCATCCTCCCTCCCACCTACTCTCCAAATCAGATGAGTCAGCTTCAGAGCAAGTTCTGTAAAGGGCCAATGACCCCTGACTCTGGAAAATGAAGCATCCCTTGAATATCCAGTCATGGCAGCATCTTTCTCAGGGCTAGGTGCCAGAGGGAATCACCGCCTCATTCTGCTAGGTGTGACCTCTGAAGCCTGATTATTAGACAAGACGCTCTGAGATTCAGCTGGGTCTTCATCCTCTGTGGAAAGTTCCAGAAACAGGATCACCTAAGAATTACAGGAACTATACTAGGTGGCTGACAAATGTTTCACTTAGAGCCTGTGGGCTGTTGGCTGTGCAGCTCATTCAAAGGCAGCTCAGGTCATTTATTTTTATATTTGGGGGCCAGGGACTCTGTTGTCAGGGAGAGTCAGATGGGTGGAATAAAGTCAAGTTCAAGTTTGCCAAGTGAGTGGCAGCAGAGATTTTAAATTATATAGTCAGAGATGCCCAACTCAAACTGTAAACCTTTGTATTTTATCTTGTTGGAAAGTCAATATTCTACTGTCCAACCCACTGGCCCAACATATCAACAGTTACTCAGTGACATGGCTCAGGGTCTAATTCATCTGAACCTGCCAAGATCCATCATACAAAAGAAAACTGTTTTACATTGGAAACAGTCAGTTCAATGAAAGATTGTTTCCAATGCATTATTCAACAATAGTGTAGAAGATAAGAATTTTTATTTCATATGAAGACTTCTCCTTAGTTTATTCAATCTTATCTTCAGAATATCGAACCGTGATCTAATAAAACAAAGTTGCTTTGGTCATAAATGTCATCTTCCATTATCAGTTAACCAAAAAGATACATATTTGTTTTTGTTTTTGGGCCACACCCGGTAACGCTCAGGGGTTACTCCTGGCTATGCGCTCAGAAGTTGCTCCTGGCTTGGGGGACCATATGGGACACCGGGGAATCGAACCGCGGTCCGTCCAAGGCTAGCGCAGACAAGGCAGGCACCTTACCTTTAGCGCCATCGCCCGGCCCCAAAGATACATATTTGAACAGTGGCCACTCATTCCCAATTCAAGAGTTTTCTCACCCAAGCAAAAAGGCCTTTCTTGTTTCTATCTTTTCCCTCATGATACTAGGCGACCCCAGGGAAAAAAGTCATGACAGAGAGTCAGAATTGAAGGTAGCAAACAAGAGAGTTGAGCCAGGACTTGGGGATCTACTGAACACAAAGCATTTTGAACAAAGTTTGTAGTTAACAGAAAGATAAACTTTCTGTGTGAGTGGCTCAGCTCCAGCCTCTACCTCCCACCAGGAAAAAGGTAGTCACCTAGGTAGTCCATAAGACTTAGGGAACAACTTGTTACTGAGGTCAAAGACACCAGTTGTGTTTATCTGCAGATGATTGCATCTCACATGAACCACTTCTGCTCAGCTTCCTAGATTCATGACAACTATGTGCAAAGATCAGCAGAGGCCTGAGCTGGTTGGGAAGGGGACAGACAGGCTCCTTTGTTCAGATGGTAGTTGCATCTCCCACCATAACAGACAGGGAGAATTGGCTTATTTAGCGTCATACTAGGGCATGTCATTCTCTTTATTTTTTACCTCTTTCAAATTGTTTTCCTCCTTCCCAATCTGAAGAGAATACAGAAAATTGTCTTTGCTATAGGAAAAAGTTTGTAGAACAGCTAAAAAAAATATCCCCAGGTTGAGAAAAATTTGGCCACAGAATCACCCTCTGTACAAATTGCATGATCTAGTCTATCCATATAAATAGCTTTGTAGGCTTTATTCTATTTTGTCTTTAAAAAGACCTTAGTATTTCAAGAACACAGTAGATTCCAATGTAGACAGATTTATAGATTCTATCACTGCATAAAATAATCAGGTAAACTAGCTCTAAGATGTAAAGTATTCACACTTATAGTTTAAAAAACAAAACATTCAACCCAAGTTAGCATTTGTATTAACTTTTTATCAACCCTTCCAACTGAGGGAAGTGATTGCGTTCACTAAAAAACATGAATAAATTATGATGATGTAGAGAATGTCCAAATAAGAAATAAAGAAATCTACAAAGACCCTCCCACACATATGATGGGATTGCCAATGTGTGGCACCCATTGGAAACTGCAGGTTGCATTAATCATCTTTGTTTCCTACATGACATTGAATAATTTGAGTCCTTGATATTTGACTTCTTTGTATCTCTCAGTCATTGTCCACAGGTGATATTTAAACTAAAGTTTGTGATGTATTATGTACCATTGTTCAAATCAGTATCTTTGACTTCCGTATTATAGGACAGGAATTTCAAAATATTTTGAGATTTGTGTTTCTGGCTTTTGAACATGATAACCAGCCATTTGTGAAACTTGGCAGCATATAATTGTATTACTTAGAACAAATGTTTTGCAGTCACCTTTAAAAGATGTTCTATATTTCAGTATTTTTGCAACGTCTCCTTTAGAATATGTGAACATACTTGTCAGGTTCAGAGGAATTATGTAACAATGAAACCTCAAAGTTGTTATGAAGTGTACAGTTTATGATTACTTTTGTAAAAGAAAATGGAAAAGCACTTGAAATCTAATTTTGCTGTTTCATATGTATTTTGAACAATAAAGTAATTATAACTTATGTCTGAAGAAAGCATCATTGCCAGATTTTATTTGGAGACTCTTGTGTTGCCGAGTTTTTTTTAATCATTATTGGGGCTTTATTAAAAAGGCAGAGTAATTCATAACTCAATAATTTATATTTAAAACCTATTGATTTTAATATGTCACTTTTCCCAAAAAGTATAATAGCTTAAGGTCCTGGGTTATTTCTATGAAAAGTTGTGAAACAATCATTACTTAGCATAAGAGGAAGGCAGCTCTCCATATAGCAGTGATAGAACCCCTGAATTCCAGAGTTACACCACAAGTTATACATGCTGGCTATTTTATGCATTAGTTTTTCTTTGCTTGAGTTTTCAAAATTAGTTTCACACGGAATACATGGAACCCAGCCCCCAAGGCAGAAGAGTCATGACCAGTACACCCCAGCACTCAAGGCTAGGTGAGCACAGCCCCTCCTGCAACACAGAGGAGAAACCAGGACACCACAAGAAGAGTGCAGCTACCCCACTCTGCTCCATAGCAGCGCATTTCTTCTAGACTAGGAACCCAAGCATGACACATAAAAAGGACCACCACTGGAAGGGCTGGCACACGATATGAAGCTTGCCACAAAGAGTAGTGAGTTCAGTTAGAGAAATAACTACACTAACAACTATTATGACAATGGTAGTGAGTGAGAGAAATAGAATGTCTATCTTGAATGCAGGCAGGGGGTAGGGAGGAGGGACTTGGAGGCATCGGTGGTGGGAAGGCTGCACTGGTGAAGGGAAGTGTTCTTTTTTATAACTGAAACCCAACTACAAACATGTTTGTAATCATGGTGCTTAAAGATATTAAAATAAATAAAATTAAAATAAAAGCACCACCACACTGCAAAGATCACAATGTTTCCCAATACAATACAATACAGAACACACCACACTCAGTGAATGAAGATGGTAGTTCTAAAAGACCCAACTAATATCAGCCGCCTCTCTGATAGGGACTTTATAGAGGAAATGTGGAAGATGTTCAAAAACTCGAAGAACCCATAGAACGAACCAAACAAACCTCAAATAATACTCGAAAATATGACAGTAAAATGAGAAAACTTCTAACAGAAATAACAGGACTGAAAAACTTGGTAAGAAAAATAAAAACCTCACTGGAAGGTCTCACCAGCAGAGTAACAGCTGCTGAGGACAGAATAAAATCTGACTTTAGAGGATAGAACAATAGTACAGTGGGCAGGGCCCTTTCCCTGTACATAACCCATGTGGGTTCAATCCCTGGTATCCCGTATGGTCTCCTGAGCCCTCCAGGAGTGATGCCTGAGCACAAGTAAGCCACAAGTCAGCTCTGAGCAATTCCAAGAATGACCCCTCAAAAAATAAAATGAATATTATTCAAGAAAATGCACAAAACTGAGAGACTGGTTAGAGGGCAGGAGAGAATGTGAGTGATAGGGCTGCTGTCCACCTTTCCAAGTCCAAAGGTTAAGTTTCATCTGAACAAATCAGCCACACACCCACTCATGCATCCACTCACAAAGATTTGTGCTGGCATTTTCCATGTCCTCCAGAGTGTCTAGAGTCAGACTCAGGCTAGAACCCATGAACTGAGAACTGCAGGGGTAAGTGCCAGAGAAATTTCTGGTGATAGTGAGCTGGAAGCTGGTCAAGAGAACAGATGCTTCCATGAAGCTTGTAAGCCCATTGCTCCTGCTGAAGCTCACTTTCAACCAATATACCTGAAGCCCTTTGGTGGTGGAGGTGCCCACAGGAGGGCAGGCACTTCTCACCACCTGTGCACAGAGAAGGGATGAGAATAATACATGGACTGGGTTCAGGACTACACACCTAAGTTGGCATTTAGAATAACAGTCCCTGCTAAGGACTAAAGGACATGGAGAAACTGAGCCGCAGCTTTCCACAGAGGCAAGGACCCTAGGGAGGCAGAGGGTAGGAGAGGAAGGAAGGGCAGAAGGAGAAAGGATAGTGGGAATGGAGAAATTCCTATGAGGAAGTAAGGAAAAAATTTCACACCAACAGCCACTCCACACAGAACTGTGTATTTGGATATCAGACCCCAAGTCTGGGCTCTCCCTCATATGAACTGTGAATACTCAATGCAGCAGATGAACCACATGTTGACAGTAGGAATTCACATGGAGAATGGGGTACCTAGCCTTCACACTGACAGTAGGGTATTCAGTTCACCACTCCTCATGTGGACCATGGGAACTCATACTTCATGTGGACAGTGGGAGTTTCAGTCCTCACATGAACAGTGGGGATCTCAGTTCTCATGTGGACAGTTGGGGGAGGGTCTCAGCCCACATGTGAAGATTGGAGTGCTTAACCCTTACATGTGAACAGTAGGAGTCTATGCCCCTGTTCACTAACTGTTCACTAGCCTGGCATAGGGGCAGCTCCTGGTGCCCTCAATGCTCTGGACCTTAGTCAGGCTTTTGTACAAAACACTCAGGGTACGGCCAGCTGTGGCAATCCATCCCAACCCCACAGCCTCACCTTCATAGGATCTACTGCTCTCACCTTCCAGGATGACTCCATTTACCTTCTAGTGCAGGCCTCAGGGCCTGAGGATACTCAATATTACCCATACCTGACTTGGTGGTCCATATACATGGCCCCAGTCACTGGCTGCAGGGGCCCCAGATAGGACAGGAGTCCATAGATGCTATTCACCTATGTCTATATTTAAACTATCTGGCCATGGTCTGGGCTCTAGCCTGGCTCTTTCCCACAGCAGAAGGCCATGATACCCAAAGAACCATGACAGCTTCCATGGGGCCTCCCCTGTGACCTCTGATCATGCAGTTACTGCAACTCCCTGCCCAGAACATGGGCTTATGGGATTGGGGTCCAGCCAATTTCCACTTCACAGCTCTGTTTCTTGATGCTACAGCATCGGATTTGAAAAACTCACTGGAAGGTCTCGCCAGCAGAGTAACAGCTGCTGAGGACAAAATAAAATATGACTTTAGAGCAGTGGGTAAGGACCTTTCTCTGTACACAACCCATATAGGTTCAGTCACTAGTATCCCATATGGTCTCCTGAGTCCTCCAGGAGTGATAACTGAGCACAAGTAAGCCACAAGTCAGATTTGAGCAATGCCAAGAATGACCCCCCAAAAAATAATAAAATAATATTACTCAAGAAAATGCACAAAAATTAAATACTGGTTAGAAGGCAGGAGAAAATGTGAGTGATAGAGCTGCTGTCCCCCACCTTCCCAAGTTCAAAGAATAAGTTTCATCTGAACATCCCTAAGGTCTCCATCAGCAGCAGGGAAGGGGGCAAAATTTAGATGTGACTTTGAGTCCTGAATAATAGGAAAGATGTGAGGACCGATGAACCCAGCTAGGAACCCAGCTAGACTTGGGTTCACATGCACTGGCCAGAAAGTTGGTGCTATAGTTTCCAATAGCCCAGTAGTAAACCAGTTATGATTCAGGACCAACACACCTAAGAGTCCCGTCCCCAACATGAGGAAGGCACGAAAAGCCCTGGCGATGACCCAGTATCATTCAATGCCGCTCCTCTGTGGACCACTGCTAATTCTCATTGATTCTCACCTGCCACAGCGAATGAGAGGTACATCATCATTGGGTTTTGCTAGAAGCAAACACATTTCAAGTGGGAAAGATTTAAAGCAATTTTTCTAAAACACAGTACCATTTCCAGCCAAGATTAATAATCTTCCATAGTCACTGAGGACTCGTACCTCCAAATCACTGGGCTATTTTTCTCCAACTTCAAAGGATGACTTGGATCTGAATACCTGGGACTGTTTGAGCAGTGCGTCCAGTTGATTTTCATCATCTGGCTCAGAACATTCTGTCTTTCTGTTCTGAATAGAGTGGCCTTACTAGTTAACCTCCTATTATTAAAACAAGATCTAAATAACTCCCAGGGCGAGGGCTGTCTAAACACAGGTGCAAATCTGAGTATTGCTGGGCTCATCCTAAATCACTTGCTGTAAGTCTTAAGCACAAGCTTGTTCCTTTCTAAGAATAACAAAAGTCTGGACACGTTGTGATTCCTAGGAAGAGGTGGCAGTGCAATGAATGACACAGGAGTAGGATAGAAACTCTCTCTAGGGCCAGAGTGTCTAATCCCTCTCCTCCTCTCCTTCCCCACTCCTAACCTCCAAGCTCCACCAGAATCCCACTTCCCAGTTCCTCTAACCTGGACTCCAGTCTGCACTTTTAACTAACACCTGTATGGCTGATGCTAAGAAATGAGGAGAGGAAATGGATAGACACTTTTCTAGAGAATACAGATAAATAATTAATAGGCACATGAAAGTGTTCAACATTGCTCGTCATTAGAGACATTCAAAATAAGATGACAATGAAATATCATCTCACACTAGAGAATGTCACATATCAAAAATAGTAGGGAAAAAACTCTGCTGTCTGGAATGTGGTGGAAAGGTAACTTATCCACTGCTGGTGGGAATGTTGTCTGGTTTAACCTCTGTAGGAAACAGTTTGGAGAATGCTCAGAAAACCAGTGAGCTTTATTATGACCCAGAAATTCCACTTCTGGTTATCTACACCCAAAACACAAAAACACTTGTTCAAAAGAATATGTGCAGACCATTATTCATTATTGCGACTAAGATTTGGTATCAGTTAGATGTCCAAAGGCAGGTGAGTGTCAGGAAATGTAGTGTACACAGTGGAATACTACATGACATAAGACATAATTAAATCATGTTATTGACTATGGAGGATTTCATATTAAGTGATGTAAGGACAAACAGGATGATCTCACTTATCTGTAGTGTATAGATTAACTGAATTAAGGAATGCAAGTTACCAAGATTATCCTGATCATAGACTATAAAGAGAAAGATGGTGGAGGAAAGAAATAAAGAAGGAGGTCAGCAAGTAAGAAGAGATTGTATGGAAGGTAATGGGGCTAGGAGCCAGGGGTGTGGGACCTCAGGCATATGGGTGGTGCAGAAGTGAGGATTTGTCAAGAGTCCAGACTAGAAGGAAAAGACCACACAACTGGAATAAAGTTTAATACTTTAATCCATCTTCCAAAAAGACTGGCCAGCCAGTCTTCCGACCTGGCCAGCCAGGATCATCTCCCAAAGGAAATGAAAACTCCACCCAAGGCCATGAAGATTATATAAGGAAGGGATATAGAGAGATTACTGTTTTCTGATGATCTTTAAAATGATTGGCTATTGTCTAGAGGTACCTTTCTACTGCTCCCTTGTCCTTCCCTGATAGGCTACCTGGCATGGTTAGGTAGCTTGGGGCAAGGTCTATGGAAATAGACTTGTGGAGGCCTAGCATGTGGCCTACACCGTGTGGTTCTTACAAAATGACATCTCTTTCTGCTCAGAACCTGAAAAGAAGCCTGTCATGTGGCCTTTACAAAATGGAGTCCCTCCTTGTTCAGAACCCAGATCCCAACAGTATATGTAAGCATACATGAACCTTGGTGCCAATAACACTAAGAACAAGAGATCCAAACCACAACAACTGAACATACAAATGTGCCTGTCATAAAGGCAGTCTGGTGGGGGAGAGATACTGAGGATACTGTGAGGGAGAGTTGACTTTGGTGGTAGTATCAGTGCTGGAACACGGAATACCTGAAACTCAACTATGAAGATCTAGGTAATTCTTAAAGCATTAATTTTAAAGACTTGATATAAAAATTAAGTATTTAATAATATTATTAGCACTCTTCCCCAAAATAAAAACTTAAACTTTGGGCCAAAGATATAATACAGAGGGTAGGGCATTGGTCTTGCATGTAGCCAAGCCGTGGCATGACATATGTCCTCTGACCCTCTCTAGGAGTGACCTATGAGCCAGAGTAATCCCTGAGCACTGAATGGGTGTGGCCCCAAGATAAAAAAAAAAAACTAAACATACGCACACCACATCGGCCTCTTGGCTTATCTCCTGACTATAATGGACAATTTGCAGCAAAGACATTGGGGTCTTTTATGAGGATCAATAAAGAATGAGGATGGGGCTGGAGTGATAGCACAGTGGGTAGAGTGATTGCTTTGCATGTGGCCAACCTGAGACTGACCCAGGTTTGATCCTTAGCATCCCATATAGTCCCCTGAGCCTACCAAGAGCAATTTCTGAGCACAAAGCCAGGAGTAACCCCTAAGCATTGTCAGGTATGGCCCAATCCCCTCCCCTCCAAAAAGGGACAGGGATATAGAAACACATTGATTCTGATTTGATATGGTCAATTTTTAGTTCAGCTGAGATTCTCCACTTTGAATTCTTAGTTGCATAAGGAGATCCCTGAGTTTTGGGAGTACCACATAGGGGAATGCTCAGTGGTTACTCCTTGTGGTGTTCAGGGGACTATCTGGCATGTCAGGAATTGAACTCGGGTCAACAACATGCATGGTAAATGCCCTACTAGCTCAATTTATCTGGCCTCAGATCCCTGAATTATTAATGATCTAAATACACCAGAGGACAGAACCTGGCAGTGAGCTCAGCAAACATCTAGGTACAGAACAGGGTTTTCCTTCAAGTATATTCTTTTATTGGGAGGGGGCCCACACCCAGTGATGCTCAAGGGTTACCCCTGGCTATGCGGTCAGAAATCGCTCCTGGCTTGGGGGACCATATGAGACACCAGGGGATCGAACCTCGGTACGTCCTAGGTCAGTCAAGTGCAAGGCAAACAAACTACCACTGTGCCACCACTCTGGCCCCTCTTTCAAGGGAGCCCCTATTTCATTCTGACCTTACCATCTTATTTATATTCGTGTTTGGTCTTGAAGGAAAGAACCAGAGTTAAAGACCATACAGATGGTGCTGTTCAGCATTATAAGGACTAACTAGACTCACCCTTGCCTACACCCCACACACATCAGGCTGTTCTCGATAGCAAAGATGCAGGTGACAAAGCTGGTGGACTGTGACTCACACATGGGTCATTGGGCTGGGGGGCTGAAGGGAATAGAATTTACTGAAGTGGCAGCCCCCAAATATAGGCAGGAGCCAGGCTTAGGTATCTGGGTCAATGGGCTTTGGGAAATGTAAGGTGCTGAGGTGAAGTCCAGTGTGAAGTCTCCCAGAGAAGCTTTGAGACAGGTTGCTGGACTCCTTGCCTCTGCCTCTGCCTCTCAACAGGACTCAGCATCCCAATGGGCCTGCAGACACAGGGTCACCAGTGCTGCTCATTCAGGACCATTTATGGGGTGCTATGACCAGAGCAAAAGGCAACGTGTGGGAGGAGTCAACAAATCTCCTGTGCTGAAGCCACCCCAGACCAGGACAGTTGGGGGGAGAGACACAATGCATCCAAACCATTCTGCAGACTCTGGGCCTCACCCACGCTAAGATCTCAGCTACTGTGGGGAGATGCCAGGGAGGTGCCCTGACTTTGTTCTACAGCCCTAGTGCCACCCAAGCAAAATAAAAATCAAAAATATCAAAATATCAAAATAAAAAATCAAAGTAGTCTCAATTCTCCATGAAAACCTATTTAAGTTGGCTCCTTCCCACCACTGATAGCAGTGATGCCTGCACTGAGTTTTTAGTACCTGAAGCTGGCTTTCCTGATCAAGAGGAGTCTCAGGACAGTGGGAACACCACCCAGTTCATATGTACAGTAGAGCCCTACTCACTCCCAGGGCAAGGGAGAGTAGGGGGGCCTGCTCAACTGGGCCCCAGGCATAGCCCCCACCAAGGGCCACATGGAGCCCCCAGTTCCCTGGTGTGGTGGCAATCTTGGGTCAGAACACCCAAAGGCAGGTGGTCAGGTGCATTCATGACAGGAAATTTCTCTTCTTCTTGTGCAAAGATTCAGGCAAGCCAGCAGGGACCATCATAGCTTTGTGTGAGATGCAGGTGGCAGTCTGGAAAAGGCAGGATGAAGGTGTCCTCACAGAAAGAGTCACACTAACTGGTCACAAGCACTACATCAGGCAGTTTCTGGAGCTGTATTTGCCCCACTAACCCACCTCAGCTCCTCTGCCCTTGGGGCCTTATTTATATTCAGTGTTGTATGAGGAAACACCCCTGGTCTCGATGGTTCCGTGTCCAGCCCCCATCTCAGCACCTAGACATGGCACAAATGTCCATGAGCATCCCACAGCTCAGCCTCAGGCTGGCATGACTGAGAGAGTGAATGGATGGGAGGGCTATGGAGGGGAAGTAGAATGTCACACATGTGTATATATAGGGTCACATGTAAATGTATGATTATATGTGCATGCATGTGGCCATTTGCAGGTGTGCTCATGTATCTGTGGTCATGTAGATTTGTATTTACTCAGTAATTTGTATATATGCTTATGTGCATATGCTCGAGTGTGTTCATGGATGTGAGTGTGTGTATTGTTGAAGCGGGTACACACATACTGTATGTTGTCCAAGCACAAACTGAAGGGGAACCATGAGTCTGTGACAATGCTGTGAAGATGCTACAGGAGTTGGGCTATGAAACAAACTGGCTGGAGCCTGGTGCCTTCCATTGGTCAAAACCCAATGACCCAATGACCCAATAACCATGCAGCCATGGTTGAGTATCCAATGACCATCCTGATGAAGCATGCTGCCACTGTCATCCAGCACATGAGGGCCTACGCCTAGGGCAGCAAACCAAGGGCAATGTGTCCAGGACTGGAGCAGTCCCTTCCCAAACTGAGATTCAGAAGCACCCATGTTGCACGAGGGCCTAAGGATGTCTTCTGACTTTTTCCACAGTCACTAGCACTGGGAGCTCTAGTACTGAACCAATTTCAGTTATTTTCTTGGAGGACAAAACAGGAAGCTGCCTCCACCTACATCTTACTTCAGCACCAGATGGAGAAACAAGCCACAGAAAGCAGGTGTGGCTGGAGAGTCCTACAGCAGAGATACAAAGGGGCCCTCACTTTGGGATGCTTTCTTCTGTTTTGAGGCCAGGAATACCAAAGCGCAAACATAATTGACCTCAGAGAATGGGCAACCAGCACTGAGTACAGAAAAGTGGGGTGGAAACCCAGGCAGGCTGTGAGTTCCAGGGCTGAGATTATAGCCTGTGCAAAATCCAAGTACTTAATATTTAATTCAACATTTTGGCGCCCACACATTGATTTGAACCCTGGACCCGAGAAGACACTATGATGGTGAGATTTCTGTTCTTGTGTTTGATTTTGGATCTTTTTGGCTAGAGTGAGCTCAAAAGCCTGGGTCACCATGCGGAACCTTTTCTAAACATGGTGGAGTCCCCTTCTGGGGTCAAAAGGGCCAATGAAGGAGGGAAGGTGAAAACTTGGATCACTCCTATCTGAGGCCCAGGACAGATTTTTCTTCAAAAAGTCCTTTTTCCAAGGACCAAGCCTCCCAAT
Organism: Suncus etruscus; assembly: GCF_024139225.1. NCBI lineage: Eukaryota > Metazoa > Chordata > Mammalia > Eulipotyphla > Soricidae > Suncus > Suncus etruscus. The sequence continues at coordinate 18,258,560 of NC_064858.1, forward strand.
TTGCAGGGACTTATGGAGAGCCCTGATTGGGAAAGAAAAAGGAAGAAATGGCTTCTTTTAAAAAAACTGATTCCTGGTTGTCAACCTCAGCCCAGACTTAGACTGCAGATTTGAACATTTTTCACTCTCAGCTCAGACCGCCTTGAACTTTGAACACCCAGACTCATGGACCACAGTGGCAAAAAGCTACAGGCAGCGTCTCCCGGGAAGGCAACAAGCTGCAGCTGTAGAGAAGCTCTGGACCAGACAAACGGAACCCCATGGCTCCCAGCCAGGACCCGTCTGCGGGGCCCAGAATTTCATGGAAGTAAAGCCTGGGAGAAGCCCAGTATCTAGACAGGAATCAGTTCCCTGAGGGTCAGGGGGAGGATAGGAAAGAGGTATTCAGCAAGAGAGATGCAGGGAAAAGCAGGATGAAGGGAGAAGAAACAGATTTGAATGCAGGGCTGCTTATGTCTTAAAAGGATAAAAGCTTAGGAGCTACACATGGTGGCTAGGGCCTTAATACAGTTGATGCCTCCTGAAACCTGACTGCCTGTGGATCATTTCCTCGCATCTACCCTGAACCCTGTGACCCACCAGCTGGAGAGAGTTGCAGGCACATGGCCCAGGCCGGCAGAGAAAGGCCTCACCATCCATCCATCCATCCCATCACCATCCATCACCATTTAGGACTCTATAATTAATATGTCTTTCAACAACCAAGGTCTGAAATGCAGCACATGCTATAGTCAGACAAGTCTGCAAGAGCTTCAGCCCACCAGGAGCACACGCTTGTAGAGTTGCATAGACTGGGAGATGAGAGCAGAGTGAGTGTCCACAGCACCCACTCCACAGGTGTACAGAGGAAGTATCTGCATCCTCACATGCTGCACACAGAAGGTTATCAGGGCTCATAGCCAGGAACATGACACATTTTCCTAGGAGCAGTGACATTGTCTTGAAGGCCCATACTGTGGCAACCCTGTTAGCCAGGAAAGGTAATTTTCTGCCACAGACACACACACACACACACACACACACACACACACACACACCAGAGCACCAAGGATGTTCTCCCAGGCTCATGACAGAGAACAGAAAGAGAAAGGATGCCAGGCTGATGGCCAGAGACATTTTATTCCCTTTCAACAATGCTTACATAGGACCTGTGATATCTGAAAGGTAATAGGACATAGTCTGGGGGTAGGTAAAGCACTGGGGAGAGTATAAGCATGAACAATGGGGCTTAGGAATGCTCTAGGGCAACGGTGCTGATAGGTATTATCTCCTTTAACCAGAGCTCTCTATGGGATGGCCCAAAGTCAAGCCTAAGTAGGAGTCACTAATCATGGAGGAATGGTGTCCCTCTTAGTGCTCTCCTTCCCCATCTCTGGTGTGGTGGTGTCTCCAAAACTTTCAGCCTCAAAGAAAATCTCTGGAACAATTGCTCTATGGGGTCCCCTAGAACAAGGGGTTCTGTCTGCCAGCAGTTCGGGAATAGCATCACAGAAGGCATCCAACACACTCCATAAGAAGGACTCTTTCTTTCCAAAAGGTCAGCAAGAGATAAGACACAAAAGATAGCCAATGAACAGATCTTTCTTCTTTTTTTTTTCTGTTTTTGATCCACATTCCTCCTGGCTATACACTCAGAAATCGCCCCTGGCTTACGGGAACATATGGGACATGGGGGATCGAACCAAAGTCCCTCATTGGTTAGCATGTGCAAGGCAAACACCCTACTGCCTGCACCACCTCTCAAGCCCCAGTGAGCAGATATTTTAAGGACAAATGGAAAGGATGAGGCTTAAGAGCAAATCTGACTGCTGCTCCCTCCAGCACAATGAACTCTACAAGTAACCAAGAAAGGAAAGATGGCAGAGTCAGGACAGGAACAGCAAAATGTACAGAGCAGTGACCTAGGAGGAGGGTCTCAGGAGACAGATCTAGCAAGTGGGATAAGCACTGCATGCCAAAGGGCTGGTCTCTGACAGTTTCCCAGGATGGCATCAGGCACACAATTAAAACTGGGCATAAATAAGGGATGAACCATGCAAACATAAAAATCAGAAAGGAAACGTGCAAAATTAGCCATGTGTAGTGATACGATAGGGAGAAGCCAAGATGGAAGTTAACTGAATGTAGGCTCTTATTCTAGAGCATTCCACAGAGAAACTAATACAGCCCAGCCACACATTGCCCAGGCCCATTGACACGTATCAACCATAAAGAGGAAAAGTTTAGGCAAGAGGACATCTATAACTCTGTCAGTCACTAACTCCTGAGTAGAAAGGTCTGATTTTTCTGAATGACCTAAGGTTCTAGCTGTGCTCATAGAAATGAACCGTCTCAGTGAAAAGCCTCTAGGGCAGGCACAACTCGTGACAAGAAGCATCAAAGCCCTGCCTGCCTGGGGTTGCCCCCTCTGCCACATGAGAAACATGGCCCTGGCACTAGTCAGCTGCTTTTCACAATCTTGTCACCTGGATGAAGACTGAGCATGATAAGATGGAGTTGTTAAATGGTGGAATGGTAGGAAGTGCATTCTAAAACCCCAGAGAGAAAAAGGGATTCCCATGCCCCCCTGTCCTGGTAGAACAAAAGATGCAGGTCCAGCAATAACTCTGTTCAAGAAATAATCCGCATACAGTGGGTAAGGTATAGCAAGTCAAGCTGTTCACCCACAAGCCAGTTGCTCCACTATGTGGAACCACGAGCCAAGATGTCAGCCACCCCTCCAGGCTGCCTGAGTAGCCTTTATTGGGAAAAACAAAGCCCACCCCCAAGAGAAGTGGGGGGGAAAGCCAGATAAGGAGGCAATGAGGAAACATCTTTTTAACAGGAAAACCAAAGGAACCAATTGAAGACACCTATTTAGAAGGCAATATAATTAGAAGGACTGATCCAAAGACCTCTACCAACATCGAGCCATCAGATCTTAGGCAGGAAGTGGGTAGGGCATACAGCTCCACTCTCTTCTCTCCTACCTACTATTGGGGGCCCTCTCCAGGGAGGATGATATTCCCTGCTCCACAGAGGAGCATTTGCCTTTGCGTGAGAATCCTCTGTCACTTTGGTAAAGACGCCTGTGTTGATAACACCCCAAGCAATTGCATTTTAAATTAATTCTCGACTCCTAATTTTTGCTGAAAATGTCTTTGAAAAAGACTGCCTGGCAATGCGGCGAGGAGCTGTTAAGTTGCATTGTGTAGAGAAGATTACATGTCATCCACCAAGGAGATATAGACAGAAGAAACAGCCACATCTTGCCAAGTGGAGCTTAGAATTTTCCAAAACTGGGAGCAGTGGGTGGCAGCTGAGGGTCTCGTGAGAAAAATACTACACTTCGTGCTGTCACCCAGCTGACAAGAACATACAGGTGATGACCAGGTGCTTAACTTCTAGGGACACAGAATCATCTAGAAAATGAGAGATGACCTCAAAAGAAACACAAGGAACCCAGAACCTACCACCTGGTTTATATAAGACCAGTCCCATGGTGTCCATCCCCAGACCAGCTTCTGTCAGGCCTCATTCATAGTCATTTAAGTCATTCATTCTGTTTATTTACATTTTCTACCTCAATAGGAAAATGCTTGCAGAGTTCTGGGAGGGAAGCTGGCTGGAGCCTGGGCTCAAGAGAACTGGCCCTGCAGATGGAGGACAGAAAAAAGGCAGGGACCACTCCAGAGGGCCTCTGTCATCCTCCATCTGCCCATGTACTGCCTACAGAGAGACTCTGGGCTTCCCTGAGTTACTGTTATGACTGTGGAGAGAGGGAACGAAACCTGCACCCAATGACTAGGAGTGACCCTGGCCTCAGGCTACCTGGGTACAACTCCCATGAAAGGAGCCTGTGGGGAGGGGTCTGCTAACTTTATTCTGGGGGTCTTCTGAGAGGACTGTGTGTCTGCTCATCTAAATTCCTGAGGTCACCACAAAGAAACAGCACAGACCCTTAGATGGGCCTGTCTGTGTCTGCTCCAGAACTGTCCACACTGTGTAATGACCCTGGTTTGTTCTGGAACTGTCCACACCATGGTGCTGACCCTGATCTATTCTGGAACTGACCATACCGTGATGCTGATCCTACTCCTATCACAAAACTATGAATGTGGTGACCCATGGTCCAGTCAGTCCCTTAAACACATACCTACAGTGAGCCTGCTACCTCCCCAGCTGCACTCATACCCTGAACATGGCTTCTCACATCTACACACCAATAGTGTCTTTTCCAATTAGTGCTCAGACTTGAGGATCATTCCAGAGACCCCCAACTCAGCCTCCATGGAGGGGCCTTCAGCTCACCACCAACCCCAGCTATGGCTGGCTGCAGGATGAATGCACACAATTCTGAATCCTGAATATCTAAACAACGGAATTTCACAGCCTGAACCAACATGGATCCCTCGGTCCTGTATCTCCCCGCAGCCCCCCAAGAAATAGTGTCAGGTAAATCATAATGATTAATGTCTGAAGAAAACAAATTGTTTTTTGAAGCATCAGGATGAGATTGAAGTTGTCTGAGCCAGTTTAAAAGGACCAAGAAAGCAGCATTCACTGAAATTATATTTAATTACACGGTAGTGTTTGAGTTAAACAAATTTTAGAACATAAAACTGGCAGGTGGAGTATTTTTTTTCCTCTTCAAAAGTCCCGAGTGAGCCATGGGAGATGGTACTGAGATATCAGGCACTCAGGTTGAGGCACTTCCATATGAAGTGGTCTGAACCCAGGCTCTACCTTTAGCAGAGAACAATGTCCTTTCCTTCTAGGGACATCGACTAAAGATGACCAAAGTGAGTACCAGGCTGAGAAGCACCACTCAGTACCCAGATGCCCTAAAAGTCCTAAATTTTGGGGTTCCATGCCATCAAGATAGAACTGAGGCCAGGAGCAGCTGACTGGGAACCCCTACTGGGTAGGGGCTCCTGCTCTGGAGGGAACTGAGCACATCCTGCAGGAGCAGAGACCCATCCACATGCCCATATCCTCCTACATTTGATGTAGCTGACCCAACAAACACAATAAACAGTAGGAAAGGATTATCAGTGCAGGGACACACAACAGACCAGAACTAGGGTCTCTGGAGTCTGAAGCCCAGAGGCTCACTCTGTAGGAAGAAGTGGGGATGAATCATGAGAGTAACTGCAGAGCAAACCAAGAGTGCCCCAAAATGATCATCAATGGTCCCTACAAAAGTTAAGACCACTTGAAAGTTGGAAGGTAAGCATATTGTGCACATCAATTTATAGCAAAGATGAATACCAAGTCCTAACCCAAAATCCAGTCTTTTTTAAAACTATTCCAGTAACCATAGAGGAGGGAGCTTAATCCTCTTCTTTTATCCTTAGAAATCAATAATCAATGGCTATAAAGAAAGCACCCAGAAACTGTCCGTTGTGCAGCATGTAGTGATTAAAGAACTAATATCCCATAATTAGAAGCTTTGGAGTTAGCACCAAGGACAGAGCTCAGGGGAGCCAGCTGAAGAAAGATCAACTTGCTGTTGATCTTTGAAAACCACATCCACACGTTTGTTTTTTGTTTTTCATTTTAAACTAATGAAATATAATGGAAACTATAAGAAAGAGCTGACATATAGCTAGTGAAGCTGTCAGTGTTTCTACTTCATGATAGACCTGGTATCTGTCTCCATGGCAGTGTCTCCACACAATGCAACTACGAGGGCCCACAACCCTTGGGAAGACATTTGAGGCCCAGAGACTGTATATACAATGGCAGTATGTGGCCCCAGGAAAACTCACAGGGTAGGGAAGCAACATGTGGCCCCCGGGAGATGTGCAGGATGAGAGAATAGTTGCAGCCCTGGGGATATGCACAGGACAGCAGCCTGCAGAGTTGGGCAGCATAGAGTTCCCGGAACTGAGAGCTCAAGATCAGGAGCATCGTTCAATCTTAAATTCTAACTCAGCAGGAGCTGGGATGTAGCTGCAGTGTTGCTCTCAGGAAATCAGGTAATGAAGCAGCCTTTGTTTCTGGTGATTGATGGGAGATACTGAGAAATGGTACTTCCTGGAAGGAAGGGAACATATCCAGAGTGAAGCTGGCAGTGGTTCTAGCATATTCCTCTGACCCACACAGCACCTTCATGTTCTGGAGTGAGAACATGAAGCTCTCCACTAGCCTGCCTTAACCTGCTTCAATTCAAGAGGCACACAAGCAGAGAACTCCCAGGAGCCTGCTCTTCGGAGCACCCTGAACACATGCAGCCTGCCCAGGGCTTCTGGTCCCAGCTCTCCTCCACACCATCAGCTACCTCGATGGCCATCCCAGGCATGACCCTTTTGCCCCAACAGAAAGCAATATCCATTCTGCCTGCACATCAAGCCTCTTGAGAGATGTGAAGCTGTGAAACATGAGTGCATTTGTGGGATGTAAGTCATCCCACTTGTTGACACCAAGTTCAGGGTGTACCTCAGTGGGGAGAAGGATCTCAGGGTCCTGACTCATTCCTACAGTGATCAGAAGTGAGTCCCAAGGGGCTTTCCAGAAAATACAAAACATTATGGTTCTCCTTCAATTTAGGCACCAGGCACCTGCTCCTATTACCCCGCCCCAGAGCCCATATCCCACCTCATAGTCCCCACACATTGTTGGTCTCCTCTTCTTTGTGTCTCGTTCTGGATTCTGTCCTTTTCTTGTTTCTCTGTATTCTGCGTTGGTGATCCGAGGAGTGTCCATCTCCCTCTGGTTCATTCCTATAGGCATGACCTTCCATTCTCATCCATACTGAAGCAAAGGACATGCTCTCAGCCTTTCTGGTGCAGACCAGCAGCATTTCTTTGAATTAGTCCTGCTCTATACAACTCCTCCATCCCCAGCTTTGGGCTGGCTCTTGATCTTGGCGAGCAGAACTAAAGTGGCAGTGGATACAGGTGGGTACACCTTTTGAATCAGTCAGTGCTTATGTTCTCAAGAGTTACATGTGGCATCACGTATGGCTCTACCTTGGCTTTACAAGAAACCTTTGCCTTGGAAGCTGTCAGTTGACATTACCACCAATTGGACCAATACTCTAGTGCAACAGGCTCTGCTTAGCTCTGATCTTTGTGCCCGTTCCATTCTCATGATGTGAGCCAGGAGCTGATTGTCATTTTGATTTGCATTCCCCCAATAATCAGTGATACTGAGCACTTCTTCATGCACCCAATCACTGGCCACTTGGGTGTCTTCTCTGGAGAAGTGTCTATCGGCTTGCCCCCTTCTCTGATGGGGTTGCTTTCTTGTTCTGTGATCACTTGCATATTCCTTTGTAGGAAGGCTGATGTATGATGATTTTCTCACATCCAGTTCACTGTCACTTTGTTTCAATGATAGTTTTTATTTCTGCTGTGCAGAAGCTGTTTAGTTTTTTGTATCCCCATTTGTTTACTTTTGCTTTTGTTTTCCTTGTCAATGGAGTCAAATTATAAATTTGTATGAGAACATCATGTTCAATGATGGTTGAAAATATTTTATAAAATACAAATACAAAAACAAATACAAAAAAAAAAACAAAACAAAAATCCTGCAACAATAAAAAGGAGAAGAGGGTAAGGGAGGGAGAGATAAAAGGAGGAGAAGGGGAAGGGAAGGCAGGAAAGGAGGAGGGAGGGAGGGCAAGGTATAGAGTGGGAGGTTCGTGAGGCAATATAAGGCATGGAGAGAGCTATCTGCTCCTCAGGTCACACATCTGACTTGCAGAGATGGTGGCACCTGAACAGGTGGACAGAAGATTCTTTATGAGACAAGGGCAAGGGTTTGTCCAGTCTGCACATACCATTGGGATCTATCTATTGTGGGATCCACTTAGATAAAGAGCTAATGGAGTGGGTGCTGTTGGGGAGCAGTTATTCTATATACCACATATAAGTCATATTGTTCTGTATTTATCCTTCTTCTGATGTACTTCATTTAACATAATATCTTCCATCTCCATCCATGTTGCTGAAAATGGCATGATTGCATCATTTCTTACAGCTATGTAGTGTTCTATGGTATATATGTGCCACATCTTAATGATCCACTCATATGTTGTTGGAAATCTAGGTTAATTCTGAGTCTTAGCTATTGTACTGAGTGCTGTAGTGAATAGCAGTGTGCATAAATCCTTTTGGATGAATGTTTTTATGTCCTGGAGATACCTAAAAGAGGGGTTGCTAGGTTGTATGGCTGCTCAATTTTGAGTTTATTGGAACTCCTCCATACTGTTTTCCAAAGGAATTGGGCCAGGCACAATTCCCACCATCAGTGGATGCGAGTTCCTTTCCCACCACATCTTCCCCAACAGATATTTATTCAGTATTTTTGATATGTGCCATCCTCCTTAGTGTAAGATGATAACTCATTGCTGTTTGATTTGGATTTTCCTAATGATAAGTGATGATGATCATTTTTTCCATGTGTCTATTGGCCATCTGTTGTTCTTCCTCAAGAGAAGTATCTGTTCATTTCCTCTCCCCAATTTTTGATGGGATTTTTAGGTTTTGTGGAATTAACCTTTGTTAGCACTTTGTATATTCTACATATCAAACCTTTATCTGATGTGTTGAGTGCAAAAATTTTCTCCCATTCAGTTAACTATTTTCTCATTTTAGTCCATGTTACTTTTGCCACACAGAAACTTTTTAGTTTGATGTAGTCCCATTTATTCAGGTTTGATGCTATTGCTCTTGACATTATCAAGTCTTGGAGTGTTCTGCGTATGTTTTCTACAATGAACTTTATGGATTCAAGCCTAATCTCAAGGTCTTTAATCTACTTTGAATTGCCTTTTGTGTTAGATGTAAGATATAAATTAATCTTTAATGTCTTACACTTGGTTATCTAATTGTTCTAATGCCATTTGTTGAAGAGACTGCCTTTATTCCATTTCAAATTCTTGATTCATTTGTCAAAGATTAACTGACCATATACTTGAGGTTTTGTCACTGAATATTCTATTCTGTTCCATTGTTCTAAACATCTGTCTTTGTCCCAATACCGTGCTATTTTGATCACTATAGTAGAGCTTCAAATTGGGTAATGAGATATCTCCTAGTTTCTTGTTTTTCAATATGGATTTGTCTATCCTAGGCCTTTTATGGTTTCACACAAACTTTGTAATTGATTGTTCTAAGTTCTTGAAGAATGTTGTCTGAATTTGTTCTCAAGATGTTTTAGATTTCTTGGGATTCTGTTGTAATATCTCCCCTTTCATTTTTGATCTGATTTAATTGAGTATTTTCCCTTTGTTTCCTTGTGAGTCTTGCCAATGGTTTGTCTATTTTGAGTGGTGCCAAGACTGAGCGGCCCCTCACCGCCCTGGACCATCTCAGAAACCAGACTGAGGGAATCTCTCTTCTCCGTTCCCCTCTGAGTTATTCTGAGTTCCTCCTTGTTTGCTGAGTCCATAGAGCAGGGGGCCTGCTGAGGGGTTTATGAAAAGAGGATGGACAAGGGCTCTGGCATGCAGAACTCCATGCTGACAGGAACAGGAATTCCTGTCCCAATGACTAAAGGCAAACCCACAGGATCTCACACACCACAGACCTGTCCTTCAGAAGTCACAAGGGCTGCATCCCTGCCTATGTTGGCTGTTCTCTGCAGAAATGAGACCATGGGCTTCTTATGATTGTCTTGCTACCAGTTTCATAGGAAAATGAGTGCAGGGTCCAGCAATGGCTAAAAGTGCCAAGGACAAATTCCCCATGCCAACCCCAGGCTTTGATTCAGCACCAAGTCCTTTGTGACTGAGTTTGTGTACTTCAAAGTGTGAACCAAAATAAAAACAAAAGGAAATGTTTCAAACTTTCACCAATTAATATGCTATTTCCTTCAGTAGATGTGCTTCATCTGTATTCCAAACCTCAATTGCAGTTTTATCTTCTTCTGAAAGTTTGTTGCATACTTCATAAATTTTACATGTGTGTGTGTGTGTGTGTGTGTGTTTTCCTCAGTTGAGCTGGCATTTTGCTTATTTCCTTAATTTGAGTCATCTAATAGAAGTTTTTATAACCTTAAAAAAGATCATATTTTTGAGTAATTTAGTCTTACTACACATACATACATACATACAGTAAACATTCAGGCAGATACTGACAGATAACACAAGACACATATGACTCACGATTATAGTATCCCAGATACTACAAAAGCTAAGTTGAGGATATAGGGAGGGAAAAGGATACCAGTTCCTCATCTTGTCCTGCCCATCAATTCTGGCTCATCCCCACAATGCTCCCTGCGTTTTACCAGAACAATTCTCCTCCATCTCTCTCCTTTGAGGAAGGCCTGAATTGTTGTTGTGTGAGCACCCTGTCCCCTTCAAAAACCATAGTCGCTATCAGGGTCTGTTTTCGTTTCATGTTTTTCTGAGACCACACCCAGCAGTACTCAGAGCTTATTCCTGGCTGTGCTCAGGAATGACCCCATGTGATGTTTAAGAGACTATATACAATGCCAGACATTGAACCAGGGTTGGACAGGATGCACAGCAAGTGCTGGCACTCCAGTACTATCTCCTCAGACCCTGTCATGTTTTCAGAGCTAGAAGCACCAGCTTCTCCCTTCTGAGAATAGGCTGAGGCTCTGAAGAAGTAGAAGCCACCAACATTCACTCTTGCATGGTGGTCACACCCAATGTCCAGGCTGCATATAAATATACAAGTCCATGCTCTCCTAGAGTCAGATCTTTTCTGAAACTCTTAGCCGTGGAATGAGCGTAAGTAACGCAGCTCTCCAGATCTGCAGTAATCACCACTAAGAACTATAATCATGAGTATAATTAGCATCAAGTGGGGTTTGACACAACAGTGAGTGGTGCCGTAATTACAGAGGCAGGGTCCTGCTGCTCCAGAGGGAGCAGGCTCATGGTGCAGCCCGCATGAGCACATCCGGACCCATGGCCTCACTTGCTCTCACTCAAGCTGGTTCCCACCTCCATGCTCAAGATCCAGGAGAGCACCAACAATGCAGCACAACAAACACAGACAACATCTCCTTTCTCTCCCAATAGATTGTCACCACACTGAGTAAAGGATGCTTTTCTTTGTTGCCCACTCCCCCAGAACAACACAGAAAGAAAAGCAAGGAAATAATTCATATTGGGTGGTGTCAACAACCCTTTACACTCCACAGATAAATACACACCAGAAGAGAAGGGCAGAGTTATCCCTAATGGGACCAGCCTGGAGACACATGGAGCCTTTTCAGAGTCCAGAACTGCAAGGAGGAGTATGGCAGATGGTGACCACAGGACTGAGGTCATTGATCTGGGATGACGTTTGCTGGAAGCAGGAGTGAGATGAGGAGCAAAGAGAAAGGTTTATTGAAAACAGTTTTCCCTCAGAAGCCAGACACATGCACCAGCCCCATGACTACATGTTCCCAAGACAGATACAATGAGAGGAAGTGAATACAGAGAGCACAGCTCTGCCCTTGAATCTAGGTCATGTCAATCCCAATGTAGTACATTAGAAAGGGTGAAATGTGCATGGGATTTCAGAAGGGAAAAGGGTTTCAAGGTGCTGAGTGCCCCAATCAAGGTGCCACCAGATTCTTACCATGTGTGACCACAGCCATGGGTTGCCTGTAGTATTTATAAACTCTCATGGCTTGAGTGTGATTTTTACTATGCAAAAGCATCACAATAAGCTCTGGTCAGTGTGATCTTGCTATTCAATTTACTCCTATGACTCTGGGTGGGTGTGGTCTGCTATTTAAATTACTCCTATGACTCTGGGTGGGTGTGGTCTGCTACTTAAATTACTCCTATGACTCTGTGTGGGTGAGTGTGGTCTGCTATGCAGATATATCATAATGAATGCATAATGAGCTGAGGATCAGCATCACCATTTGTCCTTCATCTTGGATCTTCTTAGCTAATCTCAATACTCAAGTATCAAAGCTCACAGTTCTCAACTCAGAGGTATTTAACTCTGGAGCACATTAACTCCTTTGGCAAAAACATCAGATTTTCCAGCATTGTATATATGTATAGGAAAGATGGGAAAAAAGCATGAGGGGGCCATGTGGGCATGTAAGTTTTAGTACCCAGCCTCTAGCCCTGAATAAGCACCAATGATAGCTAAAAGGAACAGCAGTTTGCCCTTCAAGCTTTCAGAGGTACACAGGCTGTGCTTTCTGAAGAGGCAGATCATTTCTAAGCACACTTGCCCAGCCCCTCTCATGCCTCTCATGATCAGAGAAGAGTAGATGAACCTTGAAAGTCCTGCTTCCTGGAAATGGCCAGAGAGCTTCAGAGAATGCGAGAGTTAGTTTCAAGATTGGCATCTTCTGGGGCCGGCAAGGTGGCGCTAGAGGTAAAGAGTCTGCCTTGCAAGTGCTAGGTTCGATCCCCGCAAGCCAGGAGTGATTTCTGAGCACTTATGCAGGGGTAACCCCTGAGCATAAAATGGGTGTGGCCCCAAAAAACAAACAAAAGCAAACAAACAAACAAACAAAAAGATTGGCATCTTCTTACTGGCCCCTGTATCTCAGTAACCTGCTGGCCTTCTCTGACTATGGCAGCCCTGCAGGCTTTGATCTCCAGGGCCAGAAAATCTCCCAAGGACAAAGGTGCCCAGCAACAGGTCAACAGAGTGGGCAGAGGCCTCTCATCAACACATATGTATATACAGCACACCTGCACACACATGTATGCACACTTTCTCTCGCTCTGGTTTATTCTTTCCAAGAGTCATGGCTCAGTGTAGGAACAGCCACAGAGCAGAATTGGCCAGACCAGACACCCACAGGGCAATGAGAAGGGCGGAAGAGAATCACACATCAAGTGGAAACGGAAATCAACATCCTTGAAAAATGACACATCAAAACGACTCACTCGGATGAAGAAATCATGACTCTGACCTCTCAAAAATACAGCCAATGAGCAGGTACAAATATTCATTCCAAGAAGAGACAGCAGAGATGACGTGGGGAGGGAACTGGGGGTGGGGGGTCAGGAGAGAAAAATAGCACAAAGGAGACAAAGCCAGAGTACAATCTGAACAAACGAGGCTCCGCATCTCACGGGAAAGAATAGGAGAAAGAGCAATCACTTAAATGGAACAGAGATGATCAAAGTCTTGGAACAGAACTAGAGACATTTGGCAAATGTATCACTGGTCTGTTTTTTTTTTGTTTTGTTTTGTTTTTTTTTTTGTTTTGTTTTTTTTTTCCTGACAAGAGGAACTTAAAGAGAAACAAAAATACTCAGAGCTACAGCAGAAAAAAATAATGGTGGAACATGACTGTGGGCTGCAGATCAAAGATGTGATATTCCAGGAAGAATAGATATAGCGCAGCACTGGAGGCAAAGAAGGGGCGAACAGATGGTGGGGGCCTGTTGGGGGCGTGGGAGGGGTCAGTGGGCCTGTCTAGGGGAGGGGACAGAGAGCATGCCCTGTGGGCCCAGTTCAGGAGCAAGCCTAAGGCAAAGCAGGGTCAAATGCAAGGTCCCATTCAGTGTGAGACACAGCTGTACACAGCAGCAGGCACAGGCCAAACTCCTGCAGAGTTAAGAACTGTGTGCAGGACTGTGGCACGGCTGCATGTGGACTCTCAGCCACTGAGCTGCACTTGCCCAAGGGCCAGTTGCAGTCTACCAATCGATGAGCCAGTCAGAACCACCTCTGCTCTCTTCTCACTGGGTCAGGACGCAAGACCTCCTGCATCATCTCAGCTTTGACCCTCACAGCAAAAGTTTCTCAGCCTCCATACAGGGAGGAACCTAACCTCGCTCCTTCCAGACAAATCTTTACAGACAAACTCAGCAGGACTCTTCTCCAGCAGAAATTCTCATAGGATCCAGACTCAGAGAGGGCAACTACATCTCAGGGTCATTGCAGCTCTGCTGACAGCATCAGGCAGGAAATGGGATCTCTATCTACACCAGGGTGTAGATAGCCACAGAACGAGTAACGTGATCCTGAAGTCTATATGGTACCATGGATAGGGCAGTTGTCTGAGTCAGGCCTTGGCCCCTGAGCATCCTGGGAATGAAGCAGAACTTAGTTAGACAGGTGGATATCATCACTAATAATTCCGTAGACACTGAACTAGCAGCATCTGGAGCAGTGAATGGTATAGCTAGATGGGGTCAGGGTTCAGCTAGATTCTCCCATGTAAAGGCTGCAAATAAGGATAAGGGTGCAAGGAGGGAGGGGACAGGACAGGAGGGAAAAGACATTTATCTGTTCTGCTTCCCCCAGATTAGTTCTGATCATTCTCTTGTTTAAGTATCTGCTCTTTATACAGACAAACATAACAAACCATAAAAAGCCCCTTTGGAGTTTATTTATTTGTTACCAGAGAACCAGATCAATAGGATGAGGGAATGGATATGCTGGTGTTTTGTGGGGACGTAAATGAAACAGCACAGGGATCAGGGACCATCAAACATCAACCATGTCACCACTCAACCTGCTTTTCCCATGCTTTTTAGCCAGCAGAAGTGCTATTACTAAAACGGTAAAGTTTATTTTCTACCCCAGAATATGAGCAGTTTGAACGATTTATTCCTGTTACACGTTACACAGCCTTTAATCATAGAACTAATTACTATTTTCAAATGCTCTTAGAACTGCGGCACCCGATAAAGTGCTACTAGTACTTATTGATAAGCGCATAAGCGCTTATCAAATAAATTTTTCTAAAAGCATCGCAAACAGTTGCTAAAATGTGAGTTACCATGAAGGCAAATTATAGTAGAGCATAGTTAAATGCTCTTGGGTACAAGTACTCCAGGGAGGGAAATGAACGCCGTAACATTTTTTGATACTTCCTTAAGATCCTTCTAAGAAAGTATCAGCAAAGCATCATGTCTCTTTTGTGTGTTCCCATTCATGCACACTGTCTGGAGGTCAAACTGACCTGGTCGAGCAGTTCTCTCTGAGGCAGTCAGGCCCCACCAAGCAAGAACCAAGACCACAAACCTTATTAAGTTGCAAGGTGACAGACAGTACAACACACATAGCAACAACAACCCAGAATAGACCCCTGATTTCTCCAAGTCCAGGGCCCAAAATGACTTGAGGCACATGCAGAGAGACAGTTTTGGTTTGGGGGATGTCAGAGGGTAAAAGTCGAGAGAGACGGGGCCGGAGAGATAGCATGGAAGTAATGTGTTTGCCTTGCATGCAGAAGGTTGGTGGTTCGAATCCAGGCATCCCATATGGTCCCCTGAGCCTGCTAGGAGCGATTTCTGAGCATAGAGCCAGGAGGAACCCCTGAGTTCTGCTGGGTGTGACCCAAAAAAACAAAAACAAATAAAAACAAAAACAAAAACAAAGTCGAGAGAGACTTCACAGCTCCCCCTTCTCCACTAAGAGCCTGATAATGGACCAGATGCCAATGAAGAAACTTTCTACAAGAAAGAGCAAGAGTGACACCATCTTGCTCTCACAGTATCACAGTTCTCTCATCTCCCCATAGGGGCTGACCTCAGCTCTATGTACCTAAGGGAATCCAGGAGAGTGAAAATGTAGGATAGGGATAGCAGCGACTGAGACCCTTTATGTTTAGGGGCTCATCCTGCCCAAGGATAACAACTAGCCTCTAAGAAGAACCAGTAGCAGCCCAAGACAGTGCGGGAGGAGTAGCCTTACTTACTGTCTTGGCACTGTGGACTGAGGGTGATGGCCTGACCATGTACTGGCCACTGTTCAGGACAAGGTAGCCTGACCCCTCAAGGGACAGACCCTCCTCTGAGGAACTATCATCTCCACGGAGCCCCCTTAGCTCATGCTGAGTTCCTAGTAGATATTGTTCCAGCAGCCCTCAGAGAGGTGGCCCCAGCCTAAAGGTAAATTCTTTGGACTGAGTGAGCTGCTCACATCAGCCCTTGTTTCCTGAAAAATTGACTTTCAAGGGTAAACCCTGCAACCTAGGTGCAGCCTCAAGGAGTGATCCATCTAAACCTGGTCACTATTTGTGTCCAGAAGGTATCCCCTTGTGCACTGAAGAAGCACCCCAGGAGCCCAGAAGACCTCTGAGGTCTCCCTGGAACCAGGAAGAGGTGAGGAAAACTGATCTATGTAGCAGAGAAGGAATCCCATCCCCACAGCCTCTTGTTCACACAGGACAGAGCCAGCCACAGGTTAAAAGCTTGGACAAAAGGGAGAAGTGGCCCCTGGGGCCCCAGAGCCTTTCAGGGGCTCCACCGACCCTTCTTGGGGCTCAAGAACCTTCCAGACGGATTCACAAAACCTTTAGGGACTCTAGAATCTTCCAGGGGCTCCACAGAACCTCCTGAAGCTCTAGAACTTTACAGAGTTCTACAGATGTTTTCGAGGACCTCTTCCAGAGGCTCCACAAAGCCCCTCAGGAGAATCACCTAGGGTTCTCCTAGAAACTCCCAGGGGCTGCACAGAACCTCCTAGACTCAGCTGAATGGCACTGAGCTTTAACATTCTTGCATCCCATATCATGGCTGCATGCAAGGCATTGTACTGTGTGTCCTCAAGGTCTAGTCATCCTTAGGTTGTCTCAGCATTCCCGAGCACCATCAGCCCCTCAAACCAAAGCACTGGCCTCATGGCTGAGTATCATTGAGGGCATTTTAGGTCCCTGAACACCCCTGGGAGACTCCAAAAAAAAGAAGTTGTTTGGCTGCACATGGCCAGGAACATAAGGTGTATCTCCATCCAGAAAGTGCAGGAGCTGCACGGCTCTTTGAGGAGACATGACTGGCACTCAGGTGCCCCCCCAGACTCTTGAGCTATGGCAGACTTAGGGTGCAGTTTTTCTTGCTAAAACCAGTTGTGACCCGTGAAGTTATAATTAAGAATATAATTAAGAAAAGAATCATGGGCCCTGAGAGATAGCACAGCGACGTTTGCCTTGCAAGCAGCCGATCCAGGACCAAAGGTGGTTGGTTCGAATTCCGGTGTCCCATATGGTCCCCCGTGCCTGCCAGGAGCTATTTCTGAGCAGACAGCCAGGAGTAACCCCTGAGCACCGCTGGGTGTGACCCAAAAACCAAAAAAAAAAAAAAAAAAAAAAAAGAATCATTTCAAATAAATGCTATTTTCTCCTCGTGTTAAACTATGACTTAATTGTCTTACTGGAGATTTAGGTTCTATTATCTGAGGACCCCTTAACTGTCTATAGACCAATGAAAAGGTTCTTAGAACATCTTTGATTGTTTAAAGTATCCAAGCCCTCGATGCCTGCAATTGTTTTCTGTGGAATCAATGAGTCCCAAGTACACCAGCTCAGCCTTGTGGCTTCCTCTCTGGAGCTTCATTTCCAGCATCAGGGTTCTGGGCTCAGAGACAGGTCCCTAAGCCAAAACAATACCACATTTTTACAAGGTAAATATTATCACTGAGCATTTGTGAAAAATTAAAGCTGGGGCCAGAAAGATAATACAGGGATTAAGTTGTTTGCCTTGCATATGTCTGGCCAGGATTTGACTCTCCAGCATCCCATAGGGACCCCCAAACCTGCCAAGAGCTATCCCTGGGCATAGAGCCAGAAGTTAATCCTGAGTGTCGCTGGTATGGCCCAAATGAAAACAAAACAAAAATTCAAACAACATGGTGAAAAAATCATACACAATCTTCCAATTTCTCAGCTACTCCTCCTTTGGAAAATAAATCTCACCTTACTTTTTTCATATGTATATAGGGATAATGATAATGTATCTATTCACTACATGCTTGTTATAAGAATTAAATGGATTGGGTCCAGAGAGATAGCATGGAGGTAGGGCGTTTGCCTTGCATGCAGAAGGATGGTGGTTCAAATCCCAGCATCCCATATGGTCCCCGAGCCTGCCAGGAGCGATTTCTGAGCGTAGAGCCAGGAGTAACCCCTGAACACTGCTGGGTGTGACCCTCCCCCAAAAAATAATTAAATGAATCAGCATGCAGAAAGAGAAAAAATAAACGACAAATTATACATAAATTCTGCTTTTGAAAAATATGTCATATTACTATAACATACATTTTCCATATTTTAAATTTTATTAAAGCATACTTTACAATTGATTGTTAACAATTGATTCAAGCATGATTTACAAAGTCATTCTTCCACTTTTGAGTATCTATCCCCAGGACAGAAAAACATGCATTCAATGCCTTGAATACTGGTAGAGGGTGGAGGAGGAGAAAGATGGGGGCATTGGTGGTGTGAAGGTTGCACTGGTGAAGGGGGGGTGTCTTTTTTTATTAACTTTTTGGGGGGTGTCTTTTTTATAACTGAAACTCAACTACAGACTTGTTTGTAATCATGATGCTTTAATAAAAATATTAATTTTTTAAAAAATATGAATTCCAAAGGATAAATGCACAACTTACCACAGCACTCAGTGTAATGACTAAGATATAGAGTCAACCTAGATGTCAAAGGACAGTTGAGTGGATGACGCAGTATATGTAACATACTCTTTTACTCAACTCAAAAATAATCCAATGTGTCCCAGAGATACACAGAGGGCATGTGCTCCAGGAGCCCCATTGCCACCTTTTGGACCTGCTCAGTCTCTTACGGGACTCAGAGGAAGCTGTGCCTTCCATGATTCACTGCTTTAAGGCCTCTGACGCATCCATGTGATCTCTGCTGTGGTTTTAGTCTGGGAGGATCACAAGTGGCCACTGAGTCACAGGACAAAGCTCAGATGCTGAACTATACACACTCCATCTCTCCTGCTTCCCTGTGGAGGAAGGGAGTATAGAAATGACTATCCCTGGGTCAGTTATGTGAAAGAGAAGATGAATGTCCCTAAGGAAACAGGCAAACCCAGGAGCAGCTTGGGAGGAACCAACCAAGGAACCAGGTCCAAGTTAGTCTATTCAAGGTTGGAAGTACATAGCAAGGACTGGGGCAGGGGCAGTCCTGCTAAAGAGCAGGTGAGAGCCAGAATCAGTCTCATCCCAAGGAAAATGTCACTGGCAGGACAGGATTTGGTGCCCGCCTTAGTGGAGGATGGTTTGTCTGATTCCCAATGGTTCACTTTTAATGGGAACAGCCAGAGTCCTGTACAGGCCTTATCTCCAAAGAGCCATTTCTGAACTTAATGTTCCATCTCCACTAATCCTTAATCTTCAAAGACAGGCCGTTCAGGGGACTGGCCTTGGGCTCCTGTACTGCAGCTGTTCCAGACTCACTCCTCCCGCTTAGACTTGCTCCCACTCCCCCATGGGTATCCACTCTGTCGGGGTCACTGACAGGTTAAACCTAAGCTCAGAGATGTGGAGTAGTAATGACAGGCCAAACATCTGTGAGGCCATCTTCAGAGAACGCAACTGTCACTGTCACTCATATCAACCCAGGGTCCTATCTGCCTCCAGGGAAGCAGGGAAAGAAAATATTCAGAGCAAGTCAGGTCTGGGGACATTCCTAGGAGTCACTGATTTCTGCAGTGGCTGAGAAGATGCTGAAGGTGAGACCCTCATGAGCCCTAGGGAGCATGGGATAAGGGGACAGGGAGGAGGACAGGGGACAGAGAGGGTCACAGGATACAGGGAAGGTGAAGGGGACAGTGGTGGCACAGAGGTGGAATGAGGGGTACAGGGAGGATTGAGGATTCTAATAGGCATACAGCCCACCCCTGGGTGCTGCTGAGCTGGGCTTGGCTCTGTCTGTCCAGGTGGTGCTCAGAGGGCAGGACTTAAGCAGAACTAGAGGAAAGACTAAAAGCTCTATCTAGAGGGATCCCTTTGCTGCAGGACCACATGTGCTGTCCCTGAGCTTTTGAATCTGTTCAGCACAGCAAGACCTTCCTGGAGCAACTCAATGACATCCAGAAGCTCTCAAGACACCAACGCTATAAAATGAGGGCTGGAGACCACTGGATCAGCATGCCACGGTCTGTGATGGTACCCGAGGGATCCAAATGACAAGCTGCATTCACAGTACCCAAGTGGCTAGCTGGACCCTACCTTCACCCCAGACCATCAGAATCTTTTCCCCAGAGCTTGCCTCCTGCACACACCCATGCTTGCTATCACCCATGCTTGCCTTGCTGATCCCCCATGTTTTGTTCATCTGAGTCTAGACAGGAGAGGCCAGACACAGAATCTGACTCTGCCCCCCAGGGACCCCAGCCACAGTCAGTGCCCAGCATGAGACAAGGGTCATGATCTTCACTGGACCCAACTCAATCCCAGCCTCCTGTGTGCATAACCTGGATCTTGTTTCTTCTGCCCAAAACAATGTGAAGACCAATAATCAAGCTGGGGGGGGGATGCTGGCTGGCTTGAAGCAGTGCCCAAGTTTCTGCTGGACACAGACCTGCCTTCCCACCACCCAATTTATGCATCTCCCAGGCATCATTCCTTCCAGAACAGGAAGTCAGTGAGATGGGGCTAAAATGCTGAACTCAGAGTATCAGCTTTGCTAAGGGCCCTGCCTGGCGTCCTCACACCTAGTATCTGCCTTCATCTAGCCACTGGCTTGTCCTCCCTCCCACTCCACCAAGCAACAGACACAGTGGATTTCCTCTGTCCACATCCAAGATAGCACCAGTCTCTCAACTGCCTCTTCTCAAGATGATGTGGGTAGTCAGGAGAGGAAGGGACAGGCTCATGCCTGGCAACAGAAGGGCAGCTCCAAGTTTGCCTGCTGGACATGCAGGGCCTGGCCCATCATCCCTATGCACTATGTCTTCCATGAAGCATCCTCTACCCATGTTCCCCAGTATTTCCCAATAGGTGAGCAAAACCACAGCAGGAAAGTCCCCAGAGCTGGGAAACAAACCATGACTTGTTGAGAGCTTTTATTCTTAGCCTGATGATCTGGTGTCAGCCTGAGAACCAAACTTTGCTTGGTGCTGAGACCGAACACAGCCAATGCTAGTGTAAGATACTGAGTCACTCGGCCTGTCAGTGCTCCCAGTGAGAAAAGGTTGAAGAGTCTCTGGAGCCAAGTCTGACCTGCACCTGTGCAAGAGTCTTGTCAGGAGTTAACACTGAACCTACTGCACCAGATATGGAGGCTGAAGCCAGAGATTCAGGACAAGGACCAGAGCATGTTTGCTGACAAGGACAAGACCATTTTCAAAGGCCACTCAGGTGGCATCTAGACCCAGGAACTCTCCAGCCTGGTGTCTGCTCCTAAAAACAGGAAAGCTCCTCCCTGACCCATTCCCATTTTTTGTCTAGAAAACTGGTTGTTAGTGTAGGCAGCCAGCTCCAGACTTTAACGATGATCTTCCTGACAAACTGGCTGTTCCCTGAAAGCCTTCTGTCTTTATTTCTCTGAGCCATGCTTCGGGTCAGATGGACCCAGCACCCTAACTCAGTACCAGATAAGGATTCATTCAAGTTCTGACTGCTCTTTAAGAAGGTGGTGGCTGAAACAAAGACAGGCCCTTGCCTGGCCTCTTCACAGACTCACTAAGCCTGGGCCCAGAAAGGGGTGCACACAGAGCATAGACTACCATGAGCTGGAAGATTTGGATCAGGACACCTGATGGGGGCAAGATGCAATGCCACACAGGTCAGATCTGCCTGAGTCCTGAACTCAGGGGCAGAACTCGGGGGACTGAGGAAGACTGCTGGGAGTAATTGCTTTTGGGGCTACAGAGCTCAAATCACAGACCCTGAACACTGCCTTATCACCACCCCTGAATACCACCCCATCACTGGCCTTCATCACCAATCACCATGGCTCACATTACCACCCCATTACCACTTCCCATCTCTTGACCTCAGCACCAACCCATCACCATCCCCTATCACTGCCTCCCCATTAACAACCCCCATGACCAACCCTGTCATCACTGACCCCCTCAACAACCCCCATCACCAACTTCCATCACTTTCCCCAGTAGTGCCCCTACTTGGAGAAAACCACCCAGAGCAGCCTTCAGCCTCTGTTGAGCCCCTTCCTAGCCCATAAGGCCTGACTGTTCCTTCATAATTAGCTTCGCCTCAGAAAGACCATAGAGGGCAGTCATATACTTTAAACTTGACAGGGCATACATGACACGTTGAGCCATGGTGAGGGACATTGGAATAGCACAAGCCTGATAATGACTACAAACAGAGGAGAAGGATTTTTTTGGGGGGGGGCTGTTGTTTTTTTTTTTTATTTTGTTTTTGAGCCACACCCGTTGATGCTCAGGGGTTACTCCTGGCTATGCGTTCAGATATTGCTACTGGCTTGGGGGTCCATATGGGATGCCAGGGGATCGAACTGTGATCCATTCTAGGTTAGCGCATGCAAGAAAAATACCCTACCGATGTGCCACCACTCCAGCCCCCAGAGGAGAGTTTTTATGTCCACTCTGATGAGAAAACAGCACAATGAGAAAAGTGGAAAAGCTGCGACATCCAGACGACAAGAGATGGGAAGGAACAAACTGTAGCCAGCAACTCGGGAGAGAAAGACTTTAAGCTAGAGCCATGCTAGCACAGCACCACCCCCAAAAATGCAGGAAGTGCTGATGAGTCAGGAGTCAGACAATTGGCTTTGGAACATCTCTTCAAGAAGTCCCATGCTGGCCACATAAACAGAAGTAGACAATCTTTTTAGTAGTCACTGAGAAAGACCTAATAAACTTGTATTTACATTTTTTAGTATTTTTTATTTATTTAAACATCTTGATCACAGATATGATTGTGATTAGGTTTCAGTCATGTAAAGAACATCCCCCTTCACCAGTGCAACATTCCCACCACCAATGTCCCAAATCTCCCTCCATCCCACCCCACCCCCATCTGTACTCTAGACAGGTTTTTCAGTTCCCTCATTCATTCACATGATTATGGTAGTTCTCAGTGTAGTTATTTCTATAACTGCACTCACCACTCTTTGTGGTGAGCTTCATGAAGTGAGCTGGAAGTTCCAGTCCTCCTCTCATTGTCTCTGAGGATTGTTGCAAAGATGACTTTTATTTTTTTTAAAACCCATAGATGAGTGAGACTATTCTGCATCTCTTTCTATCCCTCTGAATTATTTCACTCAGCATAATAGACTCCATGTACATCCGTGTATAGGAAAATTTCATGACTTCATCTCACCTGATGGCTGCATAATATTCCATTGTGTATATGTACCACAGTTTCTTTAGCCATTCATCTGGTGAAGAGCATCTTGGTTGTTTCCAGAGCCTGGCTATTGTGAATAGTGCTGCAATAAACATAGGTGTGAGGAAGGGGTTTTTGTATTGTATTCTTGTGTTCCTAGGGTATATTCCTAGGAGTGGTATAGCTGGATCATATGGGAGCTCGCTTTCTAATTTTTGGAGGAATCTCCATATCATTTTCCATAGAGATTTGACTAGACAGCATTCCCACCAGCAGTGGATAAGAGTTCCTTTCTCTCCACATCCCCGCCAGCACCGATTGTTCTCATTCTTTGTGATGTGTGCCAATCTCTGTGGTGTGAGATGGTATCTCATCGTTGTTTTGATTTGCATCTCCCTGATGATTAGTGATGAGGAGCATTTTTTCATGTGCCTTTTGGCCATTGTATTTCTTTTTTATCAAAGTGTCTGTTCATTTCTTCTCCCCATTTTTTGATAGGATTAGATGTTTTTTTCTTGTAAAGTTCTGTCAGTGCCCTGTATATTTTGGATATTAGCCCTTTATCTGATGGGTATTGAGTGAACAGTTTCTCCCACTCGGTGGGTGCTCTTGTATCCTGGGCACTATTTCTTGTGAGGTGCAGAAGCTTCTCAGCTTAATGTATTCCCATCTGTTGATCTCTGCTTCCACTTGTTTGGAAAGTGCAGTTTCCTCCTTGAAGATGCCTTCAGTCTGAATGTCATGGAGTGTTTTACCTATGTGTTGTTCTACATACCTTATGGTATCAGGTCTGATATCAAGGTCTTTAATTCATTTGAATTTTACCTTCGTACATGATGTTAACTGGGGGTCTATGTTCGCTTTTACACCCAAAATGCCAAATGGCATGCATAAATAGCTTAATTTTCTCCTGTACCATTTTTATTGTAATAATTCTGATTTAAAACGTTTTTAGACCTTTAATAGCTAGCTTTCATATTACAGACTGTAACATACATCATATAGCATACAGACCCCCACATCGCACACATTCCACTCATCTTATATACCTCACATAGTACATATACCTCACACTTCACACACCCCACATATATCACACAACACATAAACCTCATAGATCATACACTCTCCATTCCTCATACATATTCCATACATCACACAGTTATAGACACATCTCACACATCCCACATACTTCATCACACATCTCACCTCATATACCCCACACAACTCATGCACCCTACACACTTAACACACTTCACATACCCCCACATACCTCACAAGGTACATAAACCTCACATCTCAAACACCCCACATTCCTCACAATCTCACCACTCCACATATCCACCAAAATCTACACATCCCACACACTAAACATCACCAGAGATTCTGGCTGTCAGACAACAACTAATCACTTAACCTCTGTAGTGGAAGCCTCATGCCCCAGTCCCGAGGAGATTGGGGAACAAGGGTCTGGATACAATGCCAACACAGGAACTAATCCACACAAGATTAGGGAGATAAAAATAGGTTCAGCTCGCCTGCTAGGAAGTGGTGGCCACGACAGGCAAGAGACAAGGAGTAGGAGCTAGATGTGGCTGTAGCGGCCATCACCAAAATGTCATGGCACCCCCAGTACTGCAGCTCCAAGTTCCGCCATGTCTTTGGCAAAGCAGCCTCCAAGGAGAACTGCTATGACTCTGTGCCTATCACCCAGAGTGTCCACAACAATCACTCTGCACTGTGAACCCCCACTTCATCACTGTCATGACTGAATGCGATAGTGGTGGGCTTTCCTTGGCATCCCCCTGCAACAAACTGGAAAGCTAGACCCCCACTACCCCAAGGTGTGTGGGCACCAAAAGAACATATCAAGTGGAACCCCTTCAATGACTTTGAGATTGCCTCGTGTTCTAAGGATACCAAGATTGAAGATCTGGGACATCCCCAGGCAGATGCTAGCAAGAAACATCACCACCTGCCAAAAGGAGCTGCTGGGCCATGCCCATACGGTGAGCTTGGTGGAATGGCACACCACTGCCACCAACATCCTCCTTAATGCTGGCTACGACTACAAGGTAATGATCCTATCTATGTCCTTCAACGCAGATGGCAGCCTGATGGCCACCTCCTGTAAGGACTGAAAAATCTGGGTGAATGACCCCTGTGTTGTGACCTGCCTCCAGGAATCAAGCTACAGAAGCACTGATCTAACAAAGTCTTGTTTCTAGGAACACTGAAGAAGCTCCTGTCCATGAGCACATCTAGATGGAACAACTGGCAGATGGCTTTGTGGGACCAGTATCACCTCAGCATGCCCATTGTGGAGGAAGACCTGAATGACTCCTCGGGTGGGCTGTTTACCTTCTTTGATGAAGACACCACCATGCTCTATCAGGGGTCCTCAAACTTTTTAAACAGGGGGCCAGTTCACTGTCCCTCAGACCATTGGAGGGTTTGACTATAGTAAAAACAAAACTTATGAACAAATTCTTATGCACACTGCATATACCTTATTTTGCAATGAAGAAACAAAACAGGGCCCGGAGAGATAGCACAGCGGCGTTTGCCTTGCAAGCAGCCGATCCAGGACCAAAGGTGGTTGGTTGGAATCCTGGTGTCCCATATGGTCCCCCGTGCCTGCCAGGAGCTATTTCTGAGCAGACAGCCAGGAGTAACCCCTGAACACTGCCGGGTGTGGCCCAAAAACCAAAAAAAAAAAAAAAGAAAGAAACAAAACAGATACAAATACAATATGTGGCCCGCAGGCCATAGTTTGAGGACCACTGGCTGGGGAAGGGAGATGGGAACATCCACTACTATGAGGTGAATGTCAACAAATCTCATCTCAGCTACCTGGCTGAATATCATTCCACTAACCCACAGAAAAGGATCGGTGTTATGCCAAAGAGAGGTTTGGACGTATCTTCCTGTGAGATCTTCAGATCTACAAGCTGCTCTATCTGAGATCTATCTGAGATCTTCAGATTCTACAAGCTGATCACAACCAAAAGCCTCATCAAACCCGTGTCCATAATTGTACCCCAGAGTTCTACCAAGAAGACATCTACCCCCAACAGTGGGGACCCAGCCACCCATGACGACCCAGGAGTGGCTTAACAGGATGAATAAAGGGCCAGTCCTGGTGTCCAGAAGGCCAGGCTTTGAACTTCTGAGCTACCAGCCATAGCCCAACCTTCAAGCTATGACCTCACAGAGGCCCAATCCTAATCCTCTGCCCCTAGCCTCTCCCTGGGTCCTGAGCCAGACAGAAAGGCTGGCCATGGAAGATGGTTGGCAGCCCAACTCTGGGCCCAAATGGGAAGCAGAGCAGCAAGGAAGAAAAGAGGAAAAGAAGGCCTGGATGACTAATGGCACTGATATATTTGACTACCCTCCACCGAAGACAGAGAATGAGATGTGGCAAATGCTCTACCAGCAACAGGATGAGATCCAGAGGCTCCATGAGCTATTAAGTCAGCAGGAGGTGCAGGACAAACAGTTGGAATTGGAGATCAAAATCTGCAGACGAGCTCAGAGAGGTTCTGATCAGAGATCTCTGCCCTCCTGCCTCAGGGACACTACTGGGCTCTGGGTGTGGGGAGAGAATCAGGATCCAGCCCCAAGCTTCCCAGAAGAACTACTGGTACCTTTGTTTCCTTTTTTTTTTTTTTGTCAGAGTGAAACCCTCAGTTGCTGAAAGATTCCCATGAGACATGGTGCCAAATTTTTCTCTTTGCCTTCTTGAAACAGCAGCTTTTGAATCAAATCTACCTTTTGGATGAAAAAAAAAATAGGTTCAGCCCATCCTTGGAACCAGTAGTTTTCTGCACCAGCACTAGGAATCAAACTCCCATCAGGGGAGGCCATAATGCCACCCTGGTACCTACTTGCTCCAGGGTACACTCATATGACAGCCTGATGACCAGGAAACAGCAACAATTTGCTTTCAGGGCAAGTTGCCCTGCCTTGACACCTAACAGTGAGATGAAATCAAAAGATACTCCATGACACCCAGCTTCAACATAGGATCCATGCAAAATTCAAGATCTCTAGCTATAGAGTCCTGATTCAAACCTACTCAACCTCAATTGAGTAGAACTTTTCCTAGGATCATGAAGAAAGACCTTGGGGTTAGACAATTCGTATGCCTAGAACCTGTAGTTGGTCTTATTACTGAAAGCTTCATGGGTAGAGACACCCTGTTTTGTTTTGTTTTGTTTTTTAGACCAAGGGTATTTCTTTTCTAATTTCACCAACCACCAATATTTGCTGCGCCTATGAGGGAAAAAAAAACTCTGCCACCACCACCCTTTATTTTTAATACGTAATTTTTATTGTGACCAAAGTGAATTATGAATATTTCACAGTAATATTTAAGGTACATAGTGACAATGAATCAGGGTCATTCCCACCACCAGTGTTTTCTTCCCTTTACCCCTGTTCCCCACATTCATTCTATATCTCCCTCATTTTCCCCCTAAACTTCTAGTATAACTGGACCCTTCTGTATATAGCTTGTTTTAAATTGGGTATCAATTTTGTTGTCATTGACTTTGGGCTTGGTGTTTAAGTCTGATCATTTTTTATTATTACTCAATTTTCATACAACTGTATGATCCTGGTACCATCCATTTTCCCCCTCAATTTATGAGGCAGAACAAGATGATTCAAGTTATGTGGTTTTGTTGGGGAAAAAATAGAAAAAATGGGAGGATCTATCTAGAGGTTATGAATATCAGTTTAAAAGAAGAAAGGGAAAGAAGAAAAACATAACAAAATAAAAACAAAACCAGCAACCACAAAAAAGCACAACAGCAACAACAGAAAAGTAAACAACCAAATAACATCCATGAGAATGAGAAAAGGAAAAGAAGAGAAGAGAAGAAAATAAAAGAGAAGAAGAAAGAAAAGAAGAAGAAGAAGAAGAAGAAGAAGAAGAAGAAAAGAAGAAGAAGAAAGAGGAGGAGGAGGAAGAAGAAAACTAAAAAGGAGAAAAAAGAAAAAGAAAAAAGTAAGGAGGGCTCTAGTGTAGCAAGGTTTTGTGCTTCTTTTTTTTCTTTTTTTCTTTTTTTTTTATAGGCACTGAGTATTGGGGAAATTGGAAAAGGAATTCCCTTGGCCTAAGAGATTCAGGGTGTCTCCACCCTTGAAGCATACTGTCAAGGGAACAACCACAGGCTTTGTATAAGCTCATTTCACACACCCCAAGGTCTATTGTGCCAGGAAACTTTCAGCTCAGTTCTGAATGATAAAATCAGGCCTCTGTAGTTAGAGATCTTGGTGTTTGCACAGGTTATAGGACAAAGTCTAGGATAGAGTCTTTATGGTTCTAGAAGTTTTGTTCCGTCACTGTTGTTGTAACCAATCTTCTGTGATTAGTAGTCTTGGTTTTTGCACAGATCCTAGCACAAAGACTAGGATAAAATCTTTTTTTTTATTTTTTTTATTTTTAATTATGAGAACAAGGATGCAAAGAAAGAGGACAAGGTAAAGTTACAGTGGAAGGACAATCACCCATAACATAATTCTCAGAAGTCCCATTGCTGATATCTTAACTTTGAAATTTCAGCCAAAGAACATTAAGATAAATAAGACAGAATCCATGTATAATTACTTTGTCCCTCAAGTCCCCAGATTGTAACACATTATAATATTTCTTAACAGCACACAAGGCAATCTAAAGCCATAAAACTTATGTAACTCCTTAAACATTACAGGCATAGTATTTTTTTACATTTCCATATACATGCATATTAGCTTAAGTTAACCTCAAATTTTAAGTGGGTTCTTTTTAAGGATTAGAGTCAAAGGAGCACAGTAAAAATGGTGTTAGAGTGGCAATTGTTGTTTGCATAGGCCCACCAAAATATGAAGGACATAGAAA
The DNA here is from genome assembly GCF_024139225.1 of Suncus etruscus. Lineage (NCBI taxonomy): Eukaryota > Metazoa > Chordata > Mammalia > Eulipotyphla > Soricidae > Suncus > Suncus etruscus. Next base: position 18,287,384 of record NC_064858.1, read on the forward strand.
GAAATAACCTTGGCCTAAATACAAAGAGACCCGACCCCTGAAGTTTCCTGGTACAAGACCAACTCTAGGCTCCAGGCAAGCTAGATCGTCCAATCCAAGACATTGTCTGTAGTGCCTACACACTTTTATTTTTCACACAGTCTCTGTTGTTGGTTTTTTTGTTTTGTTTTGGTTTGGTTTGGTTTGGTTTTTTGGGTCACACCCGGCGGTGCTCAGGAGTTACTCCTGACTGCTCAGAAATAGCTCCTGGCAGGCACGGGGGACCATATGGGACACCGGGATTCGAACCAACCACCTTTGATCCTGGATCGGCTGCTTGCAAGGCAAACGCCACTGTGCTATCTCTCCAGGCCCTTAAAATCTTTCATTATGGTTCCAGAACTTCTGTTCAATCGCAGTTGTCCAAGTCAGACCTCTGGAATTAGAGATCTTGGTTTTTGTACAAAGCCTAGGCTAGGTTCTTTCCTATTGGTCCCAGGAAAAGTTCTGCTCAGTCATGGTTGTCAAAGTCAGTCTTCTGTAGTTAGCGCTCTTGGTTTATGCACAGATCAAAGGATGATGTGTCTTCTTATTTTATCTTACTGTTAGGTGATGAGATAGGGCAGCCTACTCTTAGATCAACTTGTTGCCGTTTCCTCGTTGTCATGATGTCATATCAAAACTAGCACAAATTGGTGCCAAAGTAGTACTAGGAATTTTTTAGGGGGAGTTTGGTTCCTGGTGCTGTTGCAGGAAACTGTGTCTCTTCTATGTCTGGGATCTGGGGCTTGGGATTGCACAGTCACTGTCCCAATCACATGGAGTCTAAATTGGCTCCACATGACACATGTTCAGGGTGGGAGGCACCTCTGTATCATAAAGTATATAGATTCTTTTTTTTTATTTAAACACCTTGATTACATACATGATTGTGTTTGGGTTTCAGTCATGTAAGAAAAAGTACAGAGAAAAGGATCACAGAAGGGTGATGGAAGAGTGATGGTGGACTGATCAGTCTACTAGATGTGTAAGTGGAAGGCAAACAAAATAGTTAAACAACTGGGTTTTCCCCAGGTTTGTTGAAAATTATGTTGAGAAATGAGAATCAAAGTTTTTGAAGAAAAAAATGTATATGAGGTGGGCTCGGTGGTGCACAGCTCCCCACATATGAGCAAAGCTGGTTCTCCCAACCCTGCAATAGTTTCACATCCTTGGTTAAGACAAAATAGTTACAAGTGAATCATACCCTAGGAGAAGGGAATATTTTCTTTCCCAGAGACTGGAGTGGGGAGGAAGCCTAGGCGCTGTGAGTCACCGTGCATCAGTCATCATGTATCACACTCACATGTCAGAGGGTGGGAGCTCACACATGCATGTCAGAGGCAAGGAGCTCACACACACACACACACACACACATACACACACAATTGCTATCTTTTTGAAGACATTGTGGGCTTGTGGCCTAGGGCCAGAACTGCTGACTGGAATCTGTCTCTGAGAATACTCATGGCTTCTGACATTACTTGATTTCCTCCCACAGTGGGGGAAATGTCCAAGCACAGAGATTGACACGGAGGCAGAGGTCAGGACACTTGGGGGCATACTTGGTTGTCCTTAAACTCAATCCCCATGTCACCTGAACACATGGCCCCTTCTCTGGGGAAAGGCTATGATCATACTCGCTAGGATATTTACAGTAAGTAGTAACCTCTGAACTATTTGCAAGGAGAAAGGACTGACTCAGCAGAATGAGTTATATCTCTGTTCCCTGCAGCCTTGCAACAGACCCAAACTGGAGAGTCACGAATAAACAATACCATAAAAAACAGCTACCCCAGAAACTCTCACATTCTAAACTTTGTGCCACATGTGAGTGGTTCTCCACTAAGAAACTCACGTGACAGGCTACAAAATTAACACACAAAAATCAATGGCCTTTTTATACATCAATAATGATAGGGAAGAGATGGACAATAAGAAAACAAACCCATTCACATTAGTGCCACACAAACTCAAATATCTTGGAGTCAACCTGACTAAAGATGTGAAGAACCTATACAAAAAAAAGCTATAAAACACTGCTCCAAGAAATAAGAGAGGACACGTGGAAATGGAAACACATACCCTGCTCATGGATTGGCAGGATCAACATCATTAAAATGGCAATACTCCCCAAATCATTGTACAGATTTAACATGATTCCTCTAAAGATATCCATGACATACTTCAAAGAAGTGGATCAAACACTGCTGAAATTCCTTTGGAACAATAAACACCCTCGAATAGCTAAGGTACTCCTTGGGAAAAGGAATATGGGAGACGTTTCTTTCCCCAATTTTAAGCTATTTCACAAAGCAATAGTTATCAAAACAGAATGGTATTGGAATAAAGACAGACCCTCAGATCAGTGGAATAGGCTTGATTACTCAGAAAATGTTCCCCAGACATACAACCACCTAGTTTTTGATAAAGGAGCAAGAAATCTTAAATGGAGCAAGGAAAGCCACTTCATCAAGTGGTGTTGGCACAACTGGTTAGCCACTTGTAAAAAAGCGAACTCAGACCCCCAGCTAACACCATGTATGAAGGTAAAATCCAAATGGAGTAAAGACCTTGATATCAGATCTGAAACTATAAGGTATATAGAACAACATGTAGGTGAAATGCTCCATGACATTGAGACTGTAGGGTACTTATCTGAGACCCACCCATTTCTGGGAGGGGTCTTGGGAACCGGATAATAGGTGTGACCTTACCTGCAAAGCCCGGCCCATTCCTGGGAGGGGTCTTGGAATAGGTAGATAAACCCGGAAGCCAAGGAATTAAGGGGCTTTTGCCTTTTGGCCCTGCTGGGCTCTCTAAGGGAGATGGCTGAAAGAGGATAAGACGCAGGGCAAGCCTAGAATGGCTGTATGCTTGAAAGGTTATGAGTAGGCCACACACATGTGGTGGCTAGGGCCTAAATAAAGATGATTCTTCCTAAAGCCTGCCTGTGAGTGAGTGATTTCGCGTTTCACCTGGGCCTGGAACTCGCCGGCTGCATGGGGGATGAAGCCACGTGGCTGGGGCCTAAGCACAAAGGCCTCCATCCATCGCCATCCAGCCCCATCGTTAATTAATTAACACTACAGAGACTAAAGGCATCTTTAAGGAGGAAACAGCACTCTCCAAACAAGTGGAAGCAGAGATAAACAGATGGGAATACATTAAGCTGAGAAGCTTCTGCACCTCAAAGATAGTGCCCAGAATACAAAAACCACCCACTGAATGGGAGAAATTACTCACCCAATACCCATCAGATAAAGGACTAAGATCCAAAATATTACTGATACTGATACAGGTACTGATAGAACTTTACAAGAGAAAAATTCTAACCCCATCAAAAATGGGGAGAAGAAATGAACAGACACTTTGTAAAAGAAGAAATGCAAATGGCCAAAAGGCACATGAAAAGCTGCTCCACATCACTAATCATCAGGGAGATGCAAATCAAAACAACTATGAGGTACCATCTCATGCCACTGAGATTGGCACACATCACAAAGAAGGAAAACAAACAGTGCTGGTGGGGATGTGGAGAGAAAGGAACTCTTTTTCACTGCTGGTGGGAATGTCATCTAGTCCAATCTTTATGGAAAGCGATATTTGAGATTCCTTCAAAAACTGGAAATTGAGCTCCCATACGATACAGCTGTACCACTCCTAGGGATATAACCAAGGAACACAAAAATACAATACAAAAATTCCTTCCTCACACCTATATTCATTGCAGCACTATTTACAATAGCCAGACTCTGGAAACAACCAAGATGCCCTTCAACAGATGAATGGCTAAAGAAACTGATACATATACACAATGGAATATTATGCAGCCATCAAAAGAGATGAAGTCATGAAATTTTCCTATACATGATGTAAATGGAATCTATTATTCTGAGTGAAATAAGTCAGAAGGAGAGAGATAGGTGCAGAATAGCCTCACTCATCTATGGGTTTTAAGAAAAATGAAAGACATTTTTGCAATAATTCTCAGAGACAAAAGAGATGAGGGCTGAAAGGTGCAGCTCACAACATGAAGCTCACCACAAAGAGTAATGAGTGCAGTTAGAGAAATAACTACATTGAGAACTATCATAACAAAGTGAATGATTGAGGGAAGTAGAAAGCCTGTCTCGAGTACAGGCAGGGGTTGGATGGGGAGGAGAGAGATTTGGGACATTGGTGGTGGGAATGTTGCACTGGTGAAGGGGGGTGTTCTTTACATGACTGAAATCATACAACTACAATAATATTTGTAATCATGGTATTTAAATAAAGATAAAAAAATATATTCACCACATGTGTGAGATCCTCCCCCTCAGATATGTGCCATGCAGAATTCTCACGGAGACATATGCCATGTGGAAAGACTCCCCAATTCTGATATATGTCACATGTGTGGTATTCACCCATTCAGATATGCACCATCTATGTGGGATTCTCCATTCAGCTATGTTCCATGTGTATAATTATCCTGCTCAGGTATGCACTATGTATGGCATTTCACCTCATTCAGATATACACCACATGTGCAGGAGTGTTTACTCAAATAAATGTAATGTGCACAGATTTCTCTGCTCAGATAAATGTACATATTACGCTTGAAAATCAGATTGAAATCAAGTCCAACACAAATAATAATGCAGAAAGTCAGGAGCAGTGGAAAATGCCCAAAGTTTTAGGTATGACATTTAATGGACACTTGGGGGCAGATGGATAGATTGGATAGATGAACAAACTGATGCCTCTTCTCCCTGAACTTCAGTTCCAAGTTCTGGCTTTCAGGGTAGCATCAACCAAGACTTTTTTTTAATTTACTTCCTTTCTCAAGAGCTGAACAAGTGGTTTCCAAACCAAAGCAAGGAGAGGTGCAAGTACAAGATCAGGAAGCTTCTGCTCTTCCCCCTCAGGAGGGAAGCTAACTAAAATGGATGAACAGACAGATGGATGTGCAGAATCCAGAGCTGTCCTCCAATCCCTCCCTATTCAGAGCTCACTTAAAGGATTCTAGAACTGCTTCTTCACCCAGCAGACACCAGCTCACATTGAAGAAGCACAGCTCCAATGTCAGGGGAAAGGGTCTTTATTTTGCACTGTCTGAAGTTCTTGTTTCCATCTGGGGCATCTGGGAGTCACTCCTGGCTAAAACTAACCCCTGGCAGCTCAGGAATGCATTCTGGAGAGGACAAGTAAGGGAGTTTCCTGAAAAAAAAATGTGCTCTTCCATGAAGTTTTCGGTTCTTTCCTGAAATTAGTTCAGAAAATGAACTCCCAAGTTCTTTGAGTGACTTCTCTAAAATTATTTCAAGAGTGAAATCACACTTTTTTTTCATTTTTCCCAGAATGTTTTTTTTAACACATTGATGCTGCCACTACAATTTCTGATACTTAAACTACATCCAAGTGGGAGCAGAGATAGTGTGCAATGGCACCAATGTTAATAATAATTTTTATATTATCTTTCCATGTTGGGGGATTTTGAAGCCATACCCAGTGCTGTATGCACAGGGCCTAAGGCACTTACCTTGCAGATGACCAACCCTTGTTTGATCATCAGTGCCCATATGGCAGGTACATTTATAAAATATAATCTTGAGTTATGGGGGCACACCCAGTGGTGTTCGGGGCTACTTCTATGCTTGGGTCACTAAAGGAGGGTTGGGGGCCTCTGTGGCGCCAGGGATCCAACCCCATCAGCCACATGCAAGGGAAGTACTTTTTTTTTACTGTGCTTTTGGACCCTGCTAGTTACATGAGGCCAGATTTGAGGGAAATCCAGGTGCTTGTCAGAGTGTGGGTGCTAGAATTAGGTTCTAGGTGGCCCAAGTGGACTAGAACGCAGACTGCTTCACCTTCTAGGTGGCCTCCAGGCACAGAGCCTCCCAGTTCCACCTCAATCTCCTTCGGCCCCATGCTGCCTCTAAGTGGGTCTAGCTTGTCTCCTGAGTGTAAGATGACATCCAGCTAGTAACCCAAAACAAAGGTATTCCTCAATTTCCTCTTTCCTTTTCACCTAGTCCTTTGATATGTGAAAGTTTATTTGGATCTTGTTCTCCTGTCCCTGCCTGGTTGATCTTGTACTAGAATAAAGAAAGAGCAGTTTGGCTTTGGTTCACAGAGAAATACCATGAAGTAAGAAGCAAACTGACTCCATGATTCTTTCCTGACTGGCCTGGTTTATTCATTCTTCACAGCTACCCTACCATCACCAGACCTGTCTGCTTGGGGGTGGAAACCCCAGGTTGGGAGTGATCTCACAATGTGTGACATTTATTTTACACCTGAATTCATAGGGAATATTGATGATGGGATTTACCCCTAATCCAGACCCCCACCCCACCATGAATCCTGGGAAGTGAGACTGAGCAGTGTCTTCTTGGCCACAGGGGCACATGTGAGGCCCCCCTAACACTCCTTCCCTGCCTCTTCCGTTCCACATGGCTCTTGGCCGCATTCTTTCCAGCACTACCAGTCAACCTGTGCCCACAGCAGCCGGCCCCTGTCCTACCTTCCCTGGACACTGCAGGCTGTGTGCCCTGCCCAGTCCCTGATGTGACCCCCATCCCTGAGGACCTGACCTCTCATGCACTGCAGTTTCACAGGGCCACTGTTCTGAGCCCCATGGGTCCCCATCACCCCTCACATATTCATTCTCAGGGTTCCAGGCTGAAGGGTAGTTTACCAGCATCCTCATCAGAGACCTTCCTCATCAGGGGTCTCTCTCCTTAATACCCAAGGGCTTATGTCTCTTCACTAGACCCCCAACCCCCTCACTGGATTCTTAAACCCCTCCTCAGCTGGGCCTGTGCCCCCTCAAATTAGTGACTTTGTCCCTAGCTGCCCCCAACTCTGCCTCCCTCAGGACCCCCACCTCCATCTCACGAAATGTGGGCTCTCTCCTGGGAGTCAGTGACGAGAATGCGACACACACACACAACCCTGCTGTTTCCTCACACAGCCTGGCTCTGTCCTGCATCACACAGGTGAGGACAGAGGGAGCCACGTCGTCATGGAGACGCACCTGTTGCCATGGGAGCAGCCGCCGCCAGAGCCCATGTGGAGACAGCTCTGGGGGCCAGTGTGCAGTGTCGGGGGGCTCCAGCTGCCATGGGGGACAGGGAAGGGGTGGATACTAAATGGCAAGAACTGGGGTGAGGAAAGAAAACACATAACACTCTCACACACTAGCATGCATGTATACTAACACTGTCAAGTACTCACATACACTTATCCACTAACAAATTCATGGGTTTGATCATGTGTCCACACACACACACACATGCTTACCTATCTCACACTGACAGACTCTACATGCTCTCACTCACATGCTCACATATTCACACCTCACACATTCATACTCTCACGTTCTCATGCAATCACACCTCACAAACTCATTTCTCACAGGCTGGGGGCAACCTCAGAACCATGACCAAGCACTGGGGCTCAACATTCCCCTGCTCTGGAGCTCAGCTCTAGGCCCTCAGAGGCTTAGAACACTGTTGGTGAGCCCCCAAAAAATTTCAGAGCGCTGGGCTGGACTTTCAAGTATGGCCTCAGAGCTTGGAACTGGGAGGGCAGATAGCAAGTCTCTTACCACATGGCATAGCCCAGGCCCTGAGCATAGGCATCGGTTCTAGACATCACCTCTAGGCAGAAGCCATCCTCACAGGCTCCTGGTCTACAGGTAAGAACAAAGTTCCACCTCGCCAACCAGAGCAGAACTGTGCCCCTCAGGAAGGCCCAGAACCGGGACCCTAACATCTTTTTTTTGTTTGTTTTTCGTTTTTTTGTTTTTTTTGTTTTTGGGCCACACCCGGCAGTGCTTAGGGGTTACTCCTGGCTGTCTGCTCAGAAATAGCTCCTGGCAGGCACGGAGGACCATATGGGACACCGGGATTCGAACCAACCACCTTTGGTCCTGGATCAGCTGATTGCAAGGCAAACATCGCTGTGCTATCTCTCCAGGCCCGACCCTAACATCTTTATGTGTCCTGCCACTGGCTCCTCAGCAGTGCTCGCCTTCCTGAGTGACATTGAGCAGATGAGCCTTGGCTACACAGTCAGTCATCCCAAGCAGAGTCAGGGGCCATGTTTTCAGAGAGAAGTTCTTCAGACCTCACTGATTGCAGAGTCTGACACTGGTGGCCATGCTGGGCACCTCACAGGTACAGCATACATCCATCTGGTACAGCTGTCTTCAGCCACAATCTTTGAACCTTCCCCCAAATAATCAAAATCTTGAGGGACCCTGGGAAACTAGGGCTTAGTTTGGGACCAAGTCCAGTGAGCCAAGAGTAATGGTGCTGGGCCCAGCTTGCCCTGACAGCTCAGGAAAAACACACACACACACACACACACACACACACACACACACAGCAAGCTGTACCTGATTTTACCTCAGCACTGTCTCTCCTGGGGCATCAGGCCCCTCAGAAAGGCCCCAACATGGCCCATGCAGTGCCCTGCTCTCCCCCTCCCCACCCCAATCTCCTTGGGGACAGCCTGGGGAGTCAGGCAGTGCCACCCCAGAGTATGTCAGCTTTGTATCCCGCCTCCACATGCCTGCAATCCCACCCACCCCACCCCCAAGCTTTTTGCCCCGTTTGGGATGACGGAGGGGTCGGAAGCTGCTCAGGCAGATAATTCGCTTTCTATTTTTAGAGGCAGATTTGCTGGTGAAATAAATCAGTGTCAGGCAGAGTATAATCAAAGGTTGTGCTTTTTGTCTTTTTCGGAAGAGCACATAAATTTCTTCCTCTGCAGGGATAGGAAGTCATTCTAGATGGGACGGGATGGGACCTGGGCACTGGTGCTTAAGCCTGAAGTGCTGCTGAGCAGAAGAGGCTAGCACAGCAGGGAGCCCCGAGCCTTTCATGCCCAGACCCCATGGACACTCTCTTTCTGCTGGCTGGGACAGGAGCCAAGGGGGCAGCATGCTGCCTTGTCCATGCTGTCCCAGGAAGGGTTGATCCAGTACACATGTGACAGGCCACAGCTGAGAAGTAGGGATGGATACACATGTCTGTGAATGAGCCAGAGAGTTCCAAGAGATGAGCAACATGCCCTGACCCACCACTGTCCTTCCCCCTCTGTCCTGAAACTCCCCACTGTCTCTCCCACACAGTCCCAATCTTCACTCACTGTCCCTCCCTCATAGTTCCAACCTCCACATAGTCCTAACCCATCCCTATTCTCTCCCCCACTTTCCCTGTCCCAATATTCACCCACTGTCCCTCACCTACTGACATCCTGGAGGCTCAAGCAGTCCCATGGTCTCTGCATGCCACTGAGAAAACTGGGTGCCCCCATTTCTGCCCTCTGACAGGATTCCTCTCCCCATAATTTCTTCACAGGGTCCAGGGTTCTGAACAGGCTGCACATGTAGGGAGGAGTATGCAGAGATTTACAATGTGTGTGCATATACAATTATGTATAGGATTTGGGCTGTGTCATATGTTTTACCATGTGTATGTGTGTTTGGCCAGTTGTGCACATGTGGTCACGTGTGATCATGTGCATGTGTCTGATCATGGCCTGTGCTCACAGCAATCATATTCATGTGTGTGATACTGTCTTTGATAACATATTATGATCATGGCAGTGTAGACATATTCACACATGTGTATATGTATATTTGTCATATTCATGTGTGGCCATGCATGGCTAATATCCATGTGTACACATGTGGGGTTATGTATGTGACCATGGGTTTGGTTGTGTGCTATGTGTTTGAACATGTGCTTTGCTCATTACTGTGAGTTTGATTATGTATGACCGTATGTGTAAATGTGAATGACTGGTTTTTCCCTTATGCGTGTATTATCATTGTATACATGTGCATAATGGTATGTTTGAGCCCATGCATATGTGACCATGTGAGTATAAATCATGTGATTTTATATAAAATTTATATAAATCATATAAATTTTGTATAAATCATTTTATATAAATCATGTGATCATGTGTGCAACAAGGAAGCCTGGGACTGGAGTTTGCCAGGAACCCCTAAACCACTGGTCTCATTCCTTCATTTCTCAGTGCTTGTGCCCAGGGTAGCAGGAACTCTCTGCTCTCCGCTCACTACCATTCCCAAAGCCCTTGCAAAGAGGGCCTGAGATTCTGGCATGTAGCCCAACCTCACGGGGAAGAGATTCCTTGTGGCAGCTTCCTGAGTCAACCCTGGTCCTGGGCCTCAGTGTGGGGTTACACATGCACCCACCAAGGGTCCAAGAGTAAATAATAACAGTTGACATAACATTGCTGATGAAACCAGACAGATGCTACATGACATTAACACAGGCATGTCAATGTCCTCGGAAACTTTTAGCAAATGGAAGAGACTCACAGGAAATGACATAAATAGTCATAATCAGTGTGACATTTGGACAAAGAGCCCTTCAAGATGCTTTTAAATAAGTTTACTACATATTCCCCGTGGAATCTGCTTGCTGGTTTGACATGTTAGAGGCTCTGTTTGAGGCCAATGGACATTAAACATCACATAAAAGATACCATGCTGTTTCTTGTCAGTGCTAACATTCTGTTTCCACAGCAATGTGAGAAAATGTTAGAGTAGATCTGATAGATACAGTCCTAGAGAAGACATCTCAGTTGTAGAATATGAGCATGTTGGAGGCCTGCACAGGTGCCTTCTCACCTTAGAAGAAACATGGTCCAGCTCACGTCTCACTCCTGACCCTGAAAGAAAAGCAAGGTGCTGTCCATGATCTGGGCCTACCTCACCCTGCCTTGCACCTGTTTAACCCGTGTTCTCTAGGTGATTTCATTTAATTTGGGAAGTCAAGTTAGCATATGCTAGACAGGTAGAAGCCTGCTGACAGCTTCAGAAACATGAGCTCAAAATCCAGATCTGCTTCTAAGTGTCTTGCTACAAAACTGTACCTGTTCATGTTACCCAAAATGATCAATGTTTAGGGAGAAAAAAGAGAAGAATGAAATCCTCAAGAACTTCTGTAACTGCCTCAGTATAATTGGAAATCATGGCATGGATTGCCAAAGTAAGTCCGCCTAAACCCAGGGTCTCTTTTCTTCTTGAGCCCATGAAGGAAAGATGCATAAGGGGTGTGTGTGTGTTTGTGTGTGTGTGTGTGTGTGTTGAGAACCCAGCACCATCTCCCATGTGTGTGTGTATGTGTATGTGTGTGTGTGTGTGTGTGTTGAGAACCCAGCACCATCTCCCACCATCTCTAACTAGTGCCTGAGTTGACTTTGTCCTCAAATCTCCACCTCCAGTCACCTACTTGTAATTGCAATCTGTCTTTCCTACTACTTACCTTGTCTGAAAACTGCAAGCCTCTCAGTGTAGGGAGGGAGCAGACCCTGGGCCACAGAATGGAGCACCAAGAACAGCCAGGGAAGATGTGTACACTCTGTACATTGCTGGATGGTCTCCAGTACTGATGGAACCCAGTGGGCCCAAGATGAATGCCCTGTCATTGTGTGCAGAGATTAGGCCAAGATCAGGCCAAGAGATCATGGTGCTTTCTTGAGCACCATGTTGGGTACAGAGATAACTCGGAGATGAGGATGTAAGAGTCAGCTAGAGGAGTAGGAGCAGTGAGCCGGAAAAAAACTAAGTTCCAAGCTGAACCCAAGTCACCACCGCCCATGTCACCTCAAAGCCCAATGGAGGGACTCAGAGCAGACTGCAAGGAGCCTATGGGAGCTTTTCCTATACTCACAAACTCCAGAAGAGTCCTGGTTCCTGGCCCAGTTTCAGTCCTGCTATTCTACTCCAAGGAGGATGTACCATATCGTAATGGTCTCCATTGAGCATGGCAAGAGATCACTAAAATTGGAGTGTGGGCTCTGGTGTGTCACATATTCAGGACACTGACTATGAATGAGAACTAACATGTATGTTATGTGTCCAAGATGCCGAGGCCTGGGGAACAGGCAATGAGGCCCATGCTGGAATTGGCTGATGCTTAGTGAGCAGGGATGCACCATCAGCTCCGTGGCCAGAATTTGAAGATCTCCTTCCCTCTCCTTCTCACCCTGCTCTTTGTTCTGCACAGACCCCATGAGGGCCACAGTGGCCTGTGACCCCTAATACCTTGTACTCACCAGGACCATTCTTGGATTCCAGGACCACCACCCCACTCAACTCAGGGATTGCATTGGCTGTAGGCTAACTTGTCACAAACCTTTCTTGCTGACGACTCTTTGGAGCACCAGCATAAGGTGTTCAGACTTCAGGCCAAGAGGCTGAGTCATGGGAGAGCCTGCAAGGCAGGACAGTGTTGGGGTCCTTGAAGACATGAACGCCAGCTGCCTGGGAAAGTTGCAGGAAGGGCCTGGGTGTTGCCACAGCGCCACCTCGTGGGATATGCCTTGCTCCTGCAGACATGTGAACACCACCAAACACTGGAAAGACAGCCAGAGTCTAACAAGGTAGGGAGGGTCTCCTGTATGAGTGAGAGGTGCATAGACACTTAGGTTCCAGTGGTTCACATAGGATGAAGCCCGTGTTGTTTGAGACTGTTCTGGGGCCAAAGCGATAGCACAGCGGTAGAGCATTTGCCTTGCATGCCTCCAACCCCAGAAGGACCCGGTTCGATTCCCGGCATCCCATATGGGTCCCCCTGCCTGCCAGGAGTAATTTCTGAGCACAGAGCCAGGTGTAACCACTGAGCGCCCTCCCAAAAAAATGAGATTGCTTTAGCCCTATCCTTGTCTGTTTTCTGATGCCAGACTGAGCTCCAGTCCTAGGGGACCCATTGGCCATGATTATCTATTGGCCATGATTCGGCCCATACCCCATCTCACCCTCAACCCACCACACTCCATATCCCACACTCCTGTACAACACTCCATGCTCTGTGTCCCACCTGTTCATCACCCCCACTGAATACTCTTCATTAATTTCCATAAACATTTCCTGCTTTGCTGTGCCAGCTGACCTAGAGAGTGGCACCCCATTGCACATCTGTCTCAGCCAGGGGATGGAGCCTGCTCCTCTGGTCCAGGTGCCCCTTGGCTTCTGACCTAAGCATGCACCCTCCCCTGGAAAGCTCTGACTTTCAGTTCTGGAGAGATGTACTGAGAAATGGACATATACTAGAAAGTTTAATCTGAAAGCCCCCGTTTTTCTTTGTTTAGAAAATAAGGTTCTAGCCCTGGTTTGCTGCATGAGTGGCTTGCTGCCCTATGCGACCCAAGTGCTCTTGTATGTCCATTATATTTTCATCTGCTGTGGCAGTTTCCTTTAGTCCGCACTTCCAGAAAAAGTACCATTTATTATAAACTATGTCAGCACAGGTAATAACTAATAAAATTTCAAAGTCACAAAATACTCGGAAACAATGTCTTTCACTTCATTGATCTTATTGAATGTTTGTCTCATAGTGGTCTAAGAAATGCCAAAGGAAAAGAATTATTCACATACGAGGCTGAAAGATGACTTTGCATGAGCACAGGCTTTATACCACATGACCAGTTTCTTCCCTGTTGGCAAGCTGGGAGCAGCCCCAAGTACTAATGGGTGTAACCCAGAAGCCATAAACTCAAATAAAAGCCACTTGTGAGCCTGGAGAGATAGCACAGCGGCGTTTGCCTTGCAAGCAGCCGATCCAGAACCCAAGGTGGTTGGTTTGAATCCCAGTGTCCCATATGGTCCCCCGTGCCTGCCAGGAGCTATTTCTGAGCAGACAGCCAGGAGTAACCCCTAAGCACATCCGGGTGTGGCCTAAAAACAAAAACAAAAAAGCCACTTGCATATAGAATTATCCAAATTTCACTTATTAAAAGATTCATTTAGGTTGATGCCAAGTCTTAGGTATTGCACTGAATGCTGCAATGAATTGTGGTATACATACCTCCTTTTGGATGAATCTAGATGCCCAACAACAGACAAGTGGGTCATGAAGATGTATGCGCAATGGAATATAACATATCTGTAAGGAATGATCATGCAATCGTGCAGTTTGCTGCAACATGGGTGGAACTAGAAGATATTATGTTAAATGAAATAAACCAGAAGAAGGATAAATACAGAGTGCCACTTATATGTGGAATTTAGAATAACTGCATGAAGAAATACAATGGTTTAAGTGGGAGTTGTCTTGAACACCCTTGGCCCTGAGATATGGCAAGAAGGAAAGAAACTGAGTGGAGGAGAAGAAACATAAATATGAAAGGATGGGCCGGAGAGATAGCATGAAGGTAGGGCATTTGCCTTGCATGCAGAAGGACGGTGGTTCGAATCTGGGCATCCCATATGGTCCCCCCACCCCCGCTGAGCCTGCCAGGAGTCATTTCTGAGTGTAGAGCCAGAAGTAACTCCTGAGTGTTGCTGGGTGTGACCCAAAAAAAAAAAAAAAACAAAAATATGAAAGGACAGAGGTCCAGGGGCCAAGTGGTCTCAGGTATATTGGTGATGTTAAAGGAAAAAAAAAAAAAAAAAAACTAAGAACTAAGTACCTAAGCCAAAGGCAACAACAATGAAATCAAGAGACCCAAACTTTAACCATCTAAACTTAAATTGGGCCTGTTATACTGGCAGGGGGAGGTATGGAATGCACTTGAAGAACATTGGTGGAGAGAGGTAGACACTGGTGGCAGGATTTGCCTTGATTCATTGTATGTCTGAAACCCAACTATGAAGGACTTTGTAAAGCACAATGGTTTCAATAAAATAAAATAAAAAATTTTTAAAGGACCCAATTTCTTTCCCATGAAATGACTGTTCAGTCATCTCCCATGTACACAGTTTCTGTATGTGGATGCCACATGAAGAGGAGTGAACATTCTGCATCCTTGTCTTCCACCACCACCCTTCACCGTTTCAAACATGCTGGAAAAACAGCTTTTTAGAGTTCTCCCCACAATGACCTGTGTTTTCGTTTCAAATGAATTCCTAATCAGTTGAACAGGAAATAATCTTGACAAATAACCTTGTGGGAGAGAAAGGATTTGGCATTGTGACCATGGTATGTGGTTCCTGTATTTACAGGTTTGAGCTGCTTCGTGGGAGTGGGGCTGGCTGCAGTGCTAAGCCTGCTGTCCATCAGAATCTGTGGAGCAGGACACACCTTCACCCTCTTGAAATATTTCTTGGATGGCTCTTGGCAGTCAAGTAAAATTAGCTTGTTCAAAATTTGGAACAGGTAAACACTGGAATTACCTTCTGACTGCTGAAATTTTGCATGTGAAAAGCAGCCCCATCACTCCTGTGTTACACATAACATCCAAATGTATGTGCTTGGGTGTGTGCCTCTGGCCATGGCTGATTCTCAAGGAACAAATCTTGCTTTGCCTGTGTCCTTTATGGAGGTGCCCTGGTTCCGGTACTAAAAGTTTAGCTTCCTTTCTGACGCCTGCATACCCCCTTATCCACATGCAGGGGGCAGCATCTACCCAAAGTTTCCACACCAAGGAACCTCTGATGCCAATGCTGTCCGAGTGCTAGTAAGGTCTGTGGTTTTGTTGGCTTCTTCACTCTTTCCATTATTGGAGGAAAAGCACAGAGCTATTTGCCAAGGAGTTATCTGCCACAGCCTCTGAGCCCACCTATGTGAGTTTTAGTACACAATGCCAGGTATCACCTTTCCCAACAGCTGGTGCCATCCATCCAGTCAGATCATGTACTCAGCATGCTGGATTGCTCCAGACCACACTGCTCTGGTAGCAGGAATGAGCTGATGGGCTGACAGGCATGTTGTGAAAATGGTGCTTTCAGGTCTTCAGAGACATGCTCAGAAGTTACCAGAGCACCTGAGATCCCATGTCCATCCTTCCCAAACCTTCATTTCTCTCCCAATTCAGGGCCTCACCTTCAGTGCCAGGTTTCTGAGGCTCCACGCACTACCCAAACTGGGTTTTGTTCTTTTCTACACAGACTTTCTCAGTCTCAGTCACTATCTCACCATCACTACTTGAGCTCCCCTGAGGAGCTCCAGTGAGCATTTACATGTGTTCACTGACTACTTATCTCACAGGGGCCAACATGGAGTCCCACCAACAATTCTCAGCCAACTGTAGAGTTAAACTCTGGGTCCTGAGAATCAGTTCTGCTCAGACTCTGCAGGGTCCAGGATACCCATGTTTTTATTCCAACGTGATGTTACTTTGATTTCTGTGGCTTTGTAGCAGTTGGAATCAGACAAGGTGAAATATATATATATATATATATATATATATATATATATATATATATATATATATATATATATACATTTGCTTTAGCTACTAAGTTTTTGGTGGTATTATGCAAATTTTGGTATGATTTGTTCTAGGTCTGAAAATGCCTTTGGGATTTTGATGGGGGTTGCTTGGCTTAAGGTGAGAAAGTCATTTTCACATTTCCCAGTAGTAATTCCAATCCTTTACTGCTTATTTATTGTTTCACAATCTTTTACAGTTTTAAGTATAATAGACTTGTCTATACTTTATCAAGTTTATGACTAGATGTTTTATTCTTTTATTGTTATAAATATAAGTTTTAGTTTTACTGTCCAGAGGGGCAGTTTTATTTCCCCTGGGTGATCTGGTATCAGGTGGCACGAAGGAATAAGCTATAACAGGCAATATATGAATAAATCTTATGCCCTGATCCACCAGTCAACATCCAGTTCAGCAAGGAGCAATGGGGCCAATAACTAACAGGAAAGGGGAACAGGAGGTGTAGAGCAGTGAGAGGAACAAGAGGAAAGTTGTCACTGCTCTTAAAGACCCTGACTGAATGCAGAAACCATGCAGATCCCTAAGCCAGAGCCCTGCACCCCATCCTAAGATCTTTGCTGCTCTTGTCCTTTCAGGGTCAGCTAGGCCTGAGTGTGAGCCCTACCTTGGGACCTGCAATCCCAGCTCTCTCTCTCTCTCTCTCTCTCTCTCTCTCTCTCTCTCTCTCTCTCTCTCTCTCTCTCTCTCTCTCTCTCTCTCTCTCTCTCTCTCTCTCTCTCTCTCTCTCTCTCTCTCTCTCTCAGCTGATCATACAGCACTGGAGGCAGCCAGGCTGCAGCCCAGGCTGGGCTCTGCTTGTTCTGGTGCAGAACAAAAATGGATGACAAGGGAAACAAAGGAGGGTGCTGGCCCCTGTGTAGAGCAATAGGTCCTCCAAGCCCAGAATTGGGGTATCCAAGGCAAATGTAGGCAGAGTACTCCTCAAAGGACCTAAAGAATGGCAGCATGGTAATAATACCCAGAGAAAATAGAGATGAGGGCTGGAAGGATCAGCCCACGATATGAGGCTTACCACAAAGAATGGTGAGTTCAATCAGAAAAATGACTATTCTGACAAGTACCATGACAATGGTAGTGAGTGGGAGAAATAGAATGCCTGTCTCAAATACAGGCAGGGGGTACTAGAGGAGGGAGATGAGGGAATTGGTGGTGGGAAGTTTTCACTGGTGAAGGGGGGTGTACTTTTGATGACTGAAATCCAACTAAATAAAGATATTTATAAAAAGAATATGATACAAAAATGATCAATTTCTTGCAAAGGTTTTCATTAGTCCTTTTCCCTAGCTGGATATATATGTGTGTGTATATATATTTGTGTTGTTGTTGCTGTTGTTGCCAATCCAGTAATGCTCAAGGTTTACTCCTGGCTTTGCACTCAAGAATTACTCTTGGCAGTGCTTGAGAAACCATATAGAATATTGAGGATCAGACCCAGGTTGGCCGCATGCAAGGCAAACTACCCGGTGTGCTCTTTAACCACATCAGTAGATATATTTTTATTAGACAGGCTAATCTAAACATATTAAGGATTTCTCCTCATAAAAAGTACTAAAAAAAGGGGGGGACCTAAAGAATGAGGAACTTGTCATGAACAGAGCTCAATAGCAGTGATTAAAAGGGCTTGCTCTGCAAAGGCACCTTCCTGGCCAATTATGAGTGCCTCTGAGACCTAGATACGTGTCTCAAGCCACACCAGCCCCCAGGAAAGGCTATTCTCAGTGTAGCATGAACAGACTGAACCCTTTCCCTGATCCCCCTTTTGGGCCCATGCAACACTAGATGCAAAGCTGGAGTTCCAGTGTATGACAGAGTAATGTGGGCCCAATGATGCAGCCCCCACTCCAAGTCCCAAGAAGACTCTGAAAACATGGGGATTCTCCTGAGGCTCAGAATAAGTGTACCCCCCACCCCCCAGGGTGCTGCTACTAAGAAGCTGAGGCAACTGAAGCTACACAGAGAAGTGGAATGTTTTATGGGCATGATTCAGGACACACTGAAGAGGGGAGGAGGGGAAGGAGTAAGAAGAAAGAGTGGAGGAAGGGAAGAGAGAGGAGAAAATGGAGGAGAGGTAAGGAGGAAAAGGGGAGGGGAGAGGAGAAAGGAGGAGGGGGAAGAGAGAAAGAAGGAGAGGGAATGAGAGTGAAGGGCACAGGGGAGGGGAGAGGAAAGAGAGGGAGAGATAGGTAGGGAAGGGGAAAGGATAGAGGAGGAAGAGAGGAAGAGGTAGAGAAGGAGAATGGGTGGGGAGAATGAGAAGAGGGGAAGAGGGAGAGGGAGAGACTGGGTTACTGAATCTGTCCTAAAGCTCAGCCACTGTTGACTTGACTCTTAGAGTCCAGTGATGGCGTGGAGAAATGCCCTGAGCAATGCCAGCACTGTCACCTATGTTTATGTGAGACTATAGATGCCGCAACGATCTTGTTCCTAGAACAGTCGCTTCAGCCTGGATTGCATGTGGCATTCTACAAGGTAGTACTGAGGCAGCCTTTGGGACCACCAGGGGCTCCTCTACAGAATGTCGCCAGGGGGCCGGGACTAAACAACCCCTTCACTGTGCCTCAGCAACTGCAGATCCAGCTCACTTTGCTTTTGAGCTTCACTCTTTCTACACCAAGAAAAGTAGAGCACCTGGAGTTGGCTATCAACACACTGACAACACCTCCACCCCTGTCCCCCTACAGCTCCAAGATGTCCCATGCATCCTGACCAGCCTGCCACTCTACACAGCCCCATCTCTGTCACTCAAAGTATCTCTTCAACTTGAAATCCTCACAGGTTAAAGATGCAGGCACAGCCCCTTGCACCCCTCAGTGCTGCCCTTGGGGTACCTGGACACACCTCTGCTCCCTGACAGGGAAGGGATGGGGCATTGGCAAGGACCATCTTTAGTCTACACTGTCAACTTGACTGTCTGTGGCCCAAGAAGACAGCATGTTTGGGTCACTTGAATATCTAACAGGGAACCCAAAAGAAGTCAGTTACCTGGGCTCTAGAGAAAGGGTCTGAGGAAACAGAAAGCAGGGTCTCCCTCAAGCACTCTAAGTGTGAGGAGAGTCATGCCTTCTCCCTCCCCATGAAACCACCAAAAGAAATGCTCCTCGGGCCCGGAGAGATAGCACAGCGGCGTTTGCCTTGCAAGCAGCCAATCCAGGACCAAAGGTGGTTGGTTCGAATCCCGGTGTCCCATATGGTCCCCTGTGCCTGCCAGGAGGTATTTCTGAGAAGACAACCAGGAGTAACCCCTGAGCATCACAGGATGTAGCTCACAAAGAGAAAAAAAAGAATATTCTGGGGCCCGGAGAGATAGCACAGTGGCGTTTGCCTTGCAAGCAGCCGATCCAGGACCAAAGGTGGTTGGTTCGAATCCCGGTGTCCCATATGGTCCCCTGTGCCTGCCAGGAGCTATTTCTGAGCAGACAGCCAGGAGTAACCCCTGAGCACCGCCGGGTGTGGCCCAAAAACCAAAAAAAAAAAAAAAAAAAAAAAAGAATATTCTAGCAAATTTTCAAATTATTTATAAATATGCAGAAATATTCTTAAGATCTTGTTTAGAGAAGTTTATGTAAAAGAAATTTGGATGCTTTAGACTTGTGTTACAGTGCTTGATGTGAGAATTCTTTTTTTTTTTTTTTTTTTTTTTTTTTTTTTTTTTTTTGGTTTTTGGGCCACACCCTGTGACGCTCAGGGGTTACTCCTGGCTATGTGCTCAGAAGTTGCTCCTGGCTTGGGGGACCATATGGGACACCGGGGGATCGAACCGCGGTCCGTCCAAGGTTAGCGCAGGCAAGGCAGGCACCTTACCTTTAGCGCCACCGCCCGGCCCGATGTGAGAATTCTTAAGAACTTGTTTTCAAATTAAGTATCTCTGCAGAAAGGTTTTAATGTTTAAGTTCAGAGAAGTCTAAAAAAATTGTGTTATTTATAAGACAAGGATATGGAAAAAGCTGATTGTTTTGGTGTAAAGTAAAAATATCCATGAGTGGGCCGGGAAGGTGGCGCTGGAGATAAGGTGTCTGCCTTGTAAGCGCTACCAAGGAACGGACCGCGGTTCGATCCCCCGGTGTCCCATATGGTCCCCCCAAGCCAGGGGCGATTTCTGAGCACATAGCCAGGAGTAACCCCTGAGCGTCAAACGGGTGTGGCCCAAAAACCAAAAAAAAAAAAAAAAAAAAATATCCATGAGTGAGGAGATCAACCTACGACACCATGTTTCTAACCCCTTATGCAGACGAGTCTGATAAAGCAAGGTAGTGGTGTAGAAATAATACCAAGTCAGTGAGGAAAAGATCCATTGGATTAGTCTGCTTTTTACTTCATGGTCTCTCTCTGTCGTGTTTTCTCTCTGCCAAGTCCCAAGCCAGAACTGCTCTCTCTTTATTCTCCAAAACTAATCCACCAGGGTGGGGGAAGGTCCTACAATCCAAGTAGGCTTTTAGATATCAAAGAGGTTACTGGGAAGAGGAAGTCAGGAGAACAACATTGTTTAGGGGTTTAGCTAAGTTTACCTTATCTTACATTTCCACTTTTTCTGTTTGAAACAAAAAAAAGAGAGAGAGAGAAGTTACAAAACTTTTCTTCTACTTTCCTCTCCCAGAGACTGAAACCTCAGATCAGAACTCAAAGCATCAAAGTTTAAATTGTATACATTATTTTCAAAACAATCATCCTTTTCCATATGACAAAGTTTTTTCATAGACTTCTCTGAACATAAACATAAATCCTTCTGCAGGTATATAAATATATAAAATTTGAAAATAAGTTGCTAAACATTCTTTTTTGTTTGTTTGGTTTTTGTTTTTTTGGGTCACACTTGGCATACTCAGGGGTTACTCCTGGCTCTGCACTCAGAAATCACTCCTGGCAGGCTCGAGGGACCACATGGGATGCCGGGATTCGGATTACCATCCTTTTGCATGCAAGGCAAACAACCTACCTCCATGCTATCTCTCTGGCCCCTACTAAACATTCTTATAATGAGCACTGTAATAAGAGTCTATAGTATCCAGGTTCCTTTTCCATTTACTTTTGTGGAAAAAGACAGAACATTTTTGCAGATTTAAGTTGAGAATAAGATGCTACCTAATAATACACATAAAACATTATAGCAATTGCGAAACATTCACTAGGATAGCTGAGAACTTCTAAAATTCTAACAACATTATGCATTTCCCCAGAATTGTGCAAACTAATATTAAAGCACTAAAGTTGGATACAAAATGTGCTGTTTGCCATAGTCATAAAACAATAAGATCCATACAGCTACAACAAAATTTAACCAGCTATATAGTGACTGATGCAAATAGGGTCATGAGATTAACCTAAAACAAAGTTGTTTATTTGTTAGTTTGTTTTAAGATAACCCAGGTGCAGGAAGTTCTGAAAAACTGCTTCATTTTGAGAATGATGTATGTACAATCCAACCTATGATCCTTTTTACAGCCAAGTCTACCCTCACCAGAAAGTAATTCCTAGAAATTAGAAAATTTTCTCACCACCTGACTTACTGCTAAAGGATTTTTTATTTCTCCAACTTTAATTGTGCCTATGCAAATTGACAGTCACTTTAAGGTTCCCACCTCTTGGGGAAAACAAAAGAACAAAACTTTTGTAGCCCTTTTCAATTTTTTTTTAACAGGAGGCTGGAGAGATAGCATGGAGGTAAGGCGTTTGCCTTTCATGCAGAAGGTCATCAGTTCAAATCCTGGCGTTCCATATGGTTCCCCGTGCTTGCCAGGAGCAATTTCTGAGCATGGAGCCAGGAGTAACCCCTGAACACTGCCGGGTGAGACCCAAAAACCAAAAAAAAAAAAAA
This sequence comes from Suncus etruscus, assembly GCF_024139225.1. NCBI lineage: Eukaryota > Metazoa > Chordata > Mammalia > Eulipotyphla > Soricidae > Suncus > Suncus etruscus. The sequence goes on from NC_064858.1 coordinate 18,309,417, forward strand.
AAAATCACAGTGATTCAAGTTTTTTTTAACAGAAAAGTATGAATAGTCAGTTTACACCCTGCTTTTACTCAAACAAAGGCATTTCCCCAACTTCCTCTTTCTTCTCACCAAGCCCTTTGACTTGTAAGAGTTCACCTGGATCTCACTTGACCTTCTCCCTCCAGGTTGAATTTTTACTAGTATTTTGGGCTTGGGCACACGAAGAGAGACCAGGAAGTGAGAGGCAAGCCCAACTTCATGATTTTCTCCTGACTGGTTTGGTTTATTAATTCACTTCAACCCTGCTTCAGACCAGCTCTCTCAGAGATGAAAATATGAAGCATGGGGTGATTTCACAGGACCCCTGTTTCTTGCAGCCCCCCAAAACCACCGGTTTGGAAGGTCTGCCAAGGTTGGCTTTTCTGGGGGCCTCCAGGGACCCTTTGCCTGACTGTGTGTTGCTCTGTGGAAAATGTGGGCAGGCACCTCAGGAAAGAAAAGGCTGTCCTGTATATAGGACTGGAATGGGGAGCACTGCCCTGGGAGCACGTGTCCTTCTAAGGCCACAGTAGGCATATTTGTTGTTGTCAAGTCACTGGGTTCTCACACTGTGGGTGTCCAGTTTGTTATTGTTTTACTATTCATTTTATTCTCACAGCAATGAGGATAGAGAGTGATTTTCTGTTTCCTTTAAGTCCAACCCAGTTGTGCTCAGAGATCACATCTAGCAGGCTCAGGGGACCATAAGCGTAGAAGGATGAAACCTGGACCAACCATACAAGGCAAATGCCTTCCACATTGTTCTATCATCTAGCCCCTAGAGGAAAAATTAACAAGTGGCAAATCATATGTAGTTGAAATGTGGTAAAGTGATATGCATAATATCCCTTCAGTAACAACATTGCACACCATAATGTCTAAAATGGGTAAGGGGTAGTGCGTGCCATAGAGACAGGCAGGGGAGAGGGCAGCAAGGAGGATGGGAAAGATATGGGGGCATTTGGTGGTAGAAAATGTGTCCTGGTGAAGGGATAGGTTTTGAACATTGTATGACTGAAACTCAATCATGAACATCTTTATAATTGTGTATTTCATGGTGATTCAATTAAAGAATTTATTGATTTTATTTTAAAGAGAGAAATATGAAAATTGAGTTCTCACTCAGGCATATAAGGACCATCTGTCAACTGAGCACATGGACTCTCTGTTCTCCCTCCTGATGATCCCTCTGAATCTCTCCTCCAGTGCTAATGCAGTAAGTGTTACAACCCTGTGCCAACATTACCACCTGCCCTTGAAGCACAGAGCAGGCTCTATGGGTCCCAACTCAATGGCAGCAAATGTCTCTGGCGAAGTCTTCACTTTCACTTTAAATGTCCAGGTGGTGGTGGACAGGGTCATAAGCTCAATGACTTTCAAGGGAAGGCAAGCCATGTGCCTCTGCTTCCTCTGGCCAGTCTTAGAACATTGAAAAGCACCTGCTGAGCACCCAAACCCAACTCCATCCCTAACATGAACCCAAAGCTTTCCTTGTGACCCCACTGTGAAGGAGCCCAGTGCCTGCCTACAGGCCCCTCTGTGCCTACCCAGCTGGCCTCCTCTCTGCCAGGCTTGCTCATCTGTCTGCACCACAGTAGCCCCTCACTCACTCTTACTGAAGTCTCCTGAGGCAGGGGATAAGGTGAAGCTATGACTTTGACCTCAAACCTCACCTGTCCTGTGACCTCCGGCACCAGTTCTGCAGAACAGAGAAGCCAGAAACTTCTCTGCCAAACTTCAGTCTTGCACATTTATGGCATCATTCCTTCAGAGGAATGTTTAGGAAGAGGATCTAATGGAGAGGTGTGGTCCCAGTCCCACCCACCCAACATCCTCAGGGTCCTAGAAACACCCTTTAAAGGAAAGAATTATTCTAAATCTCTGCCTGGCCTTTGCACACATTCAGGAAAAAAAAATAAACTTTTTTTTTTAAAAAAAGCAATGCTATGAATAGTCGACAAATAGTAACAGCAATATGTTTCCCGGGAGAGAAGGCTGGTGCAAATGTACTAGCGTTAAAATTTTACATGAATCACAGTCCTGCTGCCCGTTCATGGTTAATGTTCTTTAAACATTAAATGAAATGTATGAATGAATTGAATCTGCATGGTATTTAGTCTTCTAGAACTCTGAACATTTCAGACCGGAATGGAAGTTACGTTGAAAGGAAGCTTTTCTCCAAAGTTAAAGTGGACATCAGGGCCTGGGACCAAGAAAAGGGGCTCAAGTTCTGCACTGGGGCTGACCTATGTCTACATTTCAGGCACCTGTTAACTCGGCGCCACTCAACCACTCTTTCCTTCTAGCAAATTCTGTGGGAAGGAAAGCAGAGAAGGTTCCGCATTTCGGACTACACTCATGCAAAAACTTTGCTGTTGAATGTTTTTCTTGGGGTGTGGGGAGTTGCTGGAGCAGGGAAGAGCTGAGCCCTGAAGGTGCATGAAACAAAGCAGCAGATATAGGGCATCCACACAGAGGGGGTCTTCAATGCTTCTGCACAAGCTTTGCTCCTGGCTAAGTGCTTCCTTAGCATAGCTGGTCTTGTGCTGGGGAGGAAAGTGGGTCGGCAGCTTTCCCAGGAAACAGAACACAGCGCACTGGGCCCGCTTGCGGCTGGCAGAGAAGTGCGGAGGTTTGGCTGAGTACTTGGTGCCAGAGTCAGCCCACGCCTGCCATCATCAGCCACGGCTGTTCATGAGTCCCTTCCCCAACTATTCCTGAATGATCCATGGAGCAATGATTCAGAAGGGAGGCCGTATGTGTTCAGTTTGTTCTTATTCCGAAGAGAGGACCACAAGGCTGGTTGGTAGGACTTAGATATAGCTGTATCTGTGCTACTTATGAAAAAGAAGTTGGAAAGCCTGAATGGCTTGCAGCTACTGTGGGTGCTCAGGCCATGCCAGAGAACAGACAGATCCGATGCATCATCATTCATTCCTTCAGCCTACAACAGTGTGCTCTGTTATGTGTCCTGAGCTCTGCACTCACACTGGCCTGAGGGAAAGAGCAGTCACGAGACCGTGTGGCCACAGTAGAGAGCCACAGGGGCTGCAGAGGGGAGTTATGAGACAATGTGTTTGTGTGTTGTGTGCTTTTGAGACTGACTGTGAGCATACGTGGGAGCATGTATGTCATTACGTGAACCTGTGTGCGCATGTGACTGAGCGAGCACATGTGTGGCTTTGTGAAGCATGGCCATGAACATCTGTATGAGATGTGTGACTACATAAGTTAGTGCACAAATCTGAATGTGCATTTGTGTGACCATGAGTATGTGTCTGACTGTGTGAGCACATGAGTCCGCATGGACTGTGCATCTGAGCATGTGTGAATATTTCTGCATGTGAACTTGAGCGAGTATACACGTGGTTGTGGATGAGTGTGCATGTGACTTCTGTGTGAGCATATGTGAGAGCTATGAAGAGCACGCACCCTGCAACACAGAGTTAAGTGAGCTTTGCAGGTGCCCCTCTGCTCCCATTTTCGGGGCATGGTGCTCCCAGGCCACCCTCCCCACAGCATTGGGCCACAGGAATGTCAGCACTGGAGTCCCACAGGCTGCGACCATCACCTCACACTTGCAGATGGCAAGATCAGGGCGGACAGAGCTCAGATATCTGTGGAGCACAAAAGCAGCTCCAAGGAGGCGAAGGGTTGCAGTGTCCAGAGGCAGGAAGAGAAGGGACGAGGGCTGGCGCCTGACATCCCTCGGGCACATCTGCAATGCAGCTGAATCTCGGGCCAGAGGTGGGATGTTTCCCAGTTTGTCCCTGAGTTCTCAAATGCAAGGATCATTTCCTCAGACAGTCCAGAGCCGAGTAGGAGCGTTTGCCTGCAGTTCCTCACCAGAGTCACCCCCCAGAGTATTTCCACAGGGCTGAGGAAATGAGGGAGCCCGGCCTAAATCTTTTATCTGGAAGTTTGTAAGGGAGGCAGAGCTGGAGGTGGAGACCTGGGGCAGGGCTATGGGAGCATGAAGGTGGGGGACCAGCCGAGCCGCAGATCACCCCCAGATCAGCCGCAGTGAGTAGAGGTGAAGGAGCCCCCACGGCGGGCAGCTCCATTTAGGGGTGCGTGGCCTTCCCTCCCATTCATCTCAACTCAAGGGGGGACTGCTCCCCCTCTGCACCAGCCGGGGGGACGCTCAGTTCAGTCCAGTCTGCAATTTCGGAGCAACAGCAAAGGCACCGGGTGGGGGACCGGGGTGCGCAGAGCCCAAGACTTCAGAGCCCTGGGTTGGGCCTCTCTTAGCACCCGGGAACAAATTGTATGTTTGCAAAAATAAAACTAAAAACTAAAAAAGCAAAAGCCCGCAATCAAGAGGCACGTACGCTCGCGGGACTGCATCGGTGCAAAAGGACACCCGCTCTGCGGCTGGAAAGGGAAACGCCCACAGGCCATCCTTCCGGCCAGACCCCGCACCCCGTTTGCCCAGGGCAGATACACCCCTAGCAGGCGGGTCGGGGAAGCGCCGCGGTCGGGCGAGCGGGCAGCAGCCACCTGGTGAGGGGAAGGGCCGCCCCCCCACCCTGGCCACGCCCCCGGCCACGCCCCGCGCACCTGCGCACAGGTGCGTCTCACAGGCTGGCGTGGGCGCGGCGGGAGCCGTTTCCGGCCGAGGGTGAGAACCCGAGGGAACCGCCCCTCCCCTCCCCTCCCAGAGGACGCGACCTGGGATCGCCGCCAGCAGCCGGGGGTGGGGCGGTGGGCGGGGACTTGGAGGTGGTGGGCGGGGCCAGAGCGAAAAGGAGGCGGGGCTGCGGGGGCAGAACTAGGGGGCGGGGGAGACTGGGCGGCGGCACGGACCACTCACTCGCAGCTCCGTGGCAGGGTTTGGTGCAGGGCGGAGCTAGTTTGAGCAGGGTGGAGGGCGGTGCAGGCGCCCCCTCCCCGAGAGGCGAACCCGGCCGGAGGTGGGCGGGGCCAGCGAGGCTACTTGCACCGAGGAGGCGTGGCCAGGCCGAATCTTTCGTTTCTGGGGGCGTGGCCAGGCGGAACTCCCTCTCGCTTCTGGGGGGCGTGGCCAGGCGGATCTTTCGTTTCTAGGGGCGTGGCCAAGCCGTTTGAACCTCTCGCTTCTGAGGCATGGCCAGGCCGAACCTGAGAGGGTTCTGGGGGCGTGGCCAGGTCAAATTCACTCTCGCTTCTGAGGGCGTGGCCAGGCCGAACCTCTTGCTCCTGGGGGCGTGGCCAGGCCTAATCTCTCGCTTCTGGGGCGTGACCAGGATGAACTTTTGGCTTCAGGGCCGTGGCCAAGCCGAACCTCGCGCTTCTGGGGGCGTTGCCAGGCGTAATCTCTCGCTTCAGGGGCGTGGCCAGGCCGACTTTCTTTTTTCTGGGGGCGTGGCCAGGCCGAACCTCTCCCTTCTGGGGGCGTGGCCAGGCCTAATCTCTCGCTTCTGGGGGCGTGACCATGCCTAATCTCTGGCTCCTGGGGGCGTGGGCATGCCTAATTTGTCGCTCCTGGGGGCGTGGCCAGATCGAGCCTCTCGTTGCTGGTGGGCGTGGCCAGATCCCGGGGCGGGGACCGCGCGGCCGCTCACCTCGGCGGGGGCGTGCCCGGGGCGGGGCTGGCGCAGCGCCCCGACTCCTCTCCCCCGGCCGGTGTGCGAGTGCGTGTGGCTCGCTCCGGCCGCAGGTCCCACGGCTGCGGCTGGCCCCGGGCGCAGGCGGTTCCGCGGCTCGCTCGCCCCGTCCGGCCCCTCCATGGCGGCGCCCCTGTCTCCCGGCGAGTGCGGCTACATCCGCACCGTCCTGGGCCAGCAGATCCTGGGGCAGCTGGACAGCTCCAGCCTGGCGCTGCCGTCCGACACCAAGCTGAAGCTCGCGGGCAGCAGCGGGCGCGGCGGCCAGGCGGCCAAGACCTTGCGGGTGCAGGAGCAGGTGCAGCAGACGCTGGCCCGGCGCGGCCGCAGCTTCGGGGGCGGCGGTGAGTGAGCCCCGCACCTGTTGCAAGGTCGAACCGGCTGGGGCGGGGGGGGGATCCCCGGGGTGCCCGGGCTCTGCTGCAGCGCGCACCTGCGCGCCCAGGTGCCCAGCTGGCCCGCCCAGGTGCCCTGCACGCGAGACCCCACCTGGACTCCGGGTGCTTGCACGCCCGACTTCGGGGATCCGCGCCCCTCGCTTTTGTTGTTGCTTTCTTCTCCCTGGACTGTCCGGTTCTGAAACGAAACCCGAAGGCCCGGCGCCCCCGGGCACCCGCGCGGGACGGTGGCATTTTGCCAGCTAGCTAGCTGCCTTGGGGCGTCCCAGCCCCAGCCCCAGCTACGGGGCGGTTGGTCCGGGAAGTAAGAGCGAGCCGGGCTGGGGCGGGGTGGAGTGGGGTGCGGTGGGGGGAAGGGGGCCTGGATCTGAGCCCGGCGCCGCGCCCCACCCCGGCCCCCCTCAAATTAAAGGTGCTGGAGCTGAGCCCCAGAAAGTAGAAGGCGGTGCACTAAAGTAATTGCAAGTCCCTGGCAGGGGAGTGCGGCCCGGCCTCTCATTTTCTCCCCTGTCAGAAGACCATCGCCATAGCCACCGAGTGAGTGTCTGCTTCTTGCAGGCAGGCGACTGAGGGCAGCTCTCATTGTCCTGGTGAGGTGTGTCTCTGGGAAGTGCACAGGGTCCTCCAAAAAGAGCAAACAGATTCCTGATGCCCAGTACCAGCACGATACAGCTTTGTCCCATGCTGTCTGGAAGTAACTGGGAAACACCCTAGCCTAGACAGGGGTCACGTAGGGGTTCAGGTTGAAGGTCATAGTGGGCCCAACAGTACCAGAGCTGGGCTCTTGCAGCTCTTGGGGGCATCCACTGTTTGCAGAGAAGGACTCCAAGGCCTGGCCAGGCTCTGTTACCATTATCCACTTGCTTTGGAATGTGCCTGGCTCTGTCATCATTACCCACATGCCAAGGGCCCTACCAGCTTGTCCCCATTACCCATGTGCTGTCAGGTGTGCCAGGAACTCAGCTCAATGGGCTTTCTCCTGTTCACCTTTAAAAGAATCAGAGGCGGGGCTGGAGAGATAGCATGGAGGTAGGGTGTTTGCCTTGCATGCAGAAGGATGGTGGTTCGAATCCTGGCATCCCATATGGTCCCCCAAGCCTGCCAGGAGCGATTTCTGAGCGTAGAGCCACGAGTAACCCCTGAGCGCTGCCGGGTGTGACCCAAAAACCAAAAAACAAAAAAAAGAATCAGGCTCTTCAGAGAGAGAGTAGACAGGGGTGCTTCACCTGCCCTGATCCTGAAATGACTTCACCTGTTCCATCCTTGAAGCAGCTGAGGGCAGCTGGGTCCAACCTTGACCTCCATATAAACTCACTGCCTCCCCCCAGGACAGCAGGTTCTCTAGGTCTTCTCTCTCTCCTCTGAGATCTACAAGCCGAGCATGTGAGGAGGAGCCGGCTCTTGGCACGGAAACTCCCTATCTGAGTGCCTATCAGGTGGGGCACAACATGCTACCTTTTGGGGCTTCGTCTCAAGCCCTCACTTGATCTGCCTTCCCCCAGGCGTTGTGTAAAAGCCTGCAGTGGCCTGGGCCGTGCATGTCTCTCCCACAGCCCTACACAGGTGCAGAACCAAACCTGGGTCTGGCTGGCTTCAGAGCAAGGTATTTGGGTATGCAGGAGGATGTGTCGGAAAAGGCCAGGAGAGAGCTGGCTGCTCAGAGTGTGCGTGGTGAGTTGGCTTTATGCACAAATCAGGGTCTCTGACAGTCCCAAGGTCTCAGGGAGAGGCAGAAGAAGATTGGGGCGGGGGGTGTTTCAGGGTGGTGGTACAAAGGGCTCCTCAGGTGAGAAAAATATGAAATATTCTGATGCACCAGCTGCCCACATAAAAGTGCATGTAGCAGGCCTGGAGAGATAGCACAGCGGTGTTTGCCTTGCAAGCAGCCGATCCAGGACCAAAGGTGGTTGGTTCGAATCCCGGTGTCCCATATGGTCCCCCGTGCTTGCCAGGAGCTATTTCTGAGCAGACAGCCAGGAGTAACCCCTGAGCACCGCCGGGTGTGGCCCAAAAACCAAAAAAAAAAAAAGTGCATGTAGCATAGATCAGGCAGCTCACCACCGCTGCTTTCAAATTGCAGTTCCCCAGACTCTCAACTTCAAGGGTGGTCTCGTTCCCCACCTGGAAGCGTTCCCAGGGCAGCTGGAATTGGCTGTTTAATTTAAGTTCAGTGAAACAGGTCAGGGAAGACCTGACACCAAAACAGACAAGCATTTGTTGGGAGAGTTCCAGAAAGTCCTGCGCTGCTGATATAGGTGCGTGCATGTGCAGCTATGCATGTATGTTGTGTGCGTGAGTCTATGTATGAATTTGTGAATGTGTCACAAGTGTCTTAGTGTGTGTTTATGCATATGTATAGGGGGGATGCTGGTGTCTTCGCCTGTTCAATGGCTCTTGAATTGTTGGCATATCTGTGCCGGAGAGGCAGCAGATAATCTGCGGTTGGTGTAGATAAATGGGGCTCAGGGCTGATAAATGTTCTGCCTAGCATTACACACACACACACACACACACACACACACACACACACACACCTCCCTGATGTTTGAGTATTGGTGGGAGATTTGCTTTGTAAATCACTCTGACTTGAGTTGTTCATTTAAACTGCGCTGTCAGTCTGGGGCCTAGGAGTGATAATGCCTCGCTCAGAGTTGTAGAAACTTGCAAACATCCCTTTACCGAGGCATCAGAGAAGGCTCATTGGAGCCTCCGTTCATGCCACTGCATCGAAAGCCTCCTGTGTGTCTGACACTCTGACACAGCTTCCCCAGTACCACTACAGAAATCTGATTTAAAATTGTTACCCATAAAAATCTCAAAACACACAGAAGGAAATCCTAATCAAAAGTGTAGCTTCCCTGGAAATATGCCATTCACTTCCACAGTGTCCTGGGCCCACCTGTTTGACCCTCCATAGTGAGAGAGGAGAATGTTCTGAGTGAGAAGGGCACAGAGTGTGAAAAGGCCATTTTGTGTGGAGGTGTTAGACAGTGTCCAAAGCCCAAGAGGAGCATGAGTCTATCTGAAAGGAATGTCAGGAATGCAGTGATTGGGGCACTAAGTCATTCTCAAAGTAGGTAGGATGTAGGGAGGTGTGGTTCTGTGGACTAGTGGAGGGGCTGGGGGACAGAATGCCAGTGTAGTCTGTCCCAGGTAGGCCGCCACGTACAGGTACATGGGGAGTTTATGGATTGCAGGGAGAATAAAGTGTGTGCATGTGTGTATATCTCTGCGTGTGTGCACCCCGTGCCTTAAGAAAATCTCTGATGACAGTCAAAGGGAAAAGAATGTTGACACAATAGCCATCACAAAAGACCCTCCTCTGCCGCCGATGAGGGGGGAGGCACCTCTGAGCCTCACTCTGTGGAGTGTCTAACTGAGCTGTCAACAGGCCTAGGCCTGCTCTGGCAGCTGTTATCTGTGCCCTTTGCCCTGGTCCCTGTCACGGGACAGGGCCACTCTCACTGGAGGTACATGCTGTCACTGTGCCTTGTTTCCTCAGTGCTGCTCTGCTTATCAGCGTTGGCAGTTTCCTCATAGGTCCTCTCAGGAGGCCAACCATCTTCACCCTCACATCAAATTAACATTGTTTGCTTTCTCTTCTTTTCTTTTTAACTCACCATGAAATTGCAAAGTTATTTCTGATTGGGTTTCAGGCAGATTGCTTCAACACCAATCCCTTTACCATTGCCTCCTTCCCTCTACCAATGCCCATCAGTCATCAGTCTGTATCTAGAGAGATGCTTAAGTTACACACACACACACACACACACACACACACACACACACACATGTTTTTGCTCTGTGGTTTACAGTACTGTTGTTGACAGGGTTTTATATATAATACTGTACCTCCTCCTTTCCACATCTCCTCTTCCTCCCTATTGAACTCTTCCCTTCAACATAAACATTGCTCCCTTCCTGTCCTCCCCAGTACCCTCAAGCGGCATGGTTTCTACTAAAAACTAGTCCTTATGGTTTGGGGTTTTTTTTTTTGGCAGGGGGAAGGTTACACTTAGTGGTGTTCAAGTGTTACTCCTGGTTTTGCTCAGAAATTGCTCCTGACAGGTTCAGGGACCATATGGGATGCTGGGGATTGAACCTGGGTTCATCTGGGTTGGCCGCATACAAGGCCTACCACTGTGCTATCACTCCAGATAGGATCCAAATCCCATTGTGTTTTTTGTTTCCATTGTCTTTGGGTATTCATCATTCCACCATTATATTTCTTTATATCCCGCATATGAGAGACATGATTCTGTGTCTTCTCTCTCTCTGATTAACTTCACTCAGTATGATACTTATTCTTCAGGTCCCTCCGTGTGGCAGCAAATTGAAATGACTTTATCTTTTCTTATGGCTGAGTAATATTTCCTTGTTTATATGTTTCTTTATCTAGTTATCTATTCTTGGACACTTGGGTTGTTTTCGGATTTGGGCTATTGTGGGTAGTACTGTAAGGAACATAGGGGTGTAAATGTCTTACCTCCATTCTTGTTTTTGTTCCTGTGATATAGTCCAACAGGTAGAGTTGCTGAGTCAAATGGAAGCTCAATTCCTAGATTTTTTTTATTTTATAATATCTTTATTTAAGCACCATGATGACAAACATGTTTGTAGTTGGGTTTCAGTTATAAAAAAACAAAAACAAAAACACCCTCTTCACCAGGGATATGTCCTAGGAATACAAAAATGCCTTCTGCACACCTATATTCATTGTAGCATTATTTACAATAGCAAGAATCTGGAAAAAACTCAGATGCCCAACAACAAAAAGTGGCAAAGAAATTGTGATACATATACACAATGGAATACTATGCAGCTGTTAGGAAAAATGAAGTCATTAAATTTTCCTATGTATAGATGGACATGCAAACTATTATGTTGAGTGAAATAAGTCAGAGGGAGAGAGATAGACACAGAATAGTCTCACTTATTTGTGGAATTTAAGAAAAATAAAAGACATCATTGTAATAATGCCCAGAGGCAATAGAGATGAGGGCTGGAAGGACCAGCCCATGGTGTGAAGCTTATCACAAAGAGTGGTGAGTTCAGTTAGAGAAACAACCACACTGACAACTATCATGACAATGTAGTGAGTGAGAGAAATAGAATGCCTGTCTCGAATACTGGCAGGGGGTGGGGTAAGAGGGAGATGGGGCACTGGTGGTGGGAAGGTTGCACTGGTGAAGGATTGGTGTTCTTTTTATAACTGAAACCCAATCAATTCCTATATTCTTTTTTTTTTTAGGAATGTCCATATTGTTTTCAAGAAAGGTGGGACCACTTGATACTCTCACCAGCAGTGATTGAGAATCCCTTTTTCCCTGCATCTGCACAAGTACAATGAGATGATATCTCGTTGCTTTGATTTGCATCTCCCTGTTGATTCATGATGCGAAGCATTTTCTTTTCCCCGTGCCTTTTGGCCATTTGTACATTTCTTCTTTAAGGAAGTTTCTGGTTATCTCTTCTCTCCATTTTTTGATGGTGTTGGAATTCTTTTATTTCTTTATTTAAATATGGCGGTTTACTTGGCTGTCATAATAATACATTTGTTTTTGCCATTCCATGTTCCAACACCAAGCCCACCACTAGTGTAAAATTCCCTTTACCATTGTCCCCAGATTCCCCACCCATCCCTAAGTCTGCCCTTTGGTAGATATGAAATGACTTATTTTATATTGCTTGTTTACAACTAAGTGGTAATAAAGTTATCCCAAAAAACTTCAGCAAAAGAAATTTTGTGAAAATTATTACATCTCATAGTGTGGTCATTAAGTCATTGTCTGAAGGTTTACTAAGATGTTTGTTTCTAGTTGATTGATCATTCTGTTATTGGTTTTGTTTGTGACTTTTATGCTACTTTGACATCTTATTTGGTGTGTTCCCACTGGGGTGTCAATATTGAAAAATATGGATGTGTTTGCACAGTTGCATATGCAGCCATATGGTCTAAAGAACTCTAAGTTCTGTGACCGATATGGCAACAGATGTAGGGTATGGTGATGACTGCCGGGGTTCCCAGAAGTACTAAAAGGCTGGGTGAAAGTGTCTATACTAACTTCCACAAAGTCCTGGAAATCTCAGCCAAAATACAGGCACACCCTAGAGTTCTGGTCAGTTAGGCCTCTTCAGAGATCAATGAATTTGGGTCATTGGCATAGCGATTATGGGTTGTGGATGCCAACTGCTGAGGCTTCAACAGGGCAGGGACTTACCAACCCTTTCTTCCGAGAATACCCCAATTTTCCAGGGCTGCAGAGTCGGTAGTTAGCAGGGCTGTGGAGCCAGTAGACAAATGATTCGATTCTGACTCCAAGTCTTCACATATTTTTGTGACTCCAACTCCAAGGACCCAAAATTTCTCCAACTTTGACTCATCGACTTCGACTCCACAGACCTACAATTTTTAGCTGTGAAGCTGATGTACCCTTGATTTTTCAAAGCTTGGTTTACATCTCTTTCAAAAATAAAATGATTTTATGGATCGGGCCGATGCACAGATATGGCAGTAACTGTAACTGTAGGACATGGTTGGATTTTTTTTTCCTTATAAAATGCTACCAGTGCCCTACATGTCTTTGATATTAACCTCTTATCAGATGAGTGTTGAGAAAACAATTTCTCCCATCCCATAGGCTGTCTTTGTATTCTGGTCATTGTTTCCTTTGAGGTGCAGAAGCTTCTTCGCGTGAAGAAAAGTTTAGTTTGTAATAGAGTTAATAACATTTAAGACAATAAATCTGATACTATAAATGCTTCTTAAGTAATGCATGAAATAATATTGAACAGTGGTTCAAATACGTACCACAATTTTGATTTAGCAACTTATCACACCGGCAGCGCTCAGGGATTACTCCTGGCTCTATACTCAGAAATCGTTCCTGGAAGGCACAGGGGACTATATGGGATGTTGGATGGAACCACCATCCTTCTGCATGCAAGGCAAATGCCTTACCTCCATGCTATCTCTCCGGCCCCATTTTATGATATTTTAAACAAGGGAAATAACTGGAAAATAAATAAGTGCTTTCTGTTGGCTACAAATAACAAGTACTGGTAGCCTCCCACTAAGTTCCGTGATTTATATTTATTATGGAAAGTCTTTAATTCATTTTCATAAGACTTTTGTGCATGGTGTTAAAAAAAAGCTCTGAGTTCTTTTTTTTCCCCCATGTAGTCAACTAGTTTTCCCACCACTTATTGAAGAGACTTTCTTTGCTCCACTTCACATTATTTATATTTACTCCTTTGTCGAAGATTAACTGACCATATACCTAAGGGTCTGTCCTTATACCAGTGCAATGCTGTTTTCATCACTACCACTTTGGAGGATGGGTTTTTGTTTTGGTTTAGTTTTGGTTTTTGGTATTTGGGCCACACCTGGTGATGTTCAGGGGTTACTCCTGGCTATGTGCTCAAAAATCACTTCTGGCTTGGGGGGACCACATGAGATGCCAGGGGATCGAACCGCGGCCCATCCTAGGTCATTCATGTGCAATGCAAATGCCCTGCCACTGCGCCACCGCTCCAGCCCCTGGAATATAGTTTTAAGTTGAGGAAAGTGCTGCATCCCATCTGTTTCCAAGAATTGCTTTAATTACATGGGGAGTTAGGGGAAGTGGTGGTGTTAATTGTTCCATATGAATCTCAGGAGTGACTCATCTGTTTCTTTGAAAAATGTCACAGGTAGGGCCAGAGAGATAGCACAGTGGTAGGGCGTTTGCCTTGCAAGCAGAAGGATGGTGGTTCGAATCCTGGCATCCCATATGGTCCCCCGAGCCTGCCAGGGGTTATTTCTGAGCATAGAGCTAGGAGTAGCCCCTGAGTGATGCCGGGTGTGACCACCCCCCCAAAAAAAAAGTCACAGGTATCTTTATAGACCTTGCCTTGAATATGTAAATGCTTTGAGGAGTATTACTATTTTGATAATATCAATCCTCCCAATCGATGAATTGGCAGTGTATATCCATTTCCTTTTATCTTCTTTTATTTCTTAAAGTAGTACTTTTATGTACTTTTCTTTGTATAGTTGTTTCATCTCTTTAGTTAAGCTAATTTTTTTTTTTTTTTTTTTTTTTTTTTTTTTTTTTTTTTGGTTTTTGGGTCACACCTGGCAGTGCTCAGGGGTTATTCCTGGCTCCAGGCTCAGAAATTGCTCCTGGCAGGCACAGGGGACCATATGGGGCGCCGGGATTCGAACCGATGACCTCCTGCATGAAAGGCAAACGCCTTACCTCCATGCTATCTCTCCGACCCCAGTTAAGCTAATTTTTAGATACTAATGCTATCTCTCCGACCCCAGTTAAGCTAATTTTTAGATACTTGATTTTCTGAGGTACAATTGTGAATTAGACTGTTTTTTTTAATATCTCTCTTCTCTTTCATTATTTGCATACAAAAAAACATGAATTTTTTTCATATTAATTTTGTAGCCTGTCACTTTGCCATACAAATTTATTGTTTCTAGAAGCTTTTTCAGTAGAGTTTATAAAATTTTCTAAACATAATATCATCTATAAATAATGAGAGCTTGACTTTTTCATTTTCTATCTGGATGCCCTTTATTATCGTTTTCTTTCCCAAGTTCTATAGCAACTACTTCCAGTATTATATTGAATAGAAATGGTGATTGTGAGCAAGTTTGTCTTGTGCCTGATCTTAGAAGGAAAGCTTTAGCTTTTCCTCATTGAGTATAATATTTTCTGTGGGCTTTATGGTAAATGTCTTTGACTATATTGAGGAAAGTTCCTTCAATTTTCATCTTGTTAAAGTGTTTTTGTCATGAATGGGTGCTGAACCTTGTCAAATGCTTTCTCTGAATCTATTTATATGATCATATGATTTTTTTTCTTTTGTTGATGTGGTATCTTACATTGATTGATTTGCATATGTTCAACCATCCTTACATCCCTGGGATGAAAGCAATTTGGTCATGATGTATGATCTTTTTGATGAGTTGTTGGATTCTGTTTGCTAGTATTTTGTTGAGGGTCTTTGTATCTGTGTTCATCAGGAATATCAGCCTGTAATTCATTCATTCTTTCTTTCTTTCTTTCTTTCTTTCTTTCTTTCTTTCTTTCTTTCTTTCTTTCTTTCTTTCTTTCTTTCTTTCTTTCTTTCTTTCTCTCTTTCTTTCTTTCTTTCTTTTTTCTTTATCTTTCTTTCTTTTGCTTTCTTTTTACTTTCTTCTTTCCTTCTTCCTTCCTTCCTTCCTTCCTTCCTTTCTTTCCTTCTTCCTTCCTTCCTTCCTTCCTTCCTTCCTTCCTTCCTTCCTTCCTTCCTTCCTTCCTTCCTTCCTTCCTTCCTTCCTTCCTTCCTTTCTTTCTTTCTTTCTTTCTTTCTTTCTTTCTTTCTTTCTTTTTATTTTTTTGGTTTTTGGGTCACACCCGGCATTGCTCAGGGGTTTCTCCTGGCTGCCTGCTCAGAAATAGCTCCTGGCAGACACGGGGGACCATATGGGACACCGGGATTCGAACCAACCACCTTTGGTTCTGGATCAGCTGCTTGCAAGGCAAACACCGCTGTGCTATCTCTCCGGGCCCCCTTTCTTTCTTTCTTTCTTTCTTTCTTTCTTTCTTTCTTTCTTTCTTTCTTTCTTTCTTTCTTTCTTTCTTTCTTTCTTTCTTTCTTTCTTTCCTCTCTCTTTCTCTCTCTCTTTCTTTCTTTCCTTCTTTCTTTCCTTCCTTCCTTCCTTCCTTCCTTCCTTCCTTCCTTCCTTCCTTCCTTCCTTCCTTCCTTCCTTCCTTCCTCATTCCTTCATTTCTTCCTTTCTTTTTGGATTTTGGGCCAAAACCAGTGGTGCTCAGGACTTACTTCTACCTCTGCACCCAGGAATTACTCCTGGTAGTGTTCAGGAGACTATATGGGATGTGAGAGTAAATCTGGGTCAGCCAGGTACAAGTCAAGTGCCCTACCCGCTGTACTATCACTCCAGGGCTTCTTTAAAGGTTGAAAAGAACTCACTAATGAATCCATCTGAGCCTGGGCGGTTTTTTGTTTGTTTGTTTGTTTGTTTGTTTGTTTTGTAGACGTGGTATGTCTATTCAGGTATTCCAGATCTTCTTGGGACAGTCTTGGGAAGCTATAGTAGTCCACAAATTTATTCACTTCTTCTAGGTTCTCTTGTTTTATGGCATAAGGAATCTCATTCACAGTTGTATGATGATTCTTTCTGAGGTATTTGTTTTGATATTCCCCCTTTATCTTCCACTTGGCTTAATAGGTTTCTTCTTTCTTTGAGTCTTGTTAGTGGTTTCTTGATCCTGTTTATGTTTTCTTAGAGAACTAGCTCTTGGTTTTATTGATCTTTTGGATTTGGGGGTGTTCTAGTTCATTAATTGCTGCTCTAAATTTTATTATAATCTTCCTATTGCTTGCTTTGAGCTCCTTTTATTGGTAATTTTCTAGTTTCTTAAGTTGTGTCGTCAAGTTATTTATATGGACCCTTTCTTCATTTCTAATGAACATAGCTATGACTATGTTCATAACTCCAACTTTCCTCTCAATACTACTTTTGCTGTGTCCTATTAGTTCTGTCCTCATTCTCTGTTTCTGAGCCTTTTGATTTCCTCTGTAACCCACTGGTTATTCAGTAATGAGCTATTTAATTTTTAGTTGTTTGAATTGTTTCTCCATTTCTGTTAGTGATTAACTTCTATCTTCGGTGAATCATAGTCTGAGAAGATAGTTGGTATGGTTTCTGTCCTCCTGACTTTGTGGATATATATTTTGTGTACCAGCATGTGGTCTATCTTGGAGAATGTCCTGTGTGAATTAGAAAAGAATATATATTCTATTTTAGGAGTTCACAATCAGCTATGCTCAGGAGTTACCTTTGACTCTGGACTTAGGAATCACTTCCCAGGCTATGGAGAACATATGGGATTCTGGAGATGCTAGAAATCAAACCAGGGTCAGCCACATTTGCAAATCAAATGTCTTATCTGCTGTACTATTGCTCCAGCCCATGTGGATTCTAATTTTGAGAAAATCTGTGTAATATGTAAGCATATATATATATATATACACATACATACATACATACATACATACATACATACATATATAAAACCCCTCTCTTTTATTTTTTCCTTCCAAACAAATATTTTCTTGTTGATCTCTAGTTGATCTATGGATAGGTGATTGAACAATGTTGAAGTCTCTACTGTTGTGTTGGTATTGACATCTTTCTTCAAGTCTATTCGTTGTTTTAAGCATTTTTCTGGCCCCTCATTAGATGCATTTACTTTTAGGAATGTGATTTCTTCCTGAGATACATGTCCCTTGGTCATTACTGATATAAGAAATGACCCTTGCTGTCTTTTACAAATATGTTGAGCCTGAAGTCTATGTTGTCTGATACTAGAATGACCACCCTGGCATTTTTTAGGGAGTTGTTTGCTTGAAGAATTGTCTTCCAACATTTATTTTTAAGTATGTGTTTGTTCTGATTATTCGTAAGTATTTTTTTGCAAGTAGCAGAATATTGAGCTCGCTTTTCTAATTCATCCTGCCACTCTGTGTCTCTTAATTGATGTATTTGGCCAGTTGAGAATATTGTCCTGAAGGGGGGATTTTTTTGGCCATATTTCTGCAGGAGTTTGATGTGTTTGTGGGATTCAAAGTGGCCCCACTTGTCTCAAAGTGGTCCCCTTAGTTCTTGTAAAGATGGTTTTGAATTTATGAAGTTCCTAAATTATTGTTTACCTGTGAAGCAGAGTATTGTTCCTTCAACTCTTAGTGATGGTTTGGCTAGATAATGTATTTTTGATGTGGCATTCTTTCTTTGAGCGTTTTCACTGTATACCACTACTATATTCGGACTTAGAGGGTTTTGTTTACTAAATATGCTGCAGCTCTTAAGGATACTCCTTTGTACATAATTTTCTTCTTTGATCTTGTTCCTTTCAGTATTGTATTTCTATCTTTGTTTTTTGTCATTCTGATTAGGATGTGTCTTGGAATCTTTTAATTTTCTTTCTTTTTTTTTTTTTTTTTTTGCAAAGAAGGTTAAAAGGAAGGAAGAGGGCCCAGAGAGATAGCACAGCGGCATTTGCCTTGCAAGCAGCCCATCCAGGACCAAAGGTGGTTGGTTCGAATCCCGGTGTCCCATATGGTCCCCCGTGCCTGCCAGGAGCTATTTCTGAGCAGACGGCCAGGAGTAACCCCTGAGCACCGCCGGGTATGGCCCAAAAACAAAAACAAAAACAAAAAACAAAAAAGGAAGAAAGAAAGGAAAAATGGAAGGAAGGACAAAAGGAAGGAAGGGAGGGAAGGAAAGAGGGAGGAAGGGAGGAAAAGAGGGAGGGAGGGAAGAGGAAGGGAGATACATAGATAGGTAGAATCTTTTAATTTTAATATCTTTTTTAGCTGGTACCCTTTGAGACTCCAGGATGTGAGTACATGCACTCTCTGGTTCTAAAACCTTCTCAGCAATGTTATCTCTGATTGTTGCTTCTTCATAAGGGTTTTCTTCCTGGCCCTCTGGGCCAGACTCTGATGATTCTTTTGCTGCTTCCTTGAATTCATCCCAATGTTCTTTTGTCAGCTGTTTTTTATTTTGAGGCTTCCCCCCAATTTATTGCTGTTGTCTGGAAGTTTTCTATATCTCATCTTGGAGCTCACTGAATTTTGTCTACTATTACTCTGCAGCTGTGAGTTTTTCATTTTACCTACCAAATTCTTTAGTTCTGTCATTTCTGCTTATAGTTTCCTCATTTCTGCTCTCATCTCCTCATGTTTTATTGACTGTTCCATTCTTTCTTTGAGTTCCTTGGACAGTCTCAACATTTATTCTCTAAAGTCTTTATCTGAGGGGTTATAGAGTTATTACTGATTGGTTATTACTGATTGGCTCTTTAGGACTATTGTCTTCATTCATTAAGCATGGTGGGGGTTCTGTGTTACTTTCTTACTGTGACCTTTGCATTCTGGAGATGTCTGTGTATTGTGCTGTGGCTGAGTGACGAGAACTAAAATGTCTTTGTAGGGCATTGAGAGAGAGAGAAAAATGTACTTGTATTTGTCACAGTGAGCTATAAAAAGGTGAAGAAATGCACGGTCATATGCAGTTCACAGGGGTGTCCTGGTCTAAGGGACAAAATAATGATTTTGAGCCATGAAGAAGGTCCTGAGACCACAATGCCTCTATTTCTTGGGACATGGGTTGGGTGGACAACATTGCTTTTATTTTGAAACTTAAATTCTGCATGTAATCAGCTGAAATTGGTTATCATTTTATTCCTGAAAAGCAATTGTATTCCAAACAGTCATCCTGCGACATGTGAGCAGAAGCCACTGCTCACACCCTGGCCCTGCACCACCAAATGTCCTTGGACAGACTACCAAATAAGGCTCTGCAGCTCACTCCAGGGAGGCATACAGGAATTCCACAGGACTCAGTTCTGACATAGACTCATGCCTAAATCCTCACTCTCACCCACACCTATGCCATCATCTGCCCCTATACCCATATCCACGCCCACACTGACATCAATACCAGTACACTTGCTACCCATACCTACCCCCTCCCTCTCACCCAAGTCCATACCCTCACCAACACCCACACCTACACTAACACCTTCCCCTATTCCTTCCCCTCACTCTCACCTCAACCACACCCTCACCCATATCTTTCGACTTCACTCTCACTGTCATCCATGCCCTCACCCACACCTAAATCTACAGCCTTATACACATTTATAGCCATATCCACACCCTCACCCACACCTTCACTCCACATCCTTGTCTGTACCCTTGTCCACATGACAAGCATAGCTCCGTGGTCAGGCAGTGTCGGGGCTGGATTCTCTGTGTCAGACCATGAAGGCAGCTAGAGGAGCAGGAAACAGTTTGTTCCTACCTTTCCCCCTGGCCTCGCTCCACACTCCACACCAGAGAAACACCAGGTCCCAGCCTCTCCCAGGCATTCCTGGGCCTTTCTGCTGTTATCTCTTCAGCCTACATTCCTAGCCTTTCCAGGGGTGTTTTTTGACTTCTCAGACCCCAGGCCAGCACCCTACCCCCAGCTTATGGGCCCCCAGCACAACTGAGATTCCTGCTCTGGATCCTAGGAAGGACCTTCAGATTCCTGCAAGTGGGGGAGAGTTTGGCCCCAGAAAGACCTGTGGGGGGTTGCTTAAGGGATCACTAAACTAAAGAGAGCTGTAGAAATGCTCTGCTGGTTGTGTTGGTAAAAAAAAAAAAAAAGTCCTGGCTAGCTCTGCTGGGGCTTTCCCGAGCCAGCAGGCTGCAGGAAAGGTCATTGAACATGCAGACTTAGTGTCATTGCTTGGCAGTGCCTATCGCCAAGCTCCAATAACACCTGCCCACGGAGGCCTGTACAGCGCCTGTTCTGTGGCCTTGGGAATGCTCAGAGCATAGGCATGTTGGGATCATAGGCACAACCCTTCTCCGGGAACATCCACATGTGCTTCGGTAGCTGAACAGCTCTCTAGGCCAGGGTCCTCCCTTAAAGGGCTGCTCCAAGGCCTCCCAGGATCTGGAGCCAATGTGTGTGCCAATTGTAGGACTGTGTTTGCACAAGTATGTGGTCATTTTTCTTAGGAAGAAGGAGATGAAAGAAGGGCCCTAAGGGATCAACCTGATTAGACTTCCCCCTGGTCTAGGTTCTGGGCAGGGCCCAACCTGTGCCAAGTACTTTCAAATCCCACTGGAGGTAGTAAAGAAGCTGAGGAAATACTGAAATAGCTGCTGGGAGCTGTGACTACATAACTCAGCAGTCACCCTCCCCTGTGACGGCAGAGCCAGGTGTGTTTGTACAAGACTGAAGAATGGACGTAGGGAGAGAAAAGAAGAGAAAGGGCAGGGAAGAGGAGGAGAAAGAGAATGAGACTGAAGAGGGAAAAGAGAAGGGGAAAAGAGGGGGAAAGGAGGGGAGAGAAGAATGAAAGGAGGAAAAGGATGAGTGAGAGAAGAGGGGGAAAGAGAAAGAGGAGAGGAAGAGAAAAAGGAGGAGAGAGCAGAGGGAAGGAAGGAAAAGTTCACTGGGGGCTTTAATTAGTAATGGGACTCGTGCTTGTACATCTAGGGATGTGTTGGTGATACTACAAGCACTCCTGTGTGGCCATCTGTCTGTCCTCTTCAGAAAAGAATCCCCAAGCCTTCAAATAAGACTCATTCCCTCTGCTCTTCAAGTTCCTCTGAGTATTAAGAAACCTTTCTTTTTTTTGGTTTTTGGACCACACCCAGTGATGCTCAGGGGTTAGTTACTCCTGGCTATGCACTCAGAAAACCTTCCTGGCTTGGAAAAAAAAAAAGAAATCACTCCTGGCTTGGGGGACCATATGGGACACTGGGTGATCAACTGTGGTTTGTCCTAGGCTAGGGCAGGGCATGGAAGGCAGATGCCTTACTGCTTGTACCATCACTCCGACCCCAAGAAACCTTTCTTAACAGCAATTTTTCCTGATAGCTTCTGTAAAGTCTAAACCCAAAAGCTGACAGAAATATTACTATAAAAGAAAATTACAGGGGCGAGAGAGAGAGAGAGAGAGAGAGAGAGAGAGAGAGAGAACAGGTAAATTGCTTGCTTTACATACAACTGGCTCAAGTTCAACTCCAGTACCTCATATGGTCCCCAAGTATCACTGGAGTAACCCCTGAGCAAACATTCAGGAGTAAGCCCTGAGCACTATCAACTATCTCCTTTCCCAAGAAAAAACAGAAGACAATTACAGACTGATATCCTCAATAAGTACCAATGCAGGTGCTTAAAAAATCCTAGCATTGACCCAAACCTGGCAATATGTCACAAGCGGCATATACCACAATCAAGTGGATCCATTCCAGAGATGCAGTATACACAAATCAATTCATATACTATTCCATATCAGTAAAAGGGAGCATAAAAATCACATGATTCTATCAATAAAAGTAGAGAAGGTTTGGACAGAATCCAGCATCCCTTCATGATAAAGAACCTCAAGGAAACAAGGAATGAAGGAAAGTCCCCTCAGACAATATTGACTGAGTGCTGGGAGTGTCCAGGGAGGTGGAGAGGGGAGATGGGAAGGGGGTGCAGTTCTCAAACTGTTAGAACCCCTCCCTTCCTGCCCCACCCTGATAGGGGCCCTTCAGAAAAGGCAGGTGGAAAGCAAACAGAATTGTAGACTGAAAGTAAATCATTTAAATCACTTTGCAATTCAAAAAGACTCATTAGTTTTATCAGACTGTTCACCATGGGAGGAGACTATCCTCATGGTGAAAAAACTCTGTCCTGAGTGTCAGGAGATGGTGTTCAGTCTAAGGCAGTGCTTCTCAAATAGTGGGGCATGCACCCCAGGGGGGACTCGACGCTCTGTAAAGGGGGGCGTGTTTGACTTCAGCAAACACTGTCATAACAAGCTAAGCCCCGTGTTTATGTCTCCATATGTGTCTGGAGCTGAGAGTTGCTGTGTCCTGCTTCAAACTCCCCCTTCGAAAAGCTATGCATTGCAAAACGTGCTCATTGGAGCCATTAATCCAGACATCACCTCTGATTAAAAAAATCAGCTCAAATTATTTTAGATATTTTTGTTTGGCAGGTTCAAGTTTTTCTTAATAAAGATACTATTTGCAGTTGCGCGGGGAGTCGCAAAAAATGTTTTCTCTTCCTAGGGGGGCATGACAGAAAATAATTGAGAAGCACTGGTCTAAAGGAGCAGACAGTTCTCAGTATAAATGATGGTCATTAGTGTAAGGATCCAGTCCTCAGTGCAAGGATACTGTCCTCAGTGTTAGTGGCTGGTTCTCCTCTTGAGGAGATAGTTCTCAAAATGAAGGGACTTTCCTCAGTGTGAGGGGCCAGTCTTGTGTATGAGGAATCAGCTTCAGTGTGAGGAGAGGTTTTCAGTGTAAGGAGATGGTCCTCTATGTAAGAGGCTGGTCCTCAGTGTGAGAAAATGACCTTCCGTTTAAAGAGCCAGTCCTCAATGTGAGACAATGATTCTCAGTGTGAGGACATTGTCCTCAGTGTGAGGGGCTGGTATTCCATTCAAGTAGCTGGTTCTCTATGAGGATCCTCAGAATAATTGGCTATTCCTCCATGTAAAGAGATAGTTCTCCATGTGATGAGCAGGTCCACAGTGTTAAGAGACAGTCCTAGAAAGAAGAGACTTTCCTCAGTGTGAGGGCCCAGTCCTCAGTAGAAGGATATGGTTCGCAATATAAGTGGTTGAGGAGATGACATTCAGTCTAACTGCCTATTCCTGTGTGAAGAGAGATGGTCTTCAGTGTGAAGAAATGACACTCAAGGTGAAGGGATGGTTTTCAATGTGAGGAGACATTCTTCAGTGTAGCTGGCTGGTACTCAGTGTGAAAAGATGGCCCTCAATTGAAAGAGTAAGTCCTCATCGTGAGGGGCTGATCCTCAGTGTGAGATGTTCTGCAGTATAGCTGGCTCTTCTTCGGTGTGAAGAGAGGAGATAGATGTGTGAGGAGGTAGATGATCCTCGGCGTAAGTGACTGGTTCTTGGTATAAGATGTTTCTCGGTGTAACTGGTTGTTCCTCGGTGCAGAGATGCTTTTCACTGGAAGAGATGATCCTCAGTTTGGAGAGTCGGTCCTCAGTGTGAGGAGCTGATTCTGAATACGATGAGATGGTGCTCAGTGTAAAGTGACTCGTTCTCTGTGTGAGGAGATGGTCCTCAATGTGAGAGGGTCATCAGTGTAAGGGGAAGGTCTTCGGTGTGAGATGGTCTTTAGTGTAAGGGCAGGTCCTCAGTATGAGAGGCCGTTTGGGCTGCTGCATTAGTTTGTGTTTGTAGCCCCACAGGTCAGTTTTTGGAGACCACTCCTGGCTCAATGTTTGGAGTTCACTCCTCACTCGGTACTTATGTTCATTCCTGGCTCCATGCTTGGAGTGACTCCTGCCAGTGCTCAGTGAATTGAACCTGAGACTCTGTCAGATAGAGCTTATTCTACCTTTAAATCTATCTTTGGCCCTCAGTTGCTTATAGGAAAGGTGAAAGGATGTAATTAGGGCCCGGAGAGATAGCACAGCGGCGTTTGCCTTGCAAGCAGCCGATCCAGGACCAAAGGTGGTTGGTTCGAATCCCAGTGTCCCATATGGTCCCCCGTGCCTGCCAGCTATTTCTGAGCAGACAGCCGGGAGTAACCCCAGAGCACTGCCGGGTGTGGCCCCCCAAAAAAAAAAAAGAAATGATGTAATTAAACCTTTTAACACAATCTTGATGAACCCCTATAAGCTGGTATGAGGCCCCTGCATCCTCCTGGTCTTGAGCAGGTGACATTCTAGATCAGAGAGGAGGTCAGGGGTCACACCTAGGTGACCAGGATGGAGGGGCCACAGAAGTCCATTTTTCTTCCCTTCCTAAGTGACCTCCTTTTCACCTGGGAGCCACTTCCTTCCTGGCTGCCCCCAGCCCTCACCATACACCATTTGCTGTTTTGTTTTTCCAATATGGAGCCTTCACCCTGTCTTTGTTTGAGGCTCATCTAGCAGTGCTCAGGGGCTACTCCAGGTCTGTGCTCAGGATTTGTTCCTAGTAGTGTTTGGGAACCATGCAGTTCTGGGAATCAAACCCAGGCCACCCAACAGGGCCTCCCTATGAGTTCCCCCTTCCCTGCCAGTCCTGGCAAGGTGAGACTCAGCCTGTCCCACACTGTCCCCCCTACCCTTAGATCAGGGTGTGGTGGGCAGGCTGGGGTCAGCGATGTGTGGAAGGAAGGACAACATTGTTGTGTTGTGACAGGATCGAGGCCAGGTACAAGACAGACCTGCATGATGGTGTTTTGCTCTTAGGTACCCACCCCCAGGAAAATCTGGGAGCCAGTGGTGTAGCTTGGCCTGCCCCTCGCTCTCTAAGAGTGGCTTTCCTTTCCCTGAAAGGAAACAAGTGGATGAGACGTAGCAAGGTTTGGGGCTAAGCCCTTCTGGAGGATGGGGAGGAGAGGGTACAGATGGGAGGAAGGGAGTAGAGAGAGAAGAGGAGCAGAGGGGAGAGGGAGGGGGTAGGCAGGAGAAGGCGAGGGGAGCAGCTGGGAGAGAAGAGTGGAAGGAAGAGGGAAAGGGAGCAGAGGGGAGGGGCGAACAGATGGGAAGGGAGGAGAGCAGAGGGTGAGGTGAGGAGAGCAGAGGGTGGAAGGAAAGCAAGCAGCAGAGAGAGGGAAAGGAACAAATAAATGGGAGGAGAAGAGTGGGGAAGGATCAGAAGGGATTCCTTGGACTCCCAAGCTATCAGCCTCCTAGGGTCCACTGTACTGTCTGGGCTGGGCCCAGGAAAACCTGTACTGTCCTGGGAGAACGTCCCAGCTCAGCCTTCACTCTGAGAAGCTCATAGAGCAGATTCACACACAGAAGGGACCCCTCAGGCCGTCTGCCTGCAGTCTCACCTCCTCCCGTGTCCCTGCAGGGAACCTGCACCGGGCCAGCAGTGTCCCTGAGTACGTTTACAACCTGCACCTGGTGGACAATGAAGATGGAGCCAGCTGGTATGTCCCCAGGCCCAGAGTACATGACACACAGCAGGTGAGGAGGTGGTCACCCCCATACTGTGTGTTCCCAGGGGCCTGTCCCTGGGGAAGTGGGAACGATGGAGAGACCCTGGAGGGGGAGGGCCAAGTAGGTGCCTAAGAGTACAGCAGCCTGAGGTCAGCCAGGTGGCGATGTGGGGTCCTTAGGGTAGATATGAGTGTTCCTGGGGCCGGAGAGATAGCACAGCGGTAAGGCTTTTGCCTTGCATGCTGCCAACCCGAGATGGACCCGGTTCGATTCCCCGCACCCATATGGACCCCCAGCCTGCCAGGGATACTTTTTGAGTGCAGAGCCAGGAGTAACTCCTGAGCACCGCTGGGTGTGGCCCAACAACCAGTCAACCAATTAATCAATAAATAAAGTTTAAAAAGATTTTTTTAAAAAAAGGGGCCAGAGCAGTGGTTCGATCCCTCAGCATCCCATATGGTCCGCCAAGCCAGGAGCAATCTCTGAGTGCATAGCCAGAAGTAACCCCTGAGTGTCACCAGGAGTGGCCCAAATGCAAAACAACAACAAATTTTTTTTAAAAAATGAATGTTCCTGGGGCCAGAGAGATAGCATGGAGGTAAGGCGTTTGCCTTGCATGCAGAAGGACTGTGGTTCAAGTCCCAGCATCCCATATGGTCCCCCCTCTCCCCGTGCCTGCCGGGGGCGAATTCTGAGCGCAGAGCCAGGAGTAACCCTTGAGCGCTGCCAGGTGTGACCCAAAAGCAAAAAAAAAAAAGAGTGTTCCTGGGGTCCCACAATGTGTGAGGGTCTCAGATCGCGTGTGGGACAGCTCATCTCACCACAAATGTTCTTTCCCCACAGACACAACATCTGAGCGCCTGGGACAGACGTGGGACCAGCGGGGCTGCTATGTGGAGCTCGGGGCTGGTCGTGGGCCCGGGGCCTGGCTGGCACCCTGGGGAGGAGCGGGGCTGGCGTCAGCCACTACGCCGCCTGGAGGTATCCCCGGACCGGAGCCCGGAGCGACCATCTCTTGAGCCCTGGGGCCCTGCACTGCCCCTTGCAGAGCCCCGGGGCCCTGGCCTGTTGCCTGCCCGCTATGCTCGCTCTGAAGTCCTGGGCAGCAGCAGCATGTCCCGCTCAGGGGCCTGGCAGCGGGTCTGGGACACCGGCCGCCCCCCATCCCGCCCTGCCTGGCCCCCCAATGGCTGTGCATTCACCTGCCCACGGCCCTCCACCAGCCGCAGCACGGGGGACCTGCTGGACAAAGAGAATCTACTGACTGTGGGGACCGTGAGCCGCCCTATAGGGACCCTGTCCCGGGTCACCCAGAGCAGGGCTGCCCGCTCTTCCTGGCGCCAGAGCTCCTTCCACAGTGCACGCTCGCTGCCTGTCACCAGCCCCGGGGACACGGGCACCGGGAGGACATACCTGACCGCCGGGCAAGTGGCTGCTGTGGGGGGAGGCCGCCTGGTCATGGATAGAAATGCCTTCGTGGAGCCACAGCTTGGGTGAGCCCCTCAAGCAGGAACCCAGACAGACATAGGCCACCACTGGCCCCAAGTCGTCACCATAGTCTCCCTGTCACCTCCACAGTCGCCCTGTTCCAGCTTTGCCTGTGCACAAACCTTGTCACACCTGTACACATACACTCACACCCATGCATATTCATTTCTACCGGTGCATGCACACTTTTCAACATGTATACGCTGTCTGCATCCATGTGTTCTCTCCACTCACACTTACTGCTCACTGAAACCCACGTGCTCTGACCTCCTCTCATGCACACCAAGTTGTGCTCCTCCTCATGACAGGCTGTTCTTGGTTGACCCTAGAAGCCCCTCCAAGCATATGGGGGGTGGTCTCAGTAGAGAGACAGGGTGGAGGTTAGTTCTCCGTTGCAGCTCCTACCCCAGGACCCAGCCTGTCTGTGCATTATTAGCCTCAGAGCGACCTCTCCTAGTCTCCCTGGTCAGCATGTGCCCCCCCCCCACTGGAAACTCTGACCGCTGACTTAAAACTGAGGTGGTTGTTCATGTGCAGAAGTGCTACCCCCCACATACCCCATGTGCTCTAAGCCCTCCCACTCTCCTGATGGCGTCCAGACTTCCTCTTCCCCCTTCCTGTAGGAAAGAGCAGATTCTAAGCCGTTTCAAGAAAAAATGAATGCTGCTTACCCAAGCCGGCATTGATTTTAACTTCTGCACCCAAATTTCTGTGGCACTGCACTGAGTCTCCTCAAGGCTTGAGGCCTATTTCAGGAGGTGACATGGCCCTTCTTTTGGTAGCAGACAGGCTGCCTCAACCTCCCACCCTGCCATGGAGTGACCTCTGGGCTCGAGTGTGGCCAGACCCTACAGGCCAGGTCAGCTGCCAGAAGGGCAGGGGGCTGGTGTGGTGGGTGCTGAGCATGGCTGCCCCTGCAGGAGTGCTGGGGATGTGGAGCTGACCCTGGAGCGTGCTGTAGGCATGCTGGACCTCGACTGCCCACCCAGCCGTCTGTCGGCCGCCGCCACCTTCATCCAGCATGAGAGCTTCCAGAAGGCAGAGGCTCGGAGAAAGGTGAGTGTCCCTGGCCGCCTCCTGCTTTGATCCTGAAAGCCACATCCTCTGTCCAGGAGAGAGCCGCTCCCAGAAACTGGCCCATTTCCGTCTGGCCTGACACATGAAACCAAGGTCCTCGTCTGAAATACAGTCAGTCCTGAATGGGTCCCTTCTGTCCAGAAACTTAAGAGTCCCGCACAAACCTTCTATACCCAGGATATCCCCGGCCATGGGCAGCAGTACGGCAAGCTTGGGAATACTTCTGAGAGGGAGAGGAAAAGAGAGGCAGATAAGTAGAGAGAGAAATAGCACTGTAGGCTGTTTTCTACTTTCAAAAATACATTAAAGGGGCCAGAGCAGTAGCACAATGGGTAGGGTACTTGCCTTGCACATGGCCAACCAGGTTCAATCCCTGGCACTCCATATGGTCTCCCAAGCCTGCCAGGAGTGATTTGTGAGCTCAGAGCCAGGGCTAACCCTGAGCACAGCCAGGTATGGCCCAAAAATCCCAAAAGAAAATACATTAAAGGGGCTGGAACAATAGCATGATGCATAGGGCATTTGCCTTGCATATGGCCAACCTAGGTTCAATGCTGGCATCCCATATGGTCCCATGAGACTGCCAGGAGTAATTTTGGAGTGCAGAGCCAAGAGTAATCCCTGGGCACTATTGGACATGGGACAAAAACAAAACAAAACAACAAAAAATATCATTGGGTCAGAGAAATAGAATAGTGGGCAGGTTTTAGTTTTGCATGGTGCTAACCCTGGTTCAATCCCTAGCACCACATGTGGTCCCAGAGCCCCACCGGATGTGACCCTTTGTTTGATTACACCTTGTTATACCCAAAGATCATTCCTGATTTCTTTAGATCTGTTTGTTTAAAATTTGGTTTTACCCCAAAACAGAGATTGTCTTATATATAAACCTGGGCAGGACTGGCTCAGGATAGTCTTAGTAATCTGTCCTTATTCCCCTACCTGGGGGTGGTCTCTGTACTCAATAAAAATGACAGTTTTGGCAAGCAACTGGCTCTTGATATGAGGTAGAAGATTGCCAGACTACACATGTTTCACTTCAGCCTGGTTCGGATTATTTCATGCAACGACTCTGCTTCAGACCCACTCATCTGGGAGTAGAAATGTGGTGTATGGGGTGATTTTACAACACTCCCCCCTTTTTTTTTTAAATAATTTTTATTTTGATCAAAGTGGATTACAAATCTTTCACAGTAATATTTTAGGTACATAGTGACATTGATTCAGAAGCATTCCCACCACTAATGTTGTCTTCCCTCCACCCCTGTTCCCAGCATGCATTCCATATCCTCCTCCCCCATACCTAATAACCCCCCCCCCCGGGGTTCTAGTGTAAGTGGTTCCCTCTGTGTCTAGCTTGTTGTATATTGTTTTTGATTCTGTTGTCATTAGCTTTGGATTTGGTGACTCCCCCTTTTTTTTGTTCAAAAGTTGAAGAGGGGTACATAAGACATGTTCTATTGTTCTCTTCAAGAGACTGGAACTCCAGATCAGAACTTATAAAAGTGGTTGTTATTTTGTACAGGCACAGTAAAAGCTGGGGAAATAAAAATTAAAAAAAAACTTTTAGTATCAAGTAAGGTGATGTGGAAATTTTAAGCCAGTTACTGTTGTAGCTAATTCCTTGGGGCTTTGAACACAGTTTGACCAGCAATATAATGACTGACACAAATAGGATCAAGAGCTTAACCTAGAAGAAAGTTTCAGGAGGTTTGGAATGCAGTTTCTCAATTTGTGCTTTGATTGATCTTGGATCCTCCATCTTTTCCACCTTCTCCTTCTGGGTCAAGCTGTGAGATGGAAAGGCTTTCTGTTCTTGAACCAGAATCTGGGTGGGGGGGGGCCCATTCATTTCCCTGCTGTTGGTCCCCTCCAGTGAAGCTATCTCTGGCTTCTATCCCACTAGTGACCTCAACAAGCTTCTGCAGGTTGGGGCCAAAATCCTAGCAAAAAGCGCCCCCAGTAGAAGAAAGGTGATGGGCGTTGGTGTCTGGGATTCTGCCCAGTGTCTTCAGCTCTCTCCTCTTCACTGCCTGCTCTGTCCTGCCTGAGGGGCCCTTTGCTACCATGGGTGGTTTGGCAACTGTGTGAGGACAAGGAATGAATCAGCAGAATTTATTGGAAACATACAGGCTACCTTTCACTGGCACTCCACCTGGTCTAGATACATTAGTAGTTTTTGTCGCCCTGTCTCCTTTCACACATCAGACTCCACAGTCTCCTCATCTCTAATGCTACACAGAAACTTCCTGGAATGGTTTCTCTTAATAGCTGTCCAGTGAACAACATCATCTTTGGTGTCATTTCCGTTGATAAATCCATAACCATTCGGACATTGAACCATTTGACAGTGCTCAGGATTTGGATTGCCAGTATCAGCTTGTCAACCTGACTACAGGCTTGGAGCGAGGGGATATCTTTGGTTGAGCAATCTTTAGATTCTGAGTCTGCAGAGGCGTTAACCAGCTCATCATCCTTGGGAGATGGGCCTCTCTTCTGGTTTAATTCCAATAGTAAATGATAAATTGTCAGTCCTGAGAAGCCTTTAGATAAGTAACTCATCGCCTCTTGGAAGGCAGACCTCCCTCTTGGGCATGTGCAAGGGAGAATCTCCAGGGAACCTAGCATGTATAGTCCTGAGCAAGAAATGCAGGTAGATGTACCAGAACATGAAACCATTCAGAACAGGGGCATGTTCTGGTGAAGGGCACTGCACACTCAGTTCAGCTCGAGGGAGCCGCCATGGTGATAATCCACCAGAGGACCAAATCATTCACCATCATTGGGGGGGGTCTTCTTGGGTCCCTGGGTCTCTTTTCCAGCGCCAATTTTAAAATCACCCCACACACCGTATTTCCAACCCCAGGTGAGTGAGTCTGAAACAGTTGCTGCACGAAATAATCCAAACCAGGCCGAGGTGAAACATGTAGTCTGGCAATCTTCTACCACATATCAAGAGCCAGCTGCCTGGCAGAACTGTCGTTTTTACTGAGTACAGAGACCACCCCCAGTAGGGGGATTAGGACAGAGAGCTCAGGCTATCCTGAATCAGTTCTGCCCAGGTTTACATGTAAGACAATCTCTGTTTTGGTTTTACTAAGTTATAAACCAATGATACAAAGGAACCAGGGGATGAAATTTGTTTTGGGTGAAACCACATTGTAAACAAGCGGATACAAAGAACCAGGGATGATCTTTATTTTGGATAAAACAAGCTGTAATCTAACAACCCTGAGTGCAGAGTCAGAGTCAGAGTACCCCTGAACGCTACCAGTATCCCCTCCCCAAAAACATTAAAGTTTCTTGTTCTACTACTTTTGTTTTCCTGAAACAATTCATCAATATAATCAGAGTTCAATAGATGGGTTGGTGCATGGATATTTAAGTTTACTGATATACCTTTGTTTTCCAAGAATGTAAATGTTGGAGTGTTTTTAGTGTACAGGGTGGCCCCGACACACTCACAGACATCCTTGCATCACTGTCCTTTGGTTCTTCCCTTCCTTCCCTCCCTCCCCTACTCCCCTCAGTTCTGATTGTTTTTTGGTTTCTGGGCCATACCAGTTGATACTCAGGGGTTATTCCTGGCTATGGGCTCAGAAATCACTCCTGGCTTGGGGGGACCATATGGGACGCCGGGGGATCAAATCGTGGTCCTCCCTAGGCTAGTACTTGCAAGGCACCTTACCTCTAGCACCACCACTTCGGCCCCATCCCCTCAGTTCTGTATGGAGAGTCTCAGGTGTGTCTGCACTGGTCCAGGCTTTTTCCCTCCCTTTTAATCCTCCACAGTGAGTGTCTCCCCAACATTGTTATTGCTCCTCTGACTTACCTTGGGGCCTCCCTTTCCTGGGAGCTGAGCAGGTTCCACTGTCTCTGTGCCCTCTAATCCACCCTCTTGCCTGTCACAGACAGCACTGACTCCAGATTCTGAGTACAGAAAGCATAAGTAGAGCACCGGGGCTGTCCTTTGGCGCCTCACAGGAACTGGGGACAAAACCCTCTTAATCCCCAGGAGATCAGGTAGCTTCAGGGTGGCTTCCAAATGGAACATTGAGAGTTAACTCTTAAAGCTGTGGAACAATCTCTCCTACAGCCAGCCTCTCCCTGCCCTGCTGATCTCCGCCCACCACTCCCTGAGCTCTGCCGTTTCTTTTCAGAGATTGTTAGCCTGTCCAAACAAAGGTTCAGCAGGTTGGTGAAATATCCTTTTTGTTTGCCACAAAACCACAACGGGCTTCCAGAGCTCTGTACTTGATGCTGAGCAACCACTACCTTGGAAGCCCCCGCTGGATATTCGCCTCATTCTTTTAAAAGTGCTGCAGATTTCCTTTGTCCAATTGCAACCACTCTTTTGTTCTTTTATTTGGAAAGCCATCTATTTGGCTCTGTTCAGGGCTTACTCCTGACTTGGTGCTCAGAGATCACTCCTGGTGGGGCTCAGAGGATGTGATGCTGAGCATCTAAGCAGGATCATCCCATGACAAAGTGATAACCTCCACTCCTGCCCTCTATAGGGCCCCTTGTTTGTTTGCTATTTAGGAACTTTGTTAAGACAGAGCTTGATATGGTTTGACATGTTTTGAAACCATGATCAACCAAGATAGCAAAGGTGTTCATCTCCTTTCTGGTTTTCTTTTTTTTTTTTTTTTTAGTTTTTGGGCCACACCTGGCGGTGCTCAGGGGTTACTCCTGGCTGTCTGCTCAGAAATAGCTCCTGGCAGGCACCGGGAACCATATGGGACACCGGGATTCAACCAACCACCTTAGGTTCTGGACCGGCTGCTTGCAAGGCAAACACCGCTGTGCTATCTCTCCAGGCCTTTTCTGGTTTTCTTGTGCCTTTTGTCACCCACATATCCCTTCCTCTGACTATGCCTCTGCCTTCTGTCACTAAGATGGCACTGAATTTCCTATCATTTTAGATAAATGAAATTATACCACCTACATGCTTTGTTTCACTGGATCCTTTTACTCCACTTAAATCTTTTTATATAGGGCCGGGCGGTGGCGCTGGAGGTAAGGTGCCTGCCTTGCCTGCGCTAGCCTAGGACGGACCGCAGTTCGATCCCCCGGCGTCCCATATGGTCCCCCAAGAAGCCAGGAGCAACTTCTGAGCGCATAGCCAGGAGTAACCCCTGAGCGTCACAGGGTGTGAACCAAAAAAAAAAAAAACTTTTTATATTAGTCCACATTGTGTGTTTGTATGTACATGTGAGATATTGGTGTGTGATGTTTATATGTGTGGTGTGTTATATGTTGTGTGTGCATGTTGTATATTGGTGTGGTGATTGTGCGGTGTGTGTTATATGTTATATGTTGTGATCATGGTATGCATTTACATGCTACATGTGTGATATGTATAGTGTGTGATGTATTGTGTGTGGAGTGATGTGTGCTGCTGTGTTATTGTGGTGCGTAATGTATGCATGTTGTGTTATATGTACAATGTGTATCGTGCATCTCATGTAGTGTGTTATGAGTGGTGTGTGATATGTATTATGTGTGGTGTATGCTGTTGTGTTATGTGTTGGTGTGCATGTTTGTGTTGTGTGTTGTGTGTCATACGTTATATTATTGTATGTTGTATATTTTGTGTGGTGTGTGAGAGACGTGTGTGTGCTAGGTATTGCATATGGTGTGCATTTGTGTGTGGTGTGCATTTGTATGGTGTATTGCTGGTGTGGGTATGCCAATATTTGACTATGCAGAAACACCACTGTTAGCATCTCCATGTGCTGTTGGTGGACTTTGGAGTTTAGGCTGCCCTGCCTTGTGCATACTCCTCTCTTTCTCCTGAAAGGAAATTGGACTGGAATGCCAATGTGACCTGGGAGGGGCCAGCCTCTCAGGGTCATCAGGAAACCCCCACTACAGTATAGTGTGTCCACGCCCTTGCAGGTCACTGACTTCCCACCTACCTGCCTGCTCCTGCCCTACTCAGAGGCGCAGCATTGGGTTTGACACCTGGTGAAGCTGATCACTTTCTCATGTGCTTATTTTCCCACTGACATCTTCCTTGGTGTTTGGTTCTTTCCCCATTTTCATATTATGGGATTCTGGAAGGACTGTATGTATTTTGGACATGACTCAGATGTCGTGCTCAGTGATTCAAAGACTGCCTGTACTTTCTCCTGGCATCTGAATCTTGTAAGATTTCAGAGTTGGTTCATGGTCATGTTGCTTTCATGTTTGTGTATGTGTGAGATTCACTTTGACACTTCTTTAGAAAATACATGTATTTCCCAAGAGTAGCATCATGGACTGAGAAGACTTTTCCCTTAGAACTGGGCTATCTTTGCATCAATATATGTGTTTCTCTGGAGTAGCATCATGGGCTGAGAAGACTTTTCCCTTAGAACTGGGCTATCTGCATCTTGAAGAGATTCATCTCACAGGGGCCAGTTTCTCTTCTGGACTGTGCATCTAGCCCACTGAAGATGTGTCTGTGAAAATCCATTTCTGTAGTTCTCTTGTGGGGATATACTCAGCAATGCTTAGGGCTTACTCTTAGCTCTTTGCCCAGGAATTACTCCTGGTGGGCTTGGAGAACCATATGCAGGTACTGGTGATTGAACCCTGGTTGTCCAAATACCAGGCACGGGTCCTATCTTTGTGCAATTGCTCCAGCTCCTATTTTTTTGTGGGGAAAGATATTAAATTTTATTTAACACTATGATTTCCAAAGTTGTTCATAATACAGTTGTTTCAGGTATTTCATGTTTCAACACCAATCCTTCCACCAGTGTGACCTTTCCCCTCTACCAATGTCTCCAGTTTCCCTTCCAGCTCCAAAGCCTGCTACCTTAGCAGGCACAAAATTATTTGCTCTATGTTGCTTGTTATATATATCTCATAGCAGTGTTATTAAGCTCATTGTCAGAGGATTTACTGAGTTGTTTTGGTGCTAGTGGTGCCTTCCATGTTACTGTTTCACTTGTTGAATTTAGTGGGCTTCTATATAATTTTCCCATATAATTTTCTGTGATTCTACTGGGCTGTCAGCTATGGAGTTTGGATGTGTTTGGATGTGTCATGTATGTGCCTACATGCTTCCAGAACTTTGATTAGCTGCCTGGATCTCTGAGTTTAGCCTCAAAGGTGGATGGACTATGTCTCTGGTGGTGATGGTGGGAGACTAGTGTGGGTGGAGCGCTGATTTTTTAGCAGGGTGGGACTCAATCTGCACCCCCCCCCCAGAATCAGTCAGCTGCCAGTGCCTTTTCCACCTCTATTTCTACAATTTTGGATCAAATCTTGAAATTTGGTAGTTGGGTGAAGAATTAATATTTAGTCTGAAATTAGATACCATTTGAAATTATATATGTTAAATCCACGTTAAGAAATTCCTCCTCAGGGCCGGAGAGATAGCATGGAGGTAAGGCGTTTACCTTTCATGCAGAAGGTCATTGGTTTGAATCCCGGCTTCCCATATGGTCCCCTGTGTCTGTCAGGAGCGATTTCTGAGCACGGAGCCGGGAAAAACCCTTGAGCACTGCCAGGTGTGACCCAAAAACCACACACACAAAAAAATTCCTCCTCTGTATGATGGCAGTTGAATTACAGTTCTGGGTTTTCTTCATCTGGTTAGGGGTGATGGCAGTACTAACCCCATGGAATGCATGAGGCTGGGTTCTCTCTGATATTCTCAGGGAGATTGATTGGAGTTGGCATGACTTCTTCCTCAAATGTTCACTGTCACGATGAGTATGAGGTGTGGCTTCCACTGAGACCCATGAGCACCAAACTTCTTCCATGACGCTGTGGCTCCTGTCCACATCTTCTCACATGGCTAGTTCTAAGGCACTTCTGTGCACTGCTACCTGTCATTGTCCTTGACACAGTGTCACTGTCACCTGTCAGTATCTCCACCTGAAAGATGTTCTCCAGCACTGGGCTCGGTGAGGAGTTCCTTCCTGTGGTGTCAGGCACCCAAGTCTCTGCTCCTGTGCTGATATCTTCAACTTCCACACACAGGCTTTGCCTATTCTGTGTCCTTTGCCACTTTATTTCATTTAAAATGAGCTCTGACAACTGAATGGCACAATTTACCAGAGTTAAAATTCTTTCAGAATCTAGCACTTCCTGTAGTTTTCACATTTGATTTCTGTAGGTGGGAGAAGTAGGTGTCCCACAAATTAGTTCTCCTCATGGATATTGGATGTTTGTCCATCTGTACTGAGTTCTACCTCTGAGAATGCCCACTCCAGCAGGTCCTCTGGTCACTTCCAGGGAGGGCGTAAGGTCAACCTCTCGTGGACAAAATGAGCACATCTCCTCACAGCCAACCCTTTGTTTCTACCAAGCATCTGTTTCAAGTCTGAGAGCTCTCACAGATGCTCCTGAGCTGTTGTTTATCTGTGAAGCTATGTACACTTCCTTCAAACCTGAACGTGAGTCTGGTTAGGTGTAGTATTCTAGGTGAAGCATTCATTTTGTTGAGTTTTGTCACTATATCCCACCACTGCCTTCTGGCCTTGAGGGTTTCTTGTGGCAGGTCTGCTTGTAAATCTTAAGGATGCTCCTTTGAATGTAATTTTTCTTTTTGACCTTGCTGCTTTCAGTATTCTATTCATATCTGTGAGATTTGTTGTTGAGACTAGGATGTGTCTTGGGGTACTTTTTTTCAGATCTCTTTTAGCTGGTACTCTTCAGGCATACAGAATTTGGTTTCATGCGGTCTTTAGCTCTGGAAGTTTCTGTGCAATGATATCCTTGACTGCTGATTCCTTTTTTGTTTGTTTGTTTGTTTGTTTTTTGTTGTTTTTGGTTTTAGTTTCTGGGTCACACCAGGCAGTGCTCAGGGGTTACTCCTGGCTCTATGCTCAGAAATCGTTCCTGGCAGGCTCAGGGACTATATGGGATGCCAGGATTTGAACCACCGTCCTTCTACATGCAAGATAAATGCCTTACCTCCATGTTATCACTCTGGCTCCAACTCTTGATTCTTCCTGGAGATTTTCTTCCTAGGTCTCTGGGACTCCAATGATTCTTGTGTTGTTTCTGTTGAGTTTATCATAGACTTCTATTTTCATCTGTTCACATTCTTTGAGGATTTTTTTCTATTGTCTGAACATTTGCTTTAAAACTCTTTTCCAATCTCTTCTTTTGTATAGAATTGTTATGCATCTCATCTTCCAGCTCACTGATTCTGTCCTCAGCTACTATTACTCCATTGGAGAGGCTTTCCAATGAGGTTTTCATTTTGCCTTCCAAGTTTTTCAGTCCTGTTATTTCAGTGTGGTGTTTTCTGGTTTCTATTTTCATATCCTCTTGATTCTTATTTGTGGTCCGTTCAGCTCAATCCATGCTTTCTTTGAGGTCTATGAGGATCCTCCATATTTCTTCTCTAAAATTCCTATCTGAGGTAATTGACACTTTAAGGATCACCAGAGCTGCCATCTTCATTCTCTATTCAGGGTGTTGGCCTGCATTGTTTCCCCATTGCCACGCTTCTAGTGTGGTCTTTTCTACATGTTGTGCTAGGGTTTATTGCCTAGAAGATGTGTGCGGCTGTAAAGCAAACTCCTCTGGTTCTGCCAGAGACATCCTACCTCTGGTGATGTGCCCTCAGGAGAGCTTCCCTTCTGTGCTCTCAGGAGCTGTTCTGGGTGAGGTGGTTATAACCATCTCACAGAGCAGAGGCCTTTTACAATGTCTCCCAGTTGCCAAACCCTTACACTTGGTCTACCTAGGTTTGATCCTTAGCACCCTATATGATCTCATACAGATTCTTCTGAGTCAGGGCTTGCACCCAGGTGCCATGGTGCAGACAGGACAATTTGGCCTGTGTTGGCCTTTTCTTTCTACTGCATCTTTCAGAGTGTGATATGTGGCCTAAGGCACAAAGTCAGAATCCAAAGCATTACTTTGTCCACTTCTAGTTCTGGCCTTCAGCTCCTTTAGTGGACAGAATACTCTTTTGGTATATTTGAAGGAAAGAAATATTTTTGTTTTGGAGGTGCTGGGGATCAAATCCATTGCACTTCTCAGTGTAAGGGAAGTGCTCTGCCAATAAGCTATATTCCCAACCCAAGAAATATTTGGTAGTCCATAAAAAACTGTACATCTGGGTTAGAGATTAGAGAGATAGAACAGGAAAGAGGGCATTTGCCTTACCTGCTATGACTCCAGTTTAGTCCCCCCCCTCACCACCTAGAGTCCTCTGAGCTCCACCAAAGATGGGTCCTAAGCACAGAACTATGAATTTCCTCTGAGCACTGCCAGGTTTGGCCCAAACCCTCCTCTTCTCCCCCCAAACACTAAAGTTCTCTTACTGGCTTACTCAACTATTGTGTAAGTGTCATGTATGTTCTGAAAGACACATAGCTGTGATCCATCAGTTACAATCCCTGCAGCATTTCCCTGGGTCTCCCTTGGACTATGGACCCCTGTGTGTGAGCTGTTGCAGCCCTGCAGGGAGCAGGGTCCATGGATACCAGCAGCGCCCTTTGTCTAATATGGGCCATGGCCAGGTTCCCCTGTCTGGGTCTACCTGTGTGTCCTTCCTGCAGTGTGTCCTTCTATGGTGTGTCTCTCCCACGGTGTGTCCTTCTCATGATGCCTCCCTCTGTAGCTTCCTCCCCTGAATCCTAATGCCCATGTCCCACAGGTACACCAGCTCCGTGGCATCCCCCGACTCCTGCAGCTCCTCAAGGTGCCAAGCGAGGATGTGCAACGTGCTGTATGTGGAGCACTGAGGAACCTGGTGTTTGAGGACAATGACAACAAGTTGGAAGTGGCTGAACTCAATGGGGTCCCGAGGCTGCTGCAGGTGTTGAAGCAGAGCAGTGACCTGGAGACAAAGAAGCAGATCACAGGTGTGTGCCCACCCAGGCATTCCGCATTCCCAGCTTGTTTCCCACATGGCACCATTCTTTGGTATCCTCTGTGCTGGCTGGAACCACTGTCCAGTCCTGTGTTGAGGTTCATGGTGAGAAGACCCTATGAAGATTCACATCGGGTCTACCTGTCCTCACCCATGGGTTTCTCTGGAGACTCTCCAGCCCTGTTTCTGGGCCTGTGTCCCATCACACAGCTGGCTGCATCTGTTGAGAGAGAGAGAGGAGAGAGAGAGAGGGAGAGAGAGAGAGAGAGAGAGAGAGAGAGAGAGAGAGAGAGAGAGGAGATGGGTTGGGTGCTTCTGCTAAACCGTGTCCCGTGCACACAACTGGCTGCATCTGCTGAGAGAGAGAGAGAGAGAGAGAGAGAGAGAGAGAGAGAGAGAGAGAGAGAGAGAGATGGGGCTGGGTGCTTCTGCTAAACCTTGTTTATCAGGTGAATGGACATGCATCTGTTGAGAGAGAGAGAGAGAGAGAGAGAGAGAGAGAGAGAGAGAGAGAGAGAGATGGGGCTGGGTGCTTCTGCTAAACTTGTTTATCAGGTGAATGGACACCAGAGTCCATCCTATGAGTCACCTTCCCCATTCCTGCTCATACCAGAGCACAGAAGCAGACTCTAGGCAGCAGAGCTTCACCATCAAATGCTGGTTTGGACAAAGAGCATCTCTGCACAGGGCTTGGATGGCCCAGCGGGTGAAAATCCCATAGCCAGGCAAGAGGAAGATTTGGAATTTGGGGTGTAAGAGCTACCATGGGCACAAGAGGGCTGAGTGTGTCACCTAAAACACTCCCTGCAATGCCCCCCACACCTGCAGGGAGGCCTCTGGGCACACTTTCAGGACTGGTGATGTAGTGCGGTGACTTCTCAGTGCCTCAGACCTTGTGGAGGGTCTATATCCCCCCCTACTCCACCTCCACTTTATGGCAGGGAAGTTAACACTTCACATATGTCACCGTGCCTGGCTGGATCTCAGTGGCAGTATGTGTGTCCCTGAGCATATGTGCGCACAGTCCAGGGTCCACCCTGGCAACGGGCTTCAGTGTCGGCAGCTGATGCTGTCCTCATGGGAACAGCAAGACCATTCCAGGGCCCCGATGTCCCTCTCATTGCTACCTGTTCTGCCATAGAGCCTGCTTGCTCTCACCTGCTTCCTGTGCACAGGGGCCTTGGTCCTCTAGGTCCATGTTTGTCTATGATACCACTTTTTTTGCCTTGCTATAGTTTGATTTGGGGACCATCTGACGGGGTTCTGATAGTCACTACCTGGGGCATTCATGTGCTTCATGACAGGGACTGAGTTCGACACCTTCATCTTTCAGCCAAGGCTGAAGGGCCCTAGGGGTGTACGTGGACAATTAGAATTGCAAAAGAGATGGGCGTGCATGAAAAGTGAAGAAGAAAGAGATGAGTGAGTGTGCAGAGTGAGAAGGAAAGAGATAGGGGTGTGTGAAAAGCGTGAAGAGGGTAGCAGGTAGGATGGATATGATAGAGCAGGTGGGTGGACGGATGTGAGAGATGTGGTGGTTGGATGGACCTTTAGATATGTAGATGCATGTTGAATGCTGATTGAGAGCAGGATGGAGTGATACAGGATGAGGGGTGAGAGAGATGGTGAGGGAGAGGAAGGAGAACTGCACTCGACGTGCAGTTCCTTCTCCATTCACCACCGTCTGGGAGCATCTGAAGGATCTGGCTCTTGAGGGAATTTTGTGCATGAGGGCAAACTTCTTCGATGAGGGAGAGCGCACCCCTCAGTGGTCACATCCCACAGTCAAAGGGGCAGAGAGAATCAGCTGGGAAGGCGGAGGGCAGCATTTGGGGTCTGAGGGATTGTGGGAGTTTTCGCTGCTCATCTTATCCTCCTGTTTCCCCAGGTGGGAGGAAGCCACATGGACCCCAAATCCCCCTCAGCTCCCATGTGGGGAAAATGGTCACCTGCACTGGGGTCCTACATGCATGTGTCTGAGTGCCTGTGTGTATGTGTGCAAGTGTGCCCATATGCCCATCTACATGTATAAGTCATAGACCTGTGGTTGATTTGGGAAGTTACACTTCTGGGCTTTATTTCTTACTCAGGGGACTCAGCAGTGCCGGGAATCAAATCCAGGACTCTTGCGTGGAAAAAGAATGTTCAGCCTTCAGAGCTGTCTATCTCCTGGTCCCTCTCTCTCCCAGTCCGCCTCTTTCTCCAAGTCCCCCCTCTCTTTCCCAGTTCATCTGTCTCTTTTCAGGCCCACCCCCATCTCTCCCAATCCCTGGTCCTGGTTCCCACTTCCTCATCTCCCCCCCTCCCTGTCTCCGTCTCCTTCTCTTTATCCACATGTGTGTTTATATCATTGTCAGTTATTGTGCAGGCTCCTGAGTTCTGAGCCCCCCTCACCCAGCACCCCTAAACAGTGCCCCCTCTTACAGGCCTGCTGTGGAACCTCTCATCCAGTGATAGGCTGAAGCACTTGCTGGTGACAGAGGCCCTGGCCACGCTGACCGAGAACATCGTGGTGCCCTTCTCAGGCTGGCCTGAAGGTGACTACCCCAAGGCCAATGGGCTCTTGGACCTGGACATTTTCTACAACGCCACAGGCTGTCTCAGGTGAGCCTCACCTGCTCATGCTACCATGGGGAGGGGGAACCCTCCAATCAGGAAACACACTACCCTCTGAGCCCTAAAACTGATGCTGACCACTGTGTCCCTATGGAGAAAACCAGGCATGTGGTGTCTGCATCCCCGAGATCCTTGTCCATGGAAGGTATGAAAACAGTGTGTGACCTGATGTGTCCCATATGGCAGCATCTGCTGACGTGAGGCCCAGGGGACACAGTTCTGGGGCTGGACCAAGTCAGCTGAATTTTCAATGTGGGGGTGACCTCTTTTTAGGCATGACCACTGAGGGCACAGCAGCGCCATGAAGTAAGTCATGGAGGTAAAAGGGTGGATAGAAGCATATGGGGTACATAGGCATAGGGGAACTTGGGAAGCACAGAGGAACAAGGGAACATCTGGATATGGGGGCAGGGGCAAAGGGGGACAGGGAACACAAAAGACTCAGAAGGACACAGGAACACATGCAGGTCAGGCAAGACTGTGGTCCTGAGCTGGAGTCGTCATCACCCCGTCTGTCCTGCTCTCGGCTCTTCTCAGGCCACTTGCCAGCTCTACTGCAGCTCTCAGTTGCCAGAAGTATAATTGTTAGGCCTGGGGAGCCTGGAGTAAAGATAGCAGGGTATGGAAATGCCCAGCCCAACTTCCCAGAGCTGGAACTAGAGCAGTGGCACAGCAGTAGGGTTTGCCTTGCAAATGCCTACCCAGGATGGATCGAACCCCCAGCGTCCCATGTGGTTCCCCAAGCCAGGGATGATTTCTGAGCGCATAGCCAGGATTAACCCCTGAGTGTCACCAGGTGTGGTCCAAAATCCAAAAAAAAAAAAAAAGGAAAAAAGAAAACAACTTCCTGGAGCTGTTAGAGCCTCAGATACACTGAGGGACAGTGTGGACACAGGAACTGGACATACAGCAGCCATGGGCCACAGGCACCAGGGCAGAGGATCCCAAAAAGGTCCCCAGGAGCTGACTCTGGGGTTCTTGGCCTGGCAAGGATTGATGCTCATAGACAGGATGGGGCTTAGTGTTCCCTCAGAAATCCCTTGGTAAGATCCTAGTAAAGTATCTTTCACACATAGGGGATGTAGCCATGTGCTATTGCACATATGAGTGAATCTTCTCCATAGCTTCACCTGTACTTTGGGCCAACAGGTATTTGCATTGTGGGATCTCATGGCTCTGTGGCCCTTCTGTCTCATAGCTCTGGTCATTTCAGACTGCAGAGCATCTCATAAGCAGCTTGATCTCTTGGGTTGTTGTTGACCACCAGCAGCTATTTGGCCTGGATTGGCTCAGTCACAGGGGGTTGGGCCTGGTATGCTGAGACATGAGGGGAGCTTCTGGGGTACGATACAAGCATGATTCATGTTATTCAACCGCTGGTCCAAGACTGGTCCCTTCTGCCAATGTAAAAGGGTGGATACCACTGGATTAACAACATCCCAAGTATGTCTAGATATGATCCTCTCACCATCCTATGCACAGTTTTACCAAGTTGGGCCTATGTGCTCTAAAATCTCTTTTTTATGCCACGTGTTGGGCTCATCATAAGCA
Organism: Suncus etruscus; assembly: GCF_024139225.1. Classification (NCBI taxonomy): domain Eukaryota; kingdom Metazoa; phylum Chordata; class Mammalia; order Eulipotyphla; family Soricidae; genus Suncus; species Suncus etruscus. The sequence continues at coordinate 18,352,446 of NC_064858.1, forward strand.
AGTAGTAAGGACCTAGAAGGAAGGAGAAAGGAGTGTAAGAGCAGATGAAATGCTGGCAGGGCTGAGTGGGGGGCTAGGACAGCAGAGAACAGACTTGTAATGGGATTGCCAAGGGAGGGGCTGCCCTGTTGAGGGATGGCCAGCTACATGTGAGTCTGAGTTAGAAGAGTAGTGCTCAGCAGGAAAGACATAAAAAGGACAGCCTGAGGTTAGAGGACAAGGCAGGCATTGGGGCTGGCCTGGTGCACATACATTCCAGAACCTGAGAGAATGGAGTGGTACCCATGGAATGAAGTAATGGTGCAGTCCTTGGATGTTAATAACCCAAGACACTCTCTACAGCAGAGTAGACTGTCTAAGCCTGGGAATCAGAGGGTAGCAGGGCCTGCTCTTCCAGTAGCTGCAGGGGCTCCTCTGATCAGGACAGCCCAGGGTTCTCTGGCTGTGTCCACATCAAGGCCTGAGAATGGCTTTCTACATCAGTCCTCACAGACATTGTTTTTTGTAAACAGGAAAGAGCTCAGAGAGTCTTGACCACAGATATCAACTTGTAAGAGACTGGGCTGGGAGCCAGAGCAATAGTACTGCAGGTAGGGCACTTGCCTTGAACACAGCTGACTTGGATTTAATCCCTAGCACCACATAAGATTCTCTGATCCCACCAGAAGTGATTCCTGAGCCCCTGCAATTTGGCCCAAAAAGGGGGGGGAGTGAAAGGAGGGGCCTGGTTGATAGTACAGAGCTGCTGGAACCCAGGTGAGTCGTGTGGTAGGAGTTAGGGAGGAAGTTGCAAGACAGGTGCCTTCACTAGCACGGGAGACATGTCCTGCAAAGCTCAATGTGTCTCTCTAGACACAAATACCTGTGGTGCTGCAGCTGAGTTTTTCTTTTTTTTTGGGGGGGGTGGGTGGGGGCACCCAGCAGCACTAAGGGGTTACTCCTGGCTCTACGCTCAGAAATCACTCCTAGCAGGTACAGGGGACCATATGGGATGCCGGGATTCAAACCACCGTCCTTCTGCATGCAAGGCAAATGCTTTAGCCCCATGCTATCTCTTCAGCCCCATGCAGCTGAGTTTTTCACTTTTTCTTTGGATAGCTGGTCTCAGCATGTCACTGCCACGGCCTGTCCGTGCCTTCCATTCACTCGCTCTCTCCTCTATCCCTGTGCTAAATACACAGGACAGGGAAGAGCTTGCACAACCTGTTAACCCTGTGCACAATCCTGAATAATGACTTGAATTGTAAAAAGTTAGATCATTGAGGGACCCGGAGAGATAGCACAGCGGTGTTTGCCTTGCAAGCAGCCGATCCAGGACCAAAGGTGGTTGGTTCGAATCCTGGTGTCCCATATGGTCCCCATGCCTGCCAGGAGCTATTTCTGAGCAGACAGCCAGGAGTAACCCCTGAGCAGCGCCAGGTGTGGCCCAAAAACCAAAAAAAAAAAAAAAAAAAAAAAAAAGTTAGATCATTGAAAACTGAATCATTGAAATAAGGCTCTATTCTCCCTGATTATCAAATAACTATTTTTCTTTTCTTTTCTTTCTTTTATTTTTGTTGTTGTTGTTGTTGTTGTTTGTTTGTTTTTGGGCGTTACTCCTGGCTGTCTGCTCAGAAATAGCTCCTGGTAGACTGGTAGGCACGGGGGACCATATGGGACACCGGGATTCAAACCAACCACCTTTGGTACTGGATCAGCTGCTTGCAAGGCAAACGCCGCTGTGCTATCTCTCCGGGCCCAAATAACTATTTTTCCTTGTGATTTGAACACAGATCTGAAGAAAGACCATTCAGTCTCAATTACATTATTTAGAAAATAGTTTTGTCTAACATTCTTCAATTGGGATTGGGAAAGCAGGAACCAAAGCATTCCAAAGGGCCACATTGTGTCAGTGCAGAAGGGGCGCACACCTCATGAGACTGAAGTTAAAAGGGCCACAAGAAGGAAACAAGATCAGAAGGGGCCCAGTGGGAAGAAGGTTGAGAAACTTGCACTGATCTGAAACTGAGACACCACTCTGATCCAGAACAGGATTTTAGCCAGGACATAGGCCAGCATGGCAGCTGGATTGTATCCAGATCATTCTGCTAGGAGCGTGGCTTTTCCAGAAGGACAAAGACAGGCAAGTCACCATCTGGAACCTCAGGGATCTGGTTAATTATTTAAACACTTGGTGTTTGGCGAGTCAGCATCAGTGCGTGGGATCTGTGAATAACAGATGAGCTTTGCTTCCGGCACACACTCGTGGGCACGACCGCGGCTGGGGCGCTGGTATCCCCCATGCAGTCATTGTTCCTGCACATTTATCTGTGAATTTAAATTTTGTGCCACTTCAGTGGGCACAGATCCGGATTTTGAAGATCGATGCTTTATAAGTTGCATCTCTGGGGGGCTGAGCTCAGTCTCTGCAGCTGTTCAGCAATCATTTATGGTCAGTGCAATCGGTCTATGAAAATGTGCTCCTTTTGCTTTTTAGTACCTGGTGCAGGGAGGGGTTGTTGGCTTGGAGGAGGGGTACCGGTTGTTCGTTTGCACTGCTAGGGAACCAATCCAGGGCTGAAAAACATGGCTCTGAGAAATGCCTGGGGTAGGTGCTGGATTTGGGCACCAAAGTCCCATATCAGGGCCGAGCGATAGCACAGCTATAGGTAGGACATTCAATTCCCCAATATCCCAAATGGTCCCCCAAGCCTTCCAGGAGTAATTTCTGTGTGCAAAGCCAGGAGTAAACCCTGAGTGCTGCTTAGTGTGACCCAAAATCCAAAACCAAAAATAGAGTTTCATATCCCAGAACCCCCTTCCCTTGCTCGCCTCTACACCTGCCCGGCTGCCCATGTCTTCAGGAGAAAGTGGAGGTCAGGAGTGTTCTGGGTTCCTTGGCCCACAAGGGGTTGCTATGCTCTCAGAGAGGTCCCAGCTACCTGCCCTGGGTGCTGTACTCTCACAGGACCCCATTCTCCTCAGCACACTTGACCCTGTACCCCAGCTCTGGCAGCTCCCAACAGCAAAGATCCCATTGTTCTGGGGGCCCAGACGGTGGGCACCCCAGTGTTCTTAGGGGCCTGGATGATGAGGACCCCAGTATTCTTGGATCCCTCAGGGCTCAGGTGATAGGGACACAGGTGTTCTCTGGTGCTCAGGTAGTAAGGAATCCCCTGTGTTCTCTGACCCTGCTAGTGCCAATTATAGCTCCCACAGTGAAAGCTGAATTCATGAGTCAGTGAGTTCCATTTTGCATGCAGCCACCTTGCTGGGAAGCCACAAGGAGACCCCACAACCCACGCCTGTGCTATGTTTGACCCACCATCATGCTCCTTTCCCCTGCCACCTCTACCTGTTCCAGGAGGGCCATGCCTTCTCTGTGGCAACTTCCGAGACTGATGCCCCTGTAGCAGTGCTTACTACCACCAAGCTTGGTGGGTGCTGTTGTCTGAGCAGGTTCAAGCGCACAAATGCAGAGGACACACATACACAGACCATGTGATGCAAACACATCACAGCGTGAATACACGCACATGCGCACACACACCAGCGTGGAAACACTGCAGTGTCACACATACAGACACATACTTTGCTATGTGTCCCAAACTCTTTCTGCCTTCCTCCACAGTCTCTGAACCAGGAGCCTGCAAGACTTGGGCCAGCATAAGGCTTGACATCCTTGTGTCCAGCACAGCTCTCTTGGACTGGCCCTCCTGCCAGGCATAGACATGAGCCTGGCAGACCCCCCGTCTCTGAGAACATGCTGGGTTCCCCACTCAGGTACAGAGCAGGCAGGTGTTGTCTCCTGAAAGACCCATCCATTCTCAACACCTTTAACAGGTCCCATCATGGAACTGAATCCTGAATGGAGCTGAGGCCTACGGTAATGTCTCAGGGCTGCTGTGTGGCCTCTGTACTGTGAGCTCACACTTGGCCATGGGATTGTTACTCTGTGGCTCAGGACTGTGGTCCAGCACAGCTCCCTAGGAAGCTGCCTTGGGGGAAGAGGGAACTGCACACCAGGGCTGGCTCAGTAGAGGAGCCAGGCTCTCTGTGGGCCCTAGATCCATCCCTGGTACTGCATGGAGAGGAGCCCTGGACACACAGGTGTTGCCACAAACAAACAAAACAAGGTTCTGGGCATTTCTGAGTTCAGGAGGGAGCTAGCAGGAGGACTCGAGGCTGTCATGTGGACCTCCAAGTCCCACCAGGTGTCAGGCCATATAATGGATGTCACTCTTTGGTCACGTCCACATAAGTCCCATGGGCTGCTTCTCCAATGGGCTGCTCCAACCTGCAGATTCTATTTCTAGCCATGGACCCCTCTGCCTGCCTGGCGCTCCTATTTCTGGGGTCTGAGTAAGGCGGTAAGAATTCCTGCTCCAAGGATGGGGGCCCTGGATGCTTCCTGTCAGCAGTGCCTCAAGTGGCCATGACCCTGATAAGCCCCTTCCAGCAGACTGGATCTGGATAATGCCAGTGCACAGCCCAGTGCAGTCGTCTGCCTGTACCGGCAGCCAGACCACACCATCCTCACCCAAAATAAACACCCTGACCTGCTCTGGCATGTGGATGCAGAGGCTGGAATGTCCCACATGGTGCAGCTCCAGCAGCAGCTGGAAAGGTCAGAGAGACATGGGCCATCGTTCCGAGTAGGCACGCAGCAGACAGCGTGAACACACCTGCCTCCCTGTCCCCAGGAGATGTCTGCCCTAGCCTCAGTCTCCATCTACTGACCCAAAAGTGCTTTGAAGCATCTGCCACACTTCTGCAAAATCTCCTTCCTAGAATCTAAAATTTTACTGCATTCGTTTTGGTGGGGGTTAGGGCTGTGCAGCAAAAAAGGAATCATTTGCAGTTTATCAGCTAATTCACTGTCATTGGGGGGCACACCCAACCGTGCTCAGGGCTTACTCCTAGCTCTGCACTCAGGAACACTCCTGATGGGCTCAGGGAGCCATATGGGTGGTGGGGATCGAACCCAGATCAGCCACATGCAAGATAAATACCCTCTTCCTTACCACTGTGCTATCGCTCTAGCCCCTCACTGTCTGTCTTAAAGCAGTTTGTTAGTTCTGAAGAAATTAAAGGAGAAAGTGTATCTTTAAATGAGTCAGATGAGAACCAAAACTCTTAAAGGGGATTTTTATTAAAATTAAAAAAGATCAGGGGACAGAGAGACAGCGCAGTGGTAGGGCGTTTGCCTTAGACACTGAAAGATAGTGGTTCGAATTCCGGCATCCCATATGGTCCCCCGAGCCTGCCAGGAGCAATTTCTGAGCATAGAGCCAGGAGTAACCCCTAAGTGCTGCTGGGTGTGACACCCCCCCCCTGCAAAAAAAAATTAAAAGATCATGGATGGACTGATAGGTGGCACAAGGTGTAAGGCATCTGCCTTGCCAGCACTAGCCTAGGACAGACCGTGGTTCGATCCCCCAGTGTCCCATATGGCCCCCCAAGCCAGGGTTGATTTCTGAGTGCATAGCCAGGAGTAAACCCTGAGCGTCACCAGGTGTGGCACAAAAAAAAAAGATTATGGGGGGCCCAGAGAAATAGCATGAAGGTATGGTGTTTGCCTTGCATGCAGAAGGTCATTGGTTTGAATCCTGGCATCCCATATGGTCCCCTGAGCCTGTCAGGAGCAATTTCTGAGTACAGAGCTAGGAGTAACCCCTGAGCGCTGCTGGGTGTTACCCAAAAACAAAAAGATCATGGGGCCAGAGCGATAGCACAGTGGTAGGGTATTTGTCTTGCACAAGGCTCACCCAGGATAGACTTGAGTTCGATCCCCAGTATCCCATATGGTCCCCCAAGCCAGGAGTGATTTCTGAGTGCATATCCAGGAGTAACCCCTGAGCATCATCAGGTGTGGCCCCAAAAACCAAAATAAATAAATAAATAAAATTTAAAAAGTTCAGGGATCACAGTGATAGTACAGTGGATAGGGTGTTTGCCTTGCATGCAGCCAACCCAGGTTTGATCCCTAGCATCCCATATGGTCCCATAGGCCCACCAGGAGTAATCCTGAGTGCAGAGCCAGGAGTAACCCTGAGCACTGCCGGGCAAATAGAAGATTGCTTCAAATCAATAGCCGTGAAATTGTTGGTACAGTTGTAACTTCTGGTTAATGTTCAGTCATGCTGTGTGGCTCACAACAGAGCAGTCCTGCTGGGTACCACTTATGGTGCCTTCCCTGAGGACCAGGATGTGTTCCTCCACTGCATCTGTTGTTGTCATCTCCCTTTGCCATCACTGTGATCGGCAGTGCAATCAGTCATTGTGAACTATCACTGTGATCAAGTAGTATGATCTGTCTTTGTGATCGATGGTGCAGGTATGCTCAGTCATGGTGAATAATTGTGCAGGCATGAGCAGGTGTGATCAGCCATTTATAATCTATTATACAGGAGCGATCATGTTGTGATCAACAGGTGTGACAGTGTGATCCATTGGGCAGAAATGACCAGTCATTGTGATCTATCATTGTGGTCTACAGTGTGATCAAGTCCTTGTGATCTACTGTGTGATCATCAGGCGTGTTGAGTCATTGATATCTGTTGCTGGAATAAATCACTGTGACCAATTACATAGCCAGATCACTGTGATTAGCAGGTATGATCTCCAAGCAGGCCTGCCTGGTGTTGTGTCCTTTCTTTGTCTCTCTGGTCCTTACATGGCGTGGGACTGTTGTTCTTCCACAATGTGGATGCAGAGCATGTGTGCCAGATGGGGCAGTACCTACTGACTCTGAGTTGGCCTTATGATATGACAGTTCTCACAGCTCTGGTGTCACCTTTTCTTTGGCCGTTCTCGGGGAAAGTCATTGAAGTGGTTAATGTGAAGGAGAAAAGCTTCATCCAAAAGGAAGGAGTAGCAGGGAGGTCCAGATATTTGCTTTGTGATGTGGATGGGGCGCTCATGAGCCACATGGCTGGATCCCCACTTACCTTCTGAAACTTCTGGTGTATTTTGTCCATGCTGCTGAGGTGGCTGTTGTCCTACCCCGTCGCAGTACCCAGCCCTGCTAATACTACTACAGTCTCCCCCATGCCTAATGTGTGCTGCCCAACAGTGGGCTCATGGTGCCTATATCCCCACAGGAACATGAGCTCCGCAGGGCCGGACAGCAGGAAAGTGATGAGGAGGAGCGACTGCCTCATAGACTCCCTAGTCCACTACGTGCGGGGCACCATCGCCGACTACCAGCCCGACGACAAGGTCTCAGACCTGCACAAGCTCCTGCACATGTTCCTGCCACATGTACCCCAAGGAACATGGCACCCCCCTCACCATGAGCCCCAACCAGACCCACGCCCTACACCCCTGCCCTGTGCCCACCCTCCCGTCTGCTTCCTTCCACTGTCCATGGTCTCCCCCTCTGTACTGAGAAAGAGGCTCTAAAAGGAGCTGACCAGTCTCAGCCTTGTTTGTGAGGCCCACGGGACATCCCTGGAGACCCAAGCACCACAGGCCTTGCCCACCAACCCACCCGGTCCTGTTCACCTGTCCTGTGTGGGCCCTTGGGCCCTGCACCTTGCGTGGGAGCCCCCAAATGCATGAGCAATAAATGGAGAATACCCCACCCCTGCATATGTCAGGGCTGCCTCAGGCCACCGGTCACACCCCACACTTGTAGTCACGACCCTCTGCCCGCCACGACCGCATCCCTCGTCACCTCTGCAGGCCACAGAGAATTGCGTGTGCGTCCTTCACAACCTCTCCTACCAGCTGGAAGCCGAGCTCCCCGACCCCTACGCGCAGAGCATCTATGCACCACAGCGCAACACTCAGCCGGACAATGGCCGGACTGTAGGCTGCTTCGGGGGACGAAGCAGGAAGGTGAAGGAGGTATGTGGCTGAGATGGACACTTGGTGTCCCAGATTCCAGGCTCAATTAGAGCTTGGGGTTACAATCATGCAGAATTGCAGAGCCTGAGGTAACGTGGCGACGCTGTGAATGAGCAAGGCTTTCTCACAGTGTCACCTCAGACTAGAGACCAAACTAACTCCCTCAGTCCAGAGTCAGGAGTTCCTCAGAGTGACCCCCCCAAACAGAGATGGACTTCCTCAGAGGGACCCTCTTCCCTTCCCTCCCATTCCCATTTCTGTTCCCCTCCCTCCTCTTCCCTCATTCTACCCTTCTCCCTTCCCCTCTCCCTGCCCTCCCCCAGAGAGAGCTGGGCTAAGACCCAGATGAAGTGAAGTCACAGCAAAGGGTATTTCCAATCTGTGTCCCAGGCTATGCAAATTGCAGGGGGAAGGGGGCGGACTTATTCTCTGAGTCCACAGTGTGTGGGCCCAGCTGTGGTATCATTCTGCTGTGTGTCCAGCAATTCCAGGCTCTGCCAATGCTGGAAGAGAAGAGCAACCCCAAGGGCGTGGAATGGCTATGGCACTCCATTGTGATCCGCATGTACCTGTCCCTCATTGCCAAGAGCACCCGGACCTACACCCAGGAAGCCTCTCTGGGTGCGCTTCAGAACCTGACTGCAGGCAGTGGCCCGGTGAGTGCAGAACCCACCCAGGGGAAGCTGGGGAAAGCAGGTGTTTCTGGCCAGGTGTTGCCAGGAAAGCAAGTGTGCTCAGCCAAGTGAGGCTGAGCGAGCAGGTGTGCCTGTCCAGGTGCAGTGGGTGAGAACAGGTGAGGGCAGATGTGCTCAGGAACAGGTGTGTCCACATAGATGAGGGCGGTGAGAGTAGGTGTGCACCTGGCCAGATGAGACCTTGAGACAGGTGTGCCAGGCCAAGTGAGTTCAGGAGAGCAGCTGTGCCCTACTGCAGGTGTGGGTACACCAGGAGAGCACCTTGAGGAAGGCGACTGGTGGGAAGACAGGAGAGAAATGTGGTAGAGTGGGACAGGAGCTTCAGAGCAGGGCTGTCACTACAGCAAGACATGCGTCTCCAGCTGCCTCACAGAGTCCATATCTCATACAGTCCAATCCCAGAGTCCACCACAGTCTAACCACACAGAGTCAACTTCAGAGTCCATTCTCCCCACACAGAATCCACTCAGTACTTCCAGCAGTTCACATGGCATGTAACTGGCATGGTGGTAGGATCAGTCATCCTGGGGATATGTGTCTCTTAAGCCCTCTGCATGCCAACAGCAGAGACCCCTGTTCTATTGTACTCTCACAGGTTATACTAAGGGGCGCTGTAGGAATGTGAGGCTCATCTCAAAAACACCTGAATATTGAAAGGAATGGAAAAAGCCTGATGATGTGGATTCCCTCTAGCTCCCACCTGGCTCTCTGGCTGTGGGAAAACCACTCGCTTATCACTCACACAAGGTCTCCGTAGACAGCACTGTGTGCCCATCCTCACCATGACACAGGTGCCAGTATGAATGCCTTTGTTAGACAGCTTCAGCAGGAAGCACTCGACTTGGCACCAGATGAGGGCCCCACAGCCTTGAGATGAGGCCTGCAGACTTTGGGTCCAGTGGGGGACCCCCACCATGGTACAATGTGATCAGATCAGAACTAGGAGATCATTCTACTGTCCAGCTGAGACCCCCAGAAACAACAGTCAACCCTTGAGTTCCTGCAGACCCTCAGCTGTGAATTTTCAGGCTTCCTGTGTACAGAATCCCTGCCAAGTCCCACAGAACTCTGTGGCAGGATGGGACCACTGTGTGGCAGCTGAGAAAAGAGTTGGGACAGTCGGGAGTTATGGGAACAGGCACACGAAGATGCTGTCCCTGTATGTGAAAGGCTGATGGGAGAGGTGGGCAGTGGATGGGCAGCAGTGAAGTGAGGATCAGGGGACACAGGCATGCTGGGGTCTGGGGTGCCTCACGTGTGCCATGTAGATGCTGGACTGGAACCCCAGCTTCTGGACCTTCTCTATGTGAGGCAATGGGAGAGACTATGAGAGCCAGAAAAGCAAGTGGAGGATTGAGATCCTCTGCTTGAATTTAAGGCATTTGTGCTTGAGCCTAACCCTGGGTCCATTATGTTCAGAATGTGGGACCCAGCAGGTCACTGGGCAGGTACTCCCCATAGAGAGGAAATAAGGGGAAAGGGAAGCAAATGAAGGGAGAGGGGAGAGAGTTGCGCCAAAGGGGCTGTTTCATCCCACATTTGCATGGATGCCAATGGGATGGAACCCAGGAGCATGGCATCCATACAGGAACTGGGAGGGACCCAGGAGTATGGAGAGGCCCCCAGAGTATGGAGAGTGTGGAGAGGACCCAGGATAGTGGAGGCTGTATCCAAGACTACTATGCACACAGCTGAGCCCCGAGGGTCTTGGAGGCTTGGGGATTCAGACTCCTAAAAGCAAGCGGCACATCCAGCTGCAGATGACCTTCTGGGGCACCTTGTCTGGACCTTCAACTATCACCCCAGTCACAGAGATTTCTAACTCCACTATGGCCAGATACTCAGTGTCTCCTGCACAGTCTGCATTTTGCACACCAATGTTGTTGAACTGTATAAAACACCCATGTTGGAATGGGGGAGATAGAGCAGGTACCGTTTTTCAATGATCATCAGGCACAATGCCAACTCTTCTCCCTGCCCAACCAGGCAGCAGGCAGACGTGCCATCTTTTCACAACTTCTCTTTGGATTATGATACTGGAGTTCAGGGCCTTCGCATCCTGCTATGCATCTGACCATCACTCCTGCCCTCAGGGCTGCCCTGGTCCCTCCCCCATCCAAGTGTCCTTCTGCTCAGGTGGTTCCTTTTCCATGCATAATGGATTCAGTTGGACCATGTGCCTGATCCTCTTGTCGCCAAAGGCACAGGTCCCCTTTTTCCAAATAGCCAAGTCTATCTAAGTTCACTTGGCTTCTGTTTTCATCATTGTTGATGAGCATTCTCATAGATTCCAGGGTTCACCTACTGTGAATGATCGCAGTTGAATTCTCCACCCCAAGGAGATTGTTTTTACTTCATGCTTGAGTACACTGGCAGTCAGATATGTATTCACCCTGGTACTGATGAGGTTGGTGGAGTCTCTCTGAGGTGAGATAGAAACCTACAAGGGGACTGAAGAGAGGCTGGTGGTTGGGCCTCTGAGCCACAGTTCCTGAGCACATTCCATGACCAGGAATGTCCCATAGATGCCAGCAGCCGTGGCACAGATGGTGGTGCAGAGGGAGAATGGACTGCAGCATGCCCGCAAGATGCTGCACGTGGGAGAGCCAAGTGTGCGCCGTGCAGCCGTCTCACTCCTGCGGAACCTTTCACGGAACCTCCCGCTGCAGGATAGCATTGGTGAGTCATGCTGTGTGAAAGGCGTGTGTTCTCTTTGTGTTTCCAGGGAACAGATGGGCCGTCTCTGTCAGTCAGACCCAAGAACAGATAGGATGACACTGTCAGTTTAGACCCAAGAGCACTTGAGGTATCTCAGTCAGATCCAAGAGTAGTTAGGGTGTCTCTGTCAGTCAGATCCAAGAGCAGATGGACATCTCTGTCCATCAGACCCAGGAACAGAATTGTCTCTGTCCATCGTACTTGAGAGCAAACAGATGGCCGTCTCTGTCCGTCAGATCTCAGTGCAGATGTGGTGCCCATCATGCCAAAGAGCTACAGTAGGCTCATGTCGGTCAGACAAGTGTGTAGCCTATCTCTGTCATCAGACCCACATGCTTGACAATGAGTACCTTAGTGAAAATGAGCTTCCGCTGGAAGCTCCTTGTCTCAGGAACTACAGACAAAAGCCAGTGCCAGGACCCTGGAGATAGGCATATGGCTTTGGCCCATGACATCTGGGAGTGGCTGAAATGAGAATAGGATTGGGTGTCCATGTAGCTACAACATGACCTGAGGAAAAACATCCCACCTTCATTGAGAAGAAAATACTTGGATAAAATACAAGAGGCAATTGAAAAGTCATTGCATAGAATTAAGTTTCAATTATAATTTCTAAGCCCCTTCTCTTTCCTTCAATATTATCCAAAAACCCAGATTAAAGTCTACTCCAAGAGCCTACATGCATAAGGTCACCAGGCACTTATATTCCTTTTCTCTTGTGATTGTCACCCACATGCTGTGGAAAACCAGCTCTACTCACATCTCCTCTTTTCTTGGCTTTCCCATGTGCATTCTCTCTCACACCATTAGTAACGTGTTCTTTATACATATAAGAATACTGAGGCTGCTTGTGGAGAGCTAACAGGTTGGTTCTACATGCGTAGTTTGTTTGAGGGTGTATAGTATTCTTCATCATTCACTTGTTTTGCAATCCTGTTGTTGGACTGTTTTATTTAAATACTATTATAGTAAATACTTCTGTATGATTTTCTTTTTTCATTTTTGAAGTAATGCCTTTTGGAATGATGAAGGCATAGAATGGGAAACTGTCTAGGACACAGCCTGTTCTACTATCTCTGGGGTGTGCGATGTTTTGAGTAAGAGAACTGGCACATTGTCCACATGCCTGATGCCCAAGTGTGTTTCATGTAAAATGCCCCATGACCTACTTCAGAAGCCCTCTTGTCCTTCCTTTACTCTTGCCTCTAGCCAAGGAGACGCTCCCTGACCTGGTGTCGGTCCTACCCAGCACCGTACCCAGCACTGAGCTGCTCATCGAGACCACAGCATCTGCCTGCTACACCCTCAGCAACCTGGTGCAGACCAACCTCCAGCATGCACGTGACCTGCTGAATGCAGGGGGGCTGCCCAAGATCATAGCCATCAGTGCCAGTGACACGTAAGTGCTGGGGCTGAGTCATGCCTGGCTGTTTGCTCCAGTTAACACTGAAGATCCAGCTGCTGAGAATGGCCAGAGGGGCCCTCACAGTCCTGGAGCAGAGCTTGAGATCCCTCCACCAAGACAGGGCAGAGACACTCTTAAATGGCATAAGAATAAAGGTGTTCCTGGGGTCAGGGAAGCGGGGAGGCGGTGGAGACCAACTGACATCGTCCTTTTGCCCTTAGTAGTGCCATGTCCAACAAAGCAAGCCGGGCAGCCTCAGCCCTGCTGTTCTCCCTATGGGCACACACGGAGCTGCACGGGTCCTACAGGAAGGTGAGTCTGCTCGGGCCACCCATACCATAGGGTCCCTGAAGGCTTCTTCCCAAGTACAAATAGGCCTTCCTGTCTGCTTTCTCCCAAGGCACAGTTCAAGAAGACAGATTTTGTCAACAGCCGGACTGCCAAAGCCTACCACTCCTTAAAGGACTGAATAGACAGCACAGGAATCCAGTTAACCTCATCCTAGGCCTGGGTCCTTCCAGCCTGCCCTCCAGGACAGGAGTCATGGTCCCAGGGCTCAGTGCCCCCACCCCAATTCTCTCCCTTGTTTTGTGGCCCCAAAGCAAGTGTTCTGACAGGAGCCTGTTGTTCATGAGCTTCTTGCACCCATGGAGTTTCTCTTTGGTTTAAATGCTCCATGAAATCTGGATCCCAGCATATAGGATGGCAAGAAAATGTGACATGGGGGAGAAGCCAAGCACTGGGTTCATCTTCTTGAGCAGGGTGTGATGTCATACACCTCTCTGTCCTTCCCCACACAGACAGCCCTCTCATTCCTCCCTCAGCTTGTCAGTTCCTGTCAGCCCATCAACCCCATCAGCCCCCTCAACTCCTGTTAACCCATCAGTCCCCTCAATTTCTGTTTACTCATCAGCCCCCTCAGCTCCTGTCAGCCTTTAGCCTCCCTCAGCCCATCACCATTTCTCAGCAGGTTAGCCCTCCTCAGTCCATTAGTTCCTCTTATTAGCCCTCAGCCTGTCAGTCTCCCTCATTCTCCCTTAGCTCCTGTTAGTACACCTTTGCTCCCCTCAGATCATCCTTATTCCCCCCTCAGCCCTCCATGCTAAGCAAGCATGACTGTGGCCTGACATGACAGGAGCTTCTCCAGGGCTGTCTGGCTAAGTCAAGGGTGTCTGGCTAGTGGGATCCCTGCCTTGCTCCTGGAACAGGGTCCCTCCTACCCCAACTCATAGGACTCAGCTCCGGGATGATCTCTGTGCTACCAGTGTAAGTCTGTCAACATTGGAAGCAGCTTAGGACATCAACCACACACTGTCCTCGGGCCCTTTTACAAAGGCACTGGGGAACATGTAGGAGCACTGGTGTGGCCATCGAAACTACGTGGAACAGATTCATGTCAGAACCACATGGGACACACTTGGGTAGGAATCATTTGGGAATCACTGGGATCGGAACCACAAGGGACACACTTAAGTTAGAACAACATGGGACTCATGGGGGTCGGAACCATTAACATGAGCATGAGACATGTTTGGGTTGGAACCATGGGGGACATGCATGGGTTAGAACCATACAGGACTCGCTGAGGTCAGAACCACAAGGGACATACTCGGGTTGGAATCATACAGGACACGCTCAAGTCAGAACCACACGGAACACACTGGGGTCAGCAATACATGGATACACTCAGAACCGCAGGGGACTCACTGGAGTTACAACCAAAAATGGAACATTTTTGGGTCAGAACCACAGGGGACAAGCTTGGGAAGGAACATCAAAGGACACACTCAGATTGGAATCATGTAGAACTCACTGGTGTCAGAACCACTTGGGACACACTTGGGTCAGAACTTAGGCTCTGCTGAAATTTGGCCAAAGCGTGTCACCGCTGTGGGGTTATGACAGCCACCCATGCATGCTGAGACAGCGCTGTTAGGACCCGCTGTGGACAATTCTGACCGTTTGTTACAAGGAAGAGGAGAAAGTGCCTTAATCTACTTTTGACCAGAAAAAAAAAAATGTGTGATAGAAAATAAAACTCTTGTTTCCAACCTGAATGTGTGCTTATGTCTTTATGATGTTTGGCACAGATAAAATACTTCTGTGTTCACCTCTTTACCTGCTTTTCCCCAAAAGTAAGGTAGTCTCATGCATCACTTTGTTCCTTTGATTATTTTGTTAATTCATTTTTTAAATGTTTGTTCTACATATACACATGTGAGCACATATACTTTTATTCCTATTTTTATCTTTTTTGGATGTGTGACCTGTTTCTGTTTTCTTCTCTGTCCACCCCCAAATGCACTGACAATATGAAGTAGCACCATTTCTCCCTGCAAAGGCACACTAATAAAAGGGGAAATCTTACATATAAAAAAGAGCTCTTATCTACTAGGGATAAGAACTCATACTTGTTTACAATACAGGGATATCTCCCACCTTGAAAATATGTCACGAGGACCCAACTTAGACCTCAGGTGATTAGACACCATCCGTCCAGCCTTGAACCCTGGATCCCAGACATAGAATCGACACAGTTCTTCACAACAGCTACAGGAAACAAATCCCATCCGGGACATCCTTAATACCGCTGGGCCACCAACAAGTGCCAACTCTCATATGATATCCTGACAACAAAGAAAATGGGAACAACTTGACCTAAGAACAGGTTATCCTACCTCACCAGCTAACGATAAGACAAAATCAGAAGACTTGTCACCCTTTGGTCGGTCCAAAAGCCAAGATCGCGATTTACAGATGACTGGCTGCTAGAACCATGACCGGACTGAATATATCTTGAGACTAATAAAAAAAAAGCCCTAGTCTAGGGTTTGAACTATGACCCACACAACAACCATGATCCCCAGTTCCAAAGGTCTGGCAGAGACAATTGCAACGGAATGGGGCTTCTGGAAACACAATAAAAGATGCTATTCTAGGTGCCATCCTAGGATCAGTGCAAAGACCAAGACCACCAACCACAGAAGATGGATTAAATGACACTGAGGGGATGGGCCCGGAGAGATAGCACAGCGGCGTTTGCCTTGCAAGCAGCCGATCCAGGACCAAAGGTGGTTGGTTCGAATCCCGGTGTCCCATATGGTCCCCCGTGCCTGCCAGGAGCTATTTCTGAGCAAACAGCCAGGAGTAACCCCTGAGCAATGCCGCATGTGGCCCAAAAACAAACAAACAAAAACAAAACAAAAAAAATGACACTGAGGGAACAGAACTTCTAGAACCACAAAGAAAGACTTCATCATGAGTCCCACTCCTGGACCTGTGCAGATACTGAGATCTCTAGATACAGAGGTCTTACTTCATCACCCAGGACGGAGCAGAAGTCTTCCAAACACCACAAAAGCACCACCGGGAGAGTAAATGAACCTGAACGGAGTCTATAGTTAATCCTGTGACAATATACTCCAAGGGTGGAGAAACCCCATAGCGCTTAGGCCAAGTGAATTCCTTTTCGATTTACCCCAATATTTACTGTGCCAGTGCAGGAGGGGGGGAAAAAAGGCAAAAAGCACAAAACATTTTTTATTTTTTATATATTTTTTTCTTATTTGTTATTATTTTTTTATTTTTATTTACCTATCTACTTTTTGTCGATTTCTTTGTTTTGCTGTGGTTATTGAAGTTGTTGTCCCCATTTATATTTTTTATTTTTTATTTATTTTTTCTTCTTTTCTTTCTTTATGTGCTCTGCCATGTTTTTTAACTCAAGACCATGGCTTTTTTTGTGGTGCCTATCGTTATCACTGGAGTGCTCACTGGATATTTGACACTTCTTTTTGTACTGTTGGGGTGTTTCACCTTCTTTTTCTCCTTTGTCTCTCAAACCGACATGAGAGCCTCTAGAAGGATTCCGCCCATTTTCGGCGTATTAGACTTTTACCCCAGTTTATTACATTTCTCTTCTTCAAATAAAATAACTTTAACTATCTAGTCCTGCCTCCCAGTTAGAGGGGGAAATAAGTGAGGCACCAAGACCAAGACTACTAAGTAGTAAGCTAGGTACAGAAGGGGCCACATATTCTCGAAGCCCCGGGGGTGAGGGAGGAGGATATGGGAGGTAGGACGAACACGGAGGTGTAGAGAGGACAAATCGGTGATGGGAACCCCCTGATTTTATGTAAATATGTACCTATAATATTATTGTCAACAATATGTAAACCACTATGATCAAAATAAAAATTATATTAAAAAATACTTCTGTGTTAAAAGCTCAGTGAAGACGCAGGTGTCCCACATGGCTTAAAGGCGATTGCTTAGACGAGTGTTTCTCTGCCTTTTCCTGCCCAAGACTCTCCTAGCAGCTTTCTCCTGTGCTCCCCCAAGTCTCATACCATAGCTCTCAGATCTCTTATTTTCCTCTGACCTCCTGAAGGCCATAGGGTCCCCAACTGAGGAAAACTGGCCCTGCTCCCCAGCACCACACAGTCCCCCAAGAATGGCCAGGAGGTTTAGACAGAATGACAGAAACAGGGGCCAGAGAGATAGCATGGAGGGTAAGGAGTTTGCCTTTCATGCAGAAGGTCATCAGTTGGAATCCCGGCGTCCCATATGGTCCCCCGAGCCTGCCAGGAGCGATTTCTGAGCACAGAGCCAGGAGTAACCCCTGAGCGGTGCCGGGTGTGACCCAAAAACCAAAAAAAAAAAAAAAAAAAAGAATGACAGAAACAGCCCTTTGCAGGTGTGAAGATGTTGAGCCTCATGAGGCCCCCCTTCGTCCAGGACCCCAGCAGCTTCACAGACCTCTGAGTTCCCTCATAGAACATAGTCTCGGAGCTCAGCTGTGTGTGTCAGCGAGCACCCCAACTGAATGAATGGAAGGTCAGTGCCAAAAATGCAGTCTTAGCATCTCTGCCCAGTAGCCTGGAGATTGGTATGTGCCTGGACTAGATAAAACAGGCTACACTCAACTGCTCTGAGTGTCCCCCCTGTGTCACCACCCGGTCTGCTCACATGTCCCACGTGTCCCTCTCCACCAGCAATAACTGTGTGGACCTCCCTGGAGGGCCTGAGACTCCTTTATGGCACTTCATTGTACTCTGCCTATAACAAATCATTCTGGGCTGTCCCATTCCAAATTCACTCAGCTCGATACTCTCCATCCATTCAGGCAGCAGCAAATGGAAGGATTTTATCTTTTTACACAGCCAGGAAATCTGTGCCACAGACTCTAATTCTGCATCTGTTTGGGCACCCCAGGTTTTGGCTACTGCGAACTTCTGCAGTGAACGCAGAAGCACAAATGTCTTTTACCTGTGTCAGTGGTTTGAGAAGATGCCCAGGAAGGCTCTACTGAGACTCCAGGTTTAAACTTGAGATGTCACCAGAAACAGTACAGAGTCTGGGATCACTGTTGTCATCTCTGTGCTCTGGATTCTTTGTGGGATGAGCATCGCTTAGTCCTGTGCCTCTCAGCAGAACTGAGAACACTGGAGGCTGGAGCCAAGACCTGTGGGGCCCTGCCCTGTGCTGGCAGTCACACCCACTTTATGGAGGGTTCACTAAGGTTCCTGAGGAGCCCTCAGAACAGCAGTCATGGTCCCAGGGCTCAGTGCCCTCACCCCCCAATTCTCTTCCTTGTTTTGTGGCCCCAAAGCCCTCAGAAGTATCTTCCTCACTCTAGCAGGGTGAGCTCAGGACCTTAGCCTCACCTGCAAATGTCTGTGTCTGGATGTGGGGTTGCTGGCCTGAAGGTTTATTTATACCTACCGAAAATCTGAGCCAGATCATAAGACTGTGTGGAAAAGGCAGCATTTTAAAAACTGTTTAGTTATCTTGGAAGACCCAGTTTCTAGGAGGAAAGAGGGACTGAGGCTGGGTGTGTCTGAGCACACTGGCCACTGCAGACCAGCGGGATTTCTCCTGACAAGGTGTGAATATGGTGAGCTGGCGGCCGAGCTGCCACCGCAGGGGCTGCACTCAGATCTCTCTGCACCAGGAAAGTTCTTATTAAAACTGCCCTGCAGTGCAGGCCTGAGACTGGCCCCAAAAATATTTAGATGAAAGAGGAAATATTTCCAAAGGAGAGTCAGAAACATAAAACTACACAATATTTTTTAAGTGTAAGTGTTTGAAGAGCTGCATCTGCTTTGAGTGTTCAGGCAGTTTCATTGCTCAGGAAGGAAAGTTCAGCTAATGAAGAAGTAAGAAAAGGAGAGGTTTGGGATACAGCCTGCAGCAGAGTGGCAGTTTCTCTAAGGAGTGGGGTCCTCCAGCACCAAAAGAATGGAAAAGGGGCCGGAGAGATAGCATGGAGGTAGGGCATTTTCCTTGCATGCAGGACAGTGGTTGGAATCCCGGCACCCCATATGGTCCCCCAAGCCTGCCAGGAGTGATATCTGAGTGTAGAGCCAGGAATAACTCCAGAGTGCTGCTGATGTGACCCAAAAACCCAAAAAATAAAAAAATAAAAGGAAAAGGTGGGACTGTTGTGAGCATGGCAGTAGGGCTTTTGCCTTGTGCGCAGCTGACCAAAGATGACCAATGACCTTGGGTTCAATTCCCAGCATTCTATATAGTCCCCGAGCCTGCCAAGAGCAATTTATGAGAGCAGAGCCAGGAATAACCCCTGAGTTCCAATGGGTGTGGCCTAAAAACCAAAAAAAAAAAAAAAAGTAAAGGGTTTTTGGGTCATAATCAGGGAAGTGTTCAAAAAGAGGCTGGGGGATTAGTTTGCTCATGCCCAGGATTTGTTGATCTCCAGATCCCCAGGTACCATCAGGAATAGATTTGGGACACTCCAACTCTGTTGGGTGTGGCCCCTTTAAAGTTTATGCTCAGGTAGGGATGGCCAAGGAGAGTGAGGTGGATTCCCTGTGGATTCCCCATCGAGGTTTATTTAGGCTCCTCTGTATTTATTCTTGATGGTACCTGGGGATCCTCTTGTCCAGAGACCAGCCCCCTCCCCATGACCCATCACCTACTGAGTTTCTTTAGGTCCCTCTGGCCTGCACTGGATGAAATGGTTCCTCCATCGTCAGGAGCTACCAAGCAGTGACCAGCAAGATTCACTATCTCAAGAGCTTCTAGAAGTCATGGCATGGCTCATAGGGCTCTGTTAGCCACATTCTGGTGCCACATTCTAAGCTTCCATGATCTGGGTTGTGTCCACTAGAATGGCTGGGGGGCTTCTCCTTCAATGTCTTGCCTGTCACTCAGCACCAGTCAGCCATCAACTCCCAGATCCTTCCCCAAATTCTGCTGACAAACCAAAAGAGCAAATAATGTATTGACAAGAGTGCAATCAGTGAGCAACTGACACTTCGACAGCATGGGGCAGACAGTGGTCAGGGCTACAACTCCTGAGGTACAGGAGGGAGACTCTGGATTCCACCCAGCATCCTCCCCCCAAAGTCAATGAATAAGATAACAAGTGAAATATTCCAGTTTCCTCTTTTTTTATAATTATCTATTTAAACACAGTGATTACAAATATGATTATGGTTGTATGATTACAGTCATGTAAAATACACCCCCCTTCACCAGTGCAACATTCCCACCACCAATTTCCCAGATCTCCCTCCTCCCCACTCCTCCACCTGTACTCGAGACAGGCTTTCTACTTCCCTCATTCATTCACATTGTTATGATAGTTTTCAGTGTAGTCATCTCTCCAACTGCACTCATCACTCTATGTGATGAGCTTCATGTCATGAGCTGCACCTACCAGCCCTCATCTCTCTTGTCTCTGAGATACTGTTAAAAATGTCTTTCATTTTTCTTAAAGCCCATAGATGAGTGAAACCATTCTGCGTCTTTCTCTCTCCCTCTGACTTACTTCACTCAGCATAATAGATTCCATGTACATCCATGTATAGGAAAATTTTATGATTTCATCTATCCTGATGGCTGCATAGTATTCCATTGTGTATATGTACCACAGTTTCTTTAGCCACTCATCTGTTGAAGGGCATCTTGCTTTTTGGGCCATACCCAATGACGCTCAAGGGTTACTCCTGGCTATGTGCTCAGAAATTGCTCCTGGCTTGGGGGACCATATAGGATATCAGGAGATTGAACTGCGGTCTGTCCTAGGTTAGTGCATGCCAAGCAAATGCCCTACCACTGTGCCACCACTCCGACCCCTCGTTTTTTTAAAAAAAAAATTTGCAAAACTGCAACTTACAGCAGTATTCATGATAGGAATCGACATCTACAATGGCCCAACCTTCCACCCTCCACCTGTATGTCCACTTCCATTAACCACTGTCTAAACCCTGGAATCCCAAAACTCCATCTTCTCACCCTGGTCAGCTCAATTCTGTAGAGCTCTGTTGTCTTTGGCCATTCGTGACTCCTTTATGGCACTTCATTATATTCTGCCTATAACGGATCATTCTGGGCTGTTCCATTCCAAATTCATTCAGCTTAATACTCTCCATCTATCTAGGCATCAGCAAATTGTAGAAATTCATCTTTTTTCACAGCCAGGAGATCTGTGCCACCGATTCTTATTTCTACATCTGTTTGGGCACTGGATGCTCCCAGATTTTGCCTACTGTGAAGTGCTGCAGTGAACACAGAATCAGTGGTTTGCAGAAGATTTTCGGGAAGGCTATGCTGAAACTCAAGGTTTAGTTTGAGATGTCACCAGAAGCAGTAGAGAGACTGGGATCACTGCTGTCATCTCTGTGCTCTGGTTTATTTGTGGGGAGAGCATCACGCAGCCCTGTGCCTCTGTGTAGAATTGAGAACACTGGATGCTGAAGCCAGGTGCTGTTTCTTCTTGATCCCAGGTCAGAAACTGGGTAGGGTCACCTCCCAGCCCCTTTGCACAAACCTGCCTCCTGCACACAGGGAAAAGGATCTGAACGTGGTTCCCTCCAAGTGCCCAAACTGCCCCAGCCTCTGACTTGAATGCACTTAGGTGGAGGGTAAGTACCTTGGCACCCCACTGGATACAGCGGGATCATGGCTGCCACAGCTACTGCATGTTAAGCGGCACTCCCCCAAACTGCAAACATGCGCTCAGCTCTGTAAACGCACCTGCACACACACTGCATTGCCCCAGGCTCAGCAGCCATCTGTCTGCTTTTAAATGCATCTTGGGGACACTGCTAACTTCAAGCCCCAATAAAAAGCCACTAAAACAATTAAAAATGAGAGAACACGTCCTTGAAAAGAAGCTGTTTCATCTTGTGGGCAAACACTAGCCCTGAGAACTTTAGAGCTGAGCTGTGAAAAAGCTCTTGAGCCCATAAAAGCCGCTGGACTTGGAGGGCACATCACCTTCAAGGATTGCAGGACATTTGGACAAGGTCTGGCCAGTCTGTGGAAGCTGCTGACTTGTCCTTTCCCTGTGAGCTGCAAGTGCACAAAAGAGGGGATTCCCACACCTGCCCCCTGCACCCCCATGCTGTACTTGGCATATTGGACTTTGTGGCTCCCTCTGCATCTACACTCCTGACCACGGCATCTGCACCTGACATAGAGCAACTATACACCCTACCACTGCAATACCACCCCCCCACTGGAGTCTACACCCCACTCACTGCATGCTACACCTCCATTCATTGAATCCTACTTGTTATTTGGGATATTTGATGTGTTCTGGTGCTCTGATGTTCACAGTAGTGGAATGAGGGGTTGGTGGAACATCCACCATGGGCCCCTTTCCAAGCTGGCTACTGTTTTTTTGTTGTTTGTTTGTTTTTGTTTTTGTTTTTTTGTTTTTGGGGCTACACCCATTTGATGCTCAGGGGTTACTCCTGGCTAAGAGCTCAGAAATTGCCCCTGGCTTGGGGGGACCATATGGGATGTCGGGGGATCGAACTGCAGTCCTTCGTTGGCTAGCGCTTG
Organism: Suncus etruscus; assembly: GCF_024139225.1. NCBI lineage: Eukaryota > Metazoa > Chordata > Mammalia > Eulipotyphla > Soricidae > Suncus > Suncus etruscus. Next base: position 18,374,907 of record NC_064858.1, read on the forward strand.
CAAGGCAGACACCTTACCTCTAGCGCCACCTCACCGGCCCCCCAAGCTGGCTACTGTTCATCTATTGATTCTTTTTTTTTTTATTATTTGTTTTGTTTTTGTGTCACACCCAGCGGTGCTCAGGGGTTACTCCTGGCTGTCTGCTCAGAAATAGCTCCTGGTTGGGGCCGGCGAGGTGGCGCTAGAGGTAAGGTGTATGCCTTACAAGCGCTAGCCAAGGAAAGGACCACGGTTCGATCCCCCGGCGTCCCATATGGTCCCCCCAAGCCAGGGGCAATTTCTGAGTGCGTAGCCAGGAGTAACCCCTGAGCATCTAACGGGTGTGGCCGGAAAAACCAAAAAAAAAAAAAAAAAAAAAGAAATAGCTCCTGGCAGGCACAGGGGACCATATGGGATTCTGGGATTCGAACCAACCACCTTTGGTCCTGGATCGGCTGCTTTCAAGGCAAACACCGCTGTGCTATCTCTCCGGGCCCTCATCTATTGATTCTTGTTTCTTAAGTTCTCTGGTGTCACGGCCTCTTTGTGCAGACACTTTAGGGAGTTCTCTGGGTCCCAGGAAAGTGGGTGCAGGGTTCAGTGAAGGAAGGAAACACTCAGTTGTTGTGGTGGATCATAATTATGTGTCTGTTTATTGAATGCTACAGTGGTGTATTTAAACATGAATTTTATTTTTTTAATCTTTATTTAAGCACCATGATTACAAGCATATTTGTAGTTGGGATTCAGTCATAAACAGAATACCCCCATTCACCAATGCAACATTCCCACCATCAATGCCCCCCCCCCCCTGCCTATACTCACAACAGGCATTCTACAATCATTCTTTTCTTTTTGTGGGGGGCCACACCCAGCAGTGCTCAGGGGTTACTCCTGGCTGTCTGCTCAGAAATAGCTCCTGGCAGGCACAGGGGACCATATGGGACACTGGGATTCGAACCAACCACCTTAGGTCCTGGATTGGCTGCTTGCAAGGCAAACGCCGCTGTGCTATCTCTCCGGCCCCTATTCTCATTCTTTAACATTGTCATGCTAGTTTGTTAGTGTATTTATTTCCCTAACAGCATTCACCACTCTTTGTGGTGAGCTTCAAATTGTGAGCTGGTCCTTTCGGCCCTTTCAGCCCTTAACTCTATTGTCTCTGGACCTTATTACAGTAATGTCTTTAATTTTTCTTTAAACCCATAGATGAGTGAGTCTATTCTGTGTCTATCTCCCTCTGACTTATTTTACTCAATGTAATAGATTTCATGTGCATCCACTTATAGAAAAATTTTATGACTTTGGGGCCAGAGAGGTGGCGCTAGAGGTAAGGTGTCTGCCTTGTAAGTGCTAGCCAAGGAAGGACCGAGGTTCAATCCCCCAGCGTCCCATATGTTCCCCCCAAGCCAGGGGCGATTTCTGAGTGCTTAGCCAAGAGTAACCCCTGAGCATCAAATGGGTGTGGCCAAAAAAACAAACAAAAAAATTTCATAACTTCATCTCTCCTGATGGCTGCATAATATTCCATTGTGCATATGTACCACAGTTTCTTTAGCTATTCATCTATTGAAGGGCATCTTGATTGTTTCCAGGCTATTGTAAATGGCGCTGCAATGAATATAGGTGTGAGGAAGGGATTTTTCTTTGTATTGAATTTTTGTGACCCCAAGATCTGGAGAGAGAGAGAGAGAGAGAGAGAGAGAGAGAGAGAGAGAGAGAGACAGAGAGAGACAGAGAGAGACAGAGAGAGAGACAGAGAGAGAGAGACAGAGAGACAGAGAGAGAGACAGAGAGAGAGACAGAGAGAGAGAGAGAGAGAGAGAGAGAGAGAACAGGAAAATGTTCTGCAGACAAAACCAGCCACTGAATGAACTGTGTGTCTAGCTTATAAAGGTCACCAAGGTTTTACCAGGAACAAACCTACCTGACTGGACAGCCTAATGCACAGCAGTGAGGGACTACATCACTGGGCATGTGTCCCCACAGTAGGCCTAAGGCAGACCAGGTCAGGTCAGCACTGAGGATGGTTCTGTGAACCACCACACACCACACACAGGAGGGGACAGATCTGTCTATTTTAGGCTCAGAACAAGCAGAACTCAGCCGTGCAAATCAGGAACAGCAGTCAGCAGGGCCTTCAGAACTTTAAAAAGAGAGAACCAGGACAAGGAGGCACAGAGGGGTCACAGGAAAAACCCCACCATGTTAGGGTTGATTCCCTCCAAACTGCCTACCTGTGCAGCTCCTTTAAAAGTGAAGTGCTGGGGGCCAGTGAGGTGGCACTAGAGGTAAGGTATCTATCTGCCTTGCAAGTGCTAGCCAAGGAAGGATCGCAGTTCGATCCCCCGGCGTCCCATATGGTCCCCCCAAGCCTGGGGCAATTTCTGAGTGCTTAGCCAGGAGTAACCCCTGAGCATCAAACGGGTGTGGCCCAAACCCCCCCCCCAAAAAAAGTGAAGTGCTGTTTATGACTGAAACCCAACTACAATTATGGTGCTTAAATATTTTATATAAAAAAATAAAAGTAAAGTGCTTGTGGTGAGCCCTGCACCATATATGCCTACATCCCACACCCCTGCATCCCACAGCCTACACCAACCCCAACTATATCTCTCAACCCCCACTCCCGTATCCCTGCTCTCCTGTTCCCTAGGCCCCTGCATACCCTCACCTCTGTACTTCTGTACTCCCACACCACTGTACTGCACACAATCTTACACCCTTATACCCCTACACCCCCATACTGCCGCCCCGATATTCCTACATCCCATACTCTTGTACTCCTCACCATAGTACCATGTCCCTGCAACACATCACCACACCCTTACATCCCTGTATCCCTTCCCTAAAGCCCTGCACTCCAAAGGACATTCAGGATGTGCCAGCAGAGTGGGGTTGGTTTCTCTGCTATTGTTGCCAGGTCCCTGCTGTGAAGTAGGTCATGTTTAAAGGTTTGAACCTGGTTCAAACCTGATGAGAAGGGGGGGAATTAGAGGAACCCAAATGTTCCAGAAGTGACCCTACCCCAAATAAAGGCTGCAAAACAATCCAAGATCCCTCTTCTGGGAGTGACCCTCTCCAGAAACTGCTGCTCTCCTCACTCCCAGATCTCTAGGGGAATGCGTGAGCATGTGTGTCTGTATGCAATTGTGACCCTGCATCTTTTCTCCTTCCTTCAGATTTGACTAATTTCCATGATTTATAATCTTTCAGGAATGTGGTGTCAGGACGCACTGTCCAGACACCATGTCCACCTCCACTATGGCCTCGGCTACACTTTCGCCATTCTGCAGGCAGTTGCCCCCCACCCCTCACTGTGTCCCACACAGAGAGATTGTGTCTATTCTCTGGTGTTCTGCTCTTCTTCCCCATTTCTAATGTGATTCTTTGGTAAATTCTGCAGGTGCTTCAGAGATCATGGATATTAGCCTTTGTCAGATGTGTGAAGAATGAAAATTTTTTTTTGGTCATACCCAGAGGCACTCAGGGGTTACTCTTGGCTCTGCACTCAGAAATCGCTACTGGCAGGCACAGGGGACAACATGGGATGCTGGAATTTGAACCACCTTCCCCTCCTGGATCTGCTGCATGTAAGGCAACCCTACTGATATGCTATCTCTCCAGCCCCAAGAATGAATATTTTATCCCAGTCACCAGATTATTTAATTCCCAATCTAGTTTCCCTTGTCATATGGAAGTTTTTAGATTGATGTAAGTCCAGTCTTTTGGTGTTTGCTTCTGTTTGCTTCATTCCTGGCATCTAGTCATCAAAGGTGTCTCTTGATGGCATCATGGAAAAATCCTTCTGGTCTTCTGTAAGATGTCACTACATATTAATCCAAAACAAATGCATTCCCCCAACTTCCTCTTTCTTTAAAACCTATCCTTTGAATTATAAAAGGCCACCTTCCCCCTTCTGGTGAATGGGTATTGGTATAATAAAGAAAGAGCAGGTTTGGCTTGGAGGGGGTGGGGCTCAAGCAGATATACCACTGGTTGAGATGCAAACTGATTCCTTGATTCTTTCCTGACTGGCTTGGTTTATTAATCCTTCACTGCTGGCCTTCTTCAGGGCTTCTTGTAACTCATCTGCCTGGGACTAAAAATATGCATGTGTGGTGATCTCACAACTAGAGGATTTATTTTACAACTGTCTCTCAAATAGCAACCTGGGACCAAGAAGCACCCAATGATGGTGAACTACTTGACCCTCTGGTAGATAATCACCATGATAGCCTCCTGGATAGGGATTGAGTGTGAAGTGCTGTTTACTGGAATATCAATGTACATGGCTTCTATTCTGAATGTAGCAGGGGCCCCCTTAGGTGGGAAAGAAGCAGGCAGTGAAGGGGGAGAGCTGAGCAGTATTACAGAGGCCGAGGCCCACAGCATTCTTCTACCAAAGGTGCTTTGTGCAAGGACCTTGGTCTCCTAACCTTCAGCAGCTTATTGAGGTCACTAATGGGATAGAAGCCAAAGAGAAAGCCCCATTTGAGGGGAACCAACAGAAGAGAGATGAGCAAACTTCCCCACCCAGATTCAACCCAGGAATCAAAGGCCTTTCCATCCCAAATGACCTCAGCAACCTACTACAGAAGGCAGAGATGGAGAAGATGGAGGATCCAAATCCAGCTAAAGCCCAAATGAGAAGCTGCTTTCAGAACCTCCTGTAACTTTCTTCTGGGTTTCTCTTGACCCTATCTGCATCAGTCACTATAATTGCTGGTTAAACTATGTGTTCTACCTGCATGGAACTTAATAGCTACTCATTTTGTTTCATGCCCTACTGCAAACAGATAATTTTGTATTCAACTTTAGTGATTTAATAGTAGTTTATACAGTTCTGGGAAAATGAATAATGTTGTTAGATTTTTAACAGTTTTCAGCTATCCTAGTGAATTTTTCCCAATTGCTGTGATGTTTGATTTTTAATATATTTTATATATAGTTATATAAATATATATGTATATCATATATTACATATTTAATATTTAAAATATTTTTATATTTATTTTTGTTTTGTTTTTGTTTGGGGGCCACACCCATTGACACTCAGGGATTACTCCTGGCTATGCACTCAGAAATAGCTCTTGGCTTGGGGGACCATATAGGATGCTGGGGATCAAACCGCAGTCTGTCCTAGGCTAGCTCTTACAAAGCAGAAATCTTACCCCTAGGACCACTGCTCAGGCCCCATTTTTTATATTTCTTAGCAACTTGTCCTCAAATTCATGTCTGCAAAAATTTTCTAATGAATTTGTCCACAGATTGTTCCACAGTCAATGGAAAGAAAATTGGATACTATACTTTTTTTTTGGTTTTTGGGTCACACCTGGTAACACTCAGGGGTTACTCCTAGCTATGCACTCAGAAATGCTCCTGGCTTGGGAACCATATGGGGCGCTGGGGGATCGAACAGTGGTCTGTCCTAAGCTAGCGTGCACAAGGTAGACGGCTTATGCTCTGTGACACCACTCCAGCTCTGGATACTATACTCCTATTACAGTGTTCATTATAAGAATGTTTAGCAGGGCCAGGAAGGTGGCGCTAGAGGTAAGGTGTCTGCCCTGCAAGCACTAGCCAAGGAACGAACCGCGGTTGGCATCCCATATGGTCCCCCCAAGCCAGGAGCGATTTCTGAGCTCATAGCTGGGAGTAACCCCTATGCATCAAATGGGTGTGGCCCCCCAAAAAAGAAGAATGTTTAGCAAATTATTTTCAAATTGTATATATACCATAGAAATGTTCTTGTGATTTTGTTTCAATAAGTTTATAGAAAAGGAACTCAGCTGTTCTAGATCATATTACAGTGCTTGGTGTACGAATGTTTAAGAATTTTTCAAATTAAGTATGTCTGCAGAAAGGTTCTAATATTTATGTTCAGAGAAGTCTATGAAAAATTGTGTTATGTATAAGACAAGGATATGGAAAAGGATAGGAGAACGTTGTATGCATATCTGACCTTTGACACTTTTACAGCCAACATTTACTGTGCCTATGAAAAATAACACCCACTTTTATAAGTTCTGATCTGGGGTTCCTGCCTCTGGCAGAGAAGAGAGAACAAAACTTGTGTAGCTTTTCTTTTCTCTTCTTTTTTCTTTTCTTTTCTTTTGTGTTGAACAGAAAGATTGGAATTATAAGATGACACCCAGCTATTAACCCAAAACAAAGGTGTTCCCCCATCTTCCTCTTTCCCTTAAACTTCCCTTTGATATGTAAAAGTCAACCTGAATCTTACTCCATCCTGCCCTTCCCAGTTGAATGGGTATTGGTTTCATAAAGAAAGAGGAGTTCTGGCTTGGCGCTGAGAGACATCAGGAGGGAGAAGCCACTGACTCCATGATTCATTCCTGACTGGCTTGGTTTATTAATCTTTCACAAATACCCTACTTCTTCAGACCTGTCCTCCTGGGTGCCTGAGGTGGTCTTACAACTCGTGGTATTTGTTTTACCATCTTCCTCAGTGCTCCTGTGGTCTCTGATCTATTATTATCTATTATGGTTGGGCCACATCATGTGGTACTCTGGATTAGTCTTTGCTCTGTATAAGGATCACTTTTGGAGAGGCTCAGTGGGACCATATGTGGATTGAAATCAGGTCAGTCACATGCAAGGCAAGCACCCTGTCTTGTACTATCTCACCCTGTTGTACTATCTCTCTGGCCCTCTGATCCATCTGAATGATATCTTCACTCTGTCCTCTGCCCATGCCCCTGTCTGTTGCACACTGCCTTATGCAGCTTCCAACTCACTGCTGGATACTCCTAACTCCTTTCCTAACTGTCCTGGGGTTACAGCTGAGAACACTGATCTCTCTGCATAAAACACATGGAATATCACCCATGAGAGGGACATCCCCAAGATATCCTCTCTGATACTAGGGGAGGACAACTGGAGCTCTGGGTGAACTTGTGGGGAAAAATACTGAGCCTATGGTCAGTGCCAGCTCTCGTTTTGGTAGGACAATGGGTTGAGAAGAAGAGCCAAGTTTGGAGACCTTTTAGGGGGGTCTCTCCCCTGTCTACTGGCTTGGGGCCTGTGGAGGGTCCCTCCCCTATCTGCTGGTTCTGAGTGCATCAGGAAGGGGGTCTCCCACATGGCCCCTGTGACAACTCCCATGTCTCTGAGAGCAGCAGCCTAGCAGGAACCAATGAACCCCAAGTCTGCACCAGGTTCTCCAAGGGTCAGGGGAACATGTATTTGTTTTGTGCCTGCCCACCCATCCTTCACATGCTGTTGGGCTTTGGGGTGTGGGCCTCTCTGGGGAGGTTGGACTGGCACCCCAGCTACATGCTTGTGCAGAGAGAGCAGTTCACCTTTGCTGGGCTTCAGACTGTCAATAAAAATTATCTTCTTGAGTCAGAGAGATGGGACAGCAGGTGGGTGGTCTATATACATGACTCACTGGAGCACTATCAGTAATGACTCCTGACATCCAGGACTTCACCTCTACCCCTTCCCCATAAAAAGGAGACAGAGAGACAGACAGAGACAAGAGAGGGGAAGGAGATGAGGAGGAGGAAAGGAAAGAAGGGGAAAGAGAAGGAGGAAAGATAGAGGGGAAGGAGAAAGAACATGTGACTCAGCCTTTACAGGAACCACTCTTCATGGCAGCAGAATGGGGCCCATCCTGCATTCCTGGATATGTTTGATGCAAGTTAGTGCCAGAAAATTTCAAGGAAATCTTAGTTGCACAAAAAGGAAGGAACTGGGATTGGGCTCTGGAGGCTCCAGAATTCCCTGAAATTTAAGCCCAGCAGTAACGTAGAAGCCTTAGACCAGGGTGGTGAACACGCGGCTCTTGAGCTGCCTGCGGCTCCCGGCCAAAATGAATGCGGCTCTTTGCCTCTTATCATGATTTTGTATACTGTGGCTCTTTGCCAAGTTTGGATTTTGTTCTGCTGCTTCTGAGGAGGGACCTCTGAGGAGAGATCTTCCAGCGCGTAGTCCCACCCCAGGCTGCATCATCCCGTCTCCCATCCCTCGAAAACAACTGCACGGGCTAGCGAGTGGGGGACCCATGTGTCACATGCTGGGTCACATTTTGTCGTTTGTTCTTAGTGTGGAGGACGCAGCACATCCTCACCATCACTGCAGGATTTTGACCCTCACTCAAAATGGCAAAATGCAATATGTGTTTAATATATTATTGTTAAAATTACATGCTTTTGTGTGAGTGTTTGTCTGTTTTGGCAGGTCACTGCGTGGTGTGGCTCTCTGACTCACAGTTTAAAATTTTGGCTCTTTGTGTCGAACTTGTTCGCCACCCCTGCCTTAGACTGAAGCATCACTTCCTGAACCCCTGGATTTCAGGGTTCACCCCATGATACTCACCATCACACATCTCCAGCCGTCTTTCATTGGTGGTCCTGACAGTGAATGCTGGTTGTTGTCTTGTTCAGCATGTACCTTGGGTGGGACTGGGTTTCTGAAACCCATTAGAAGGAACAGCGTTCGGCTTAGTTTTCCCATTGAATGTATTGTACTGAGCTGAATCTGATGGGTCCCCTGAACGGTTTTGAAGTGGTTTCATCCCACTGAGCTGGGCATTGCACCCTGTGATGATGCATGCCATCACCCTTCTCTGTCTTTCTCAGGATGATCAAGGCTCTTGGCCATGATAGTCAGCCCTTGATGGGGTTGACTGATGGAGGGATGGAGGATGAGGCCTTTCTCCTCCAGCTCGGACCACGCGTCTGTTACCCTGTTCAGCTGGAGGTTTTGAGGTGAATGCAGCGAGAAGAAAGCCAACAGGCAAGTCAGGCTTCCGAAGAAAATAGCTCTTTATTTCGTGAGGTGGCCGAAGCCAAAAGGTCCCAGAATAGGCCCCAGGAAAAAAGCCCTTCACCTTTCACAGACCCTTGTTTTATACCCCAGAATCAGGTACCACCCAATGGTGGGAACAGAATCAGGTGCCACCCTAAAGTGGGAGCAGAATGCCAGGTCACAGCCTAGGGTAGGGCACAATCATTGATCAGGGTAGGGTCAGTAACATAATCTTGCCATTGAAATGTTTACATACACAACAGGCAGGTCTCTTCATCTGTGGGTGCCATGGAGTTTAGGCCTGACTGGTGGGGGCAGCCTCTCTGTCCAATGGCCCACAAAGGCTACACTGACTCACATTCCCCTCCTCACACACAGGGCTCATCTGAGTCCCTCTCTGGGTATCGACCATCAGTACAGGTGCAGTGAATAGCACCTGGCTCCTAACACATCTAACAAAGAGAAACCAAGGGGAAGTGGGGAACTGCTAAGAACAGATAGGGTGTGGTGCCAGAGGGAAGTGCAGGGATTAAGAACATGCACCAAATGCAGCCATCTCTATTCCACTCTGGCACCATGTGGTTCCCTGAGCATCATATGGTGAGGTCCTAGAGCCACAGTACTACAGGGGTAGCCCCAGAGTTCCAAGCATTTGGGGTACAGCAGGACCCCTGAGCACTGTGGGGTGATCCTGGTGGCCTTTGGCACTGTAGAACCATTTTTAGAGTCTTCCATCCTTATTGGTAGAGTCACTGAGAGGAAACCCTGATCCCCTTGAATACCCACTGCTTAGGAGCCCCACTCTGCCTCAAGAAAGGACAGGCAAATAAGTGGATTTTTCAGGAATAGGAAGAGTGAAGCCAAGAGGTGTATAGCCCAGGCCTGTAAGCAACCTCCAGCCTTCTCTGGTCCATCCATTAGCTCAAGTTTCTGTCTGGCGCCAGGTTTCTCTCCAGCCTCTGAACGGACATCAAGTTCCTGGAAAAGTAGGTCTGTGGGGTGCAGGGCCAGGCCTTCAAACACTGTTCAGCTCTCTCTGCTGCCAGACTTCTCGCAGTGCTGTTACCAATTCCCTTTCTAGCTCCAAATCCTGAGAGGGGAGAATGGAAAGGCCAGCGTCCTCCCCAAAGAAAACAGGTCAGCAGTGCTTCAAAGTGAGCAGTTCCCAGATGCAACACAATCCATTCCAGTGCACAGCTGAGTTTAAACCCACTTCCCACATTTACCAGCCAGCTAGTTTTAATTCGGGGTTCACCACACTAAGGTGCTGGGAATCATCAGGCCTCCCTCTCTGCACAGTGACCCTCCACTCCTGCCCCTTAGCACCCCTGTCTCTTGGAAACCAACAAAGACAACTTGGGTACCTTCTCCTATTATCCCAAGTTTAAGGTTTCCCATAAGATTACAATCACATCAGTAATACCAAAGAGTTGAAAGTTCCCTCTTCTTTGCCTCTTTCCCCATCATTATTTTTGTTTTGGGGGGCCATATTCTGTGGTGCTCAAGGATCACTGAAGGATTGGGGAGATGGGAAGGGGCTTACAGGGGATACTGGAGATCAAACATGGCACATGCATGCCAGGCAAGCGCTTTCCCAACAGTGCTATTGGCATGTCTTTCCTCAAGACAACCATCAACCATACAGGGCCGCTGCCTGGTCACCAGACTCTCCACTCGGCAGAATCCATGGAAATACTGCTGAACGCAGCCTCATCAAACCCATCTCAGGACCATGCGCCTTCCAAGACCCACTCAATCTATAAAGTTCTCCATCGACCAAACACAGCTGTGAGTCCCATTGCAGTAGGCGCTGGGCAGGGGTGTGACTGCCCATGGAGACATGCCACGAAGAAGCCTCAATATCTGAGGTGATGTCACGAAGAAGCCTCAATATCTGAGGTGATGTTGCCGCTGCCAAGTGCTACAGGGAATGAATGCTACACTGGGCAGCGCCCTGAGCAATGGCAGGGGCAAGATGCATTGAGCAGTGGGTAGGCTCAGGTCCCAGGCGTGTGGGAGTGTCCCGAGGAGGAAGACACAAGCTGAGGCGTGAGGTCTTGAGCTCCACCCTGGTGTGGAGCCTTGCGTGAGTGTGTGTGTGTATGTGTGTGTGTGTATTTTAAGGGTTTTGTGTGTGTGTATGTGTGTGTGTGTGTTTTCAGGGGTTTTCTTTGTGTGTGGCTTGTGTGTTTGTGCCTTCAGAGTTTTTTTTGTGTGTGTGTACTTGGGGGGGGGGCCCTAAGGTCCACCCCAGTGTGTGTGTGTGTGTGTTTTAAGGGTTTTGTGTGTGTTTTCAGGGGTTTTCTTTGTGTGTGGCTTGTGTGTTTGTGCCTTCAGAGGTTTTGTGTGTGTGTGTGTGTGTGTGTGTGTGTATGTGTCTTGGGGGTACTTCTGAGCTCCACCCAAGTGTGTGTGTTCAGAGATTTTGTGTGTGTGACTTGAGGGGACTCCTGAGGTCCACCCCAGTGTGTGTGTGTGTGTGTGTGTGTGTGCTTAGAGTTTTTTTGTGTCTGTGGCTTGGGGGGGACCCCTGAGGTCCACCCCAGTGTGTGTGTGTGTGTGTGTGTGTTCAGAGTTTTTTTGTGTCTGTGGCTTGGGGGGGACCCCTGAGGTCCACCCCAGTGTGTGTGCATGTGTGTGTGTGTTCAGAGTTTTTTGTGTGTATGGCTTGAGGGGGACCCCTGAGGTCCACCCCAGTGTGTGTGTGTGTGTGTTCAGAGTTTTTTGTGTCTGTGGCTTGTGGGGGACACCTGAGCTCCACCCTGGTGTGCCGGTGTGGTGTGTAGAGTGTGTGTGTGTTCAGTTTGTGTGTGTGGGGGGGTGGCTTGGGGGGAACCACATGGGAGCCGGGGGATCGAACCGCTGTCCGCCCTAGGATAGCGCTCGCCAGGCAGACAGACGCCTTACAACTAGCGCCACCGCTCCGGCCCCCAGCGCTCAGAGCTTTGCGGGGGAGGGAGGCGGGTCCTTCCCGCGAGGACTTGAACGCGACCACGTGACCGAGCCGCCGCCGCTACCGCCGCGCACTCTCCGGGCACGCGCAGAAGAATGACCCCGCGCCAGGATAACGTCACCTAGCAACCTCTAGGCTCGCCCCCAGAACGACCGCGCGGGCTTCCGTAGACAGGCCGGAAGTGGGCCCGTTCCCGGCAGGCCGTTCTGCCGCGCCAAGATGGCGGCGCCCAGACTGCGGGGCTTTTGCCGGGCTGCTCGCAGCGGCGTCGCGTTCCCGGGGCTGCGCGGGGCGCACTCGGGGGCTCGGGGGGTGCTGGCGGAGCAGAAGGCGCGGGGCCTGTTCCAGGAGTTCTTCCCGGAGCGGGGCACGAAGGTGGAGCTGCCGGAGCTGCTGTCCGCCCCGCAGACGGTGTACTGCGGCTTCGACCCCACGGCCGACTCGCTGCACGTGGGCCACCTGCTGGCGCTGCAGGGCTTGCTGCACTTGCAGCGCGCCGGGCACCACGCCATCGCGCTGGTGGGGGGCGCCACGGCGCGCCTGGGGGACCCCAGCGGCCGGGCCCAGGCGCGGCAGGGGCTGGCGGCGGAGCAGGTGGAGGGCAACGCGCGCTCCCTGAGGCTGTGGCTGGAGGCCCTGGCCGCGCGTCACCAGCAGCTCTTCGCCGACGGCCGGCGCGCCTGGGGCAGCTTCACGGTGCTGGACAACGCCGAGTGGCTGGGCGCGCAGAAGCTGGTGGACTTCTTGGCGGCGGCGGGCGGCCACCTGCGCATGGGCACCCTGCTGAGCCGGCACACGGTGCGCTCGCGGCTGCAGGGCCCGGGCGGCATGAGCCTGGCCGAGTTCTGCTACCCGGCGCTGCAGGCCTACGACTTCTACCACCTCTTCCGGCGCTACGGCTGCCGCGTCCAGCTGGGAGGCGCCGACCAGCTGGGCAACATGGTGTCGGGATACGAGTTCGTCCGCAGGTCAGCGCCTGAGCGGCCCCCCCACTCGGGCGACGGGCAAGGGTCCGGGGCAGGGTGGTCTGATCGTTAGGGCTGGGAGGACTGTATATGCATCCTGGGCCTGATCTGGGCTGTCACTGGGACTGCATGGAGCATATTCATGCCGAATATGGTTTGCAATACTGTTTCCCCCCTGATGCAGGCAGGTGCAGGCCGCACGCATCTCTTCATTTAGGGCTGCACCTTGCAGAGCTGCGCTAGGAAAATCCCCACTGTCAGTCAAACTCACTTTTGGGTGGCATTTCTCAGGGGAGGTGTGCCATAGGGTTTGCCCACCTATCAGATTTCTCCCCTCCTTTGGGCCACACCTGCCTGGCCTATGCTCAGAGATCACCCCACATGGGCCTAGGGACAGGGGGTGTGTGTGGTAATCTATGCTGGGAACTGAATCGTTGGTAGGCAAGTGCCTTCCCCCACACCTATCTTTCCGGCCCACTAAATTCCTCTGCTTCCCCTTTTCTCTGGCTGCATGGTATACCCCTAGTATGGTTCACAGTGACAGAGTATGGGAGGCCAGACAGGGCAGAGACAGCCCTGTGATGCCCACTCAGCAGGCCGATGCATCCACAGCTGCTGTTGTCATGCAGGATGACAGGGGAAGACGTCTTTGGAATCACAGTGCCTCTCATCACCAGCACCACTGGGGCCAAGTTGGGCAAGTCAGCCGGCAACGCAGTGTGGCTGAGCCGGGACAGGACATCTCCCTTTGAGCTGTACCAGTTCTTCCTCAGGCAGCCGGATGACACGGTGGAGAGGTGAGTTGTTGCCAGTGGTGTGGGGGCACAGGACAGGGCTTGCAAGATGTGTGCTCCACCCGACACAGCGCTGGTTCACTCAGCTCCTCATGTCTTTACGCTGGTCAGGGCAGAGTTCCTGGGAAGGGATGTCTGTTCCCTGTGCGATATGTGTCCCAGTGGCAGAAGCAGTGCTGGGAACTTGCCCAGGCAGTGGTCCGGGATGTTTCTTTGTTATGGTCCTCTAGGCCTGGCACTGACAGGCCCACTGGGGACTTCCAGCACTGGTGAGCACATGTGTTCCAACAGCCTCTTCTGCCTGCCCCCAGGTATCTGAAGCTTTTCACATTTCTGCCACTTGCTGAGATTCAGCACCTCATGCAGCTGCACAGCAACCAGCCAGAGAAGCGGGAGCCCCAGAAGCGACTTGCTGCCGAGGTCACGAAGCTGGTGCATGGGCAGGAAGGGTTGGACTCTGCCAAGAGGTGAGGGCATGTGCGACCATCCTATAAGAGCTGCTTGTTTTAAGGAGACAGCAGAGGCATTAAGTTCCTCGTCAAGCAGAAACAGTATTTTCCTGGTTTCTTACCCTGGTTCTGCTTTGTACCTGGAGGTGCCAGGTTTGGAACTTGTGCCCTTTGCATGACTCCAAGTTAGCATGTCTCAGCTGTGATACAGGCAGCACTTGGGGCCATCCTCGTGCTTTCCTCAGTCACTGGATGAAGAGGAACAGACAGAAGGGATCGGGCGATGGTTTCTACTATGCCCACTGGCTCTTTTCTGACTAGGACTGGCTGTGTACTCGCTAGAAAGAGATCATTGGAGGCCTGGGAATTGTACATGGCTTCTCATCGTTCGTTGCTGGGTCTCAGCAGACCTCATGCAGAACAAGTGTGTCTCATCTCCCGTCTCCGAGGCAACAGCTCTGCTCTCCCTTCACCACTGTTGTAATGGGGGGGGGGGGTTCCACATTCTTGGGGTCTTGGCTCTATATAGGTGCCATCCCTGCACAAGATATTGGCTTCTTATTACGTCTTCTTTGCTTTTGGTGGAATCACAGTCAATCTCTCCTGGCCCCTTTGCTGTCCTTCACTATGGTGTGAGGCCTGGGACACCCTGACATTCTGGCACTTCAGTCATGTCTAACTTCCATGTTTAATAAATTCAGGGGGTTTCTGGCAGTGCTAGCTGATGGTGCTTGGGTCTGGTCACCCTGGAGGCCAGCCCTGTGGACCCACTCCTCACTTGTACTGTGTTCTTTTTCGTTGGGACTAAACCCAACATTGATCAGGGCTTACTCGTAGTTCTGCACTCAGGAATCACTCCTGGTTTTGGTCAATGCTGGAGATCAAACCTGTGTCGGCCATTTGCAAGGCAAGAGCCTTCTTTGCTGTATTCTCACTTCAGACCCCCCCCCCCCCCCACACACACACAGTTTTGCTTCTGTCGCTTTTAAGTGTTCGGCACCATCATTTGGCACATTCTTGTGAAGTTTCAGAAGAACATGGCTGGCTCGAGTCACGCCCTACTTGTCCTGAGTTCAGAACATGGCCACTCAAGTGGGTAGTACATATGGCAAATCTTCAGCTCTGCTTTTGCCAGGTGCACACAGGTATATATGTGGCTCATGTATGTACACTGTTCGCAGGTGCACAAAGGCCCTGTACCACAGTAACGTGGAGGCATTGGAAGCCATGTCGGACGAGGAGCTGAAGGAGCTGTTCAGAGAAGCCTCGTTTTCTGAGCTAGTTCTGGACCCAGGAACCAGCGTCCTGGATACTTGCCGCAAAGCACAAGCCATCCCTGATGGCCCCCGAGGGTGAGGTGCCCCTCAATGCTGGGACAGCTATCTCCTCCTCTGGTCCCTAAACCCTCCCCAGAATGACATTTCCACCCGAAAACCAGGGCTGGCTGAGTTTAGCGCAAGCTGAGTGTGGCAGTGAGGGCAATCAAGTCTCTAAAGTTTAGAACAGTCTGTCTTGGGGGGCCTGGGGTGGGTCTGAGGCTCAGTGCACTGTGTCCTCACTTTCAGCCACAAGTCTCTGCCAGAGCTATGGGTGTGATACGGATCTTCCCCATGGAGGTGCCACCAGCTAGCTCTAAATGGGATGGCTACAGTCCTGGTGACCAATGTCTGCCTCAGCCCCAGCTGAGTGACTTGGACATTGCAGATTGCATGAAACATGATTAGTTGTTGTTTCAGCCAATGTAAACTGTGACCCGGCTTAAGCATGTCCTGAAGTGTCACTTCTAGCGGGCTATGGGATGCTGGGGATCGAACTTGGGTCAGGTATATTCAAGGCAGACACCCGCCTTGCTGTTCTGTCCTCCAACCTTAGTCCCTGTATCTTTCTCTGTGTAGGTACCGCATGATAACAGAGGGCGGCGTCAGTATCAACCACCAGCCCGTTACCCGCCCTGAGAGTGTACTGGTTCTGGGCCAGCACATTCTCCGCAATGGGCTGTCCCTACTGAAGGTCGGCAAAAGGAATGTTTACATCATCAAATGGCTCCAGCTCTGATGGTCTGCCCTGGAAGTACCCCACAGACACCTCTAGAACTACTCTAGGTTGCTATGTGGCATCCTGGCCCCCTCCACACATTCCCAGGGTACCACTGGCCTGCCAGCTCCACTCTTGTTCCTTTTCTGAGCAGGTGCCTTGTAGCATTTGCTGTCCTCACACGACCCTCTAGGGGACTGTGAGCCATGTGAAGGGGAAGTGAGCTGAAGCCGGGCTTGGCCTTAGTAAACTTGTCAGAAGTTTCTGACTTGGGTCCCCTGCACAATGTTTTATTCCTGATAATCAGGTTTGTTTCAGCCTCTTCTCTCTAAAGTACACGATGTTTATCAGTCTGACAAATGAAGAGAGCTTTTGTCCCATGCGGGCTCTGGATGTCATATCCCAGCCCCCCAATAACCTGGAGCAAGTCCTGAACTGTGAACTGTGGAGCAATGAGTGCAGCATCGAGTAGCAGCTGAGCTACTGCGTCTCTGGGCCCCAGAAAGACTCGGTATGAGACTGTGTCTTTCACGGCAGTTTTATTTACAGTGAGAACATACAGGTCCATGACAGTCGTCCCACATTCTGCAGGCGAGTATGTCCTGCTCCTTCCTGACCTGTCCAGCCGTAGCCTGGCTTGGAAACCAACATTTTCCATGGAACTGACTGATGTACTGGAGAAAAGGCCAGAGTTTTTCCTTCAGACTCAGAAAGGTTAAAATGGCATCACTCGATCCAGTCATTGAATAAATCTGTTTTGATGTAAAATTGGTGAGACTGGCTGTGCATGGTAGCGTGTTCCCTATCCCTAGGTTTCTGGCAGGGAGCCAGTTCTCATCACCTCTGGTGCTTTCTGTCAGCCCTCTGCAGGCCTTTGGGCACTGTGCTCTGGAATGAGGAGAACAGCTTCCTCCTGCCTTGGATGCCTCTGGTTGGTGATATAACCGAAACTGATTACCCAGTGTGACGGGCCATCCCATGGAGTGCAGTGCTAGGATGAGACGCTACTGGGAGCAAGCAGATGTGGCCATCAGCGGCTGTCCAGAGCCCAGTGGCACTGCTGTTGTCTCATGAACCATCCCTGAAGAGGGTTCTGGACACGGGAAGGGGGCAGGCCACACAGCTTCCATCATGCAGTGGTAGCAGCATCTGACCAGAACCTCGGGGCTGCTGCTTCACTCCCACTAGTGGGGGTGGTGGGGGAGGAAACGCCTGAAGACAGTGATGGGTGCTCAGGGTCTTGTCCACGGGCAGGACAGTGGGGACAACTACATAGTTCTTGAGTTCAGATCACAGTCTGACAAGACAGGCTTGGTGTCTAGATATGGGAAACCATAGAAACAGCCATTTATTATTTGGGTTATATGTGATTGGTTGTGCGGTACAGAGTAAACATCTCAGGACAGCCAGTCTGGACATGAGCAGCTTCATACACTGCAGTACACGGAGTTCATAAATACACGCTATTTGGGGAGGCCACAACTAACAAGATTTCCACAGGCAGGTACAGAGGCCAGTGGTCACCACAGATGAGTCTCTCGAATCTCAGCGATGATCTGACCAGCTCCTTGTAAGGCCTGCAAGTGGGGACAGAGGGCGAGTTCAGTGTGGTCATGCTGCGGCATCACCTGAACTGTGTCTTCCCAGGCATTTAACCATGGGACTACGGGGAACACGGTGTCCCAGCAGATTCACATTCGCAAGCATGCATGACTAGATACCTTCAGCATGTCAGCAGCCTCCTTCCTGCGCTGTGCCATGTCCTCGGACTCAGTGAGCAGGTCATCCAGCAGTGAGGACTTGTACAGCTGCCCTACCAGTTCACTCTGCAGTGTGTCCTTCACATGGTTCACCAGGAAGTGCATGACGGCCTTTGGCACGCTGTGGACACCACAGGGAACGGTTTGGACAAGCATTGGGCAACCAGACCCGTACCGGCCTGGTGTCACCCCCGTACCCACCTGTCCTGGATATTCTTTCTAACGATGAGGAAATAGGACTTGATCAGCCGCTCAATCACCTCACAGTCGCGCTGTTCTCGGGCAGACAGCTTCCGGGCTACAGGGACAGGCTGGCAGAAATGGGACAGCAGCCTGGGTAAGCTGTCAACTATGTTGGCAGCCCAGCTACCTCTATGCTTGCCCTTCTTGCCCGGGACCTCACCACATCCAGCAGGTTCACTGCGTGGCCCTTCTGTGGGCTGGCTGGCATGATGGGCAGTGGCTTAGACTTCTCTTCTGCCAGCAGCTCCTCCGCCTTGGAAGACTTCAGCATCCCCCGCCAGCTGCCGGCTGCAGGCTCCTGCGCAGCATCCCCAACGCCCCCAGCCCCTGGTGTCACCTGGAAGAAAAGTGGGCCTGTGCTTGATGCCTTGCCAGTGGGAAGTTGGGCACAGAGGTCCAGACAGGAGGGCGGCAGGCTGCCCCTTGCTCCATCCTGGCCAGCAGCACTGTCCCTGTCCCACCCATCCCTGCAAACAGTATTCCCAGTGTCTGCTGCTGGGACAGATATCAGGACCTGTGGCACATCGGTGGCCCCTCCCTGCAGTGCAATATCTGGGTGAACTGGCAAGACGCTACAGGCTCACATGGACACTCAGACACACCACAAAGGAACTGTGTGGCAGACGTGACCACTGAATGCAAGCACCGACCAAGGCTGCCTTAAGAGTTTACACTGCTGTAGAATGAAGTAAAGGCAAGGTCCTGTTTGACATGTCCATCTGAAGATGAATACCGATTGTTTTAAGAAGCTGG
This sequence comes from Suncus etruscus, assembly GCF_024139225.1. Classification (NCBI taxonomy): domain Eukaryota; kingdom Metazoa; phylum Chordata; class Mammalia; order Eulipotyphla; family Soricidae; genus Suncus; species Suncus etruscus. The sequence continues at coordinate 18,393,609 of NC_064858.1, forward strand.
TTAGCTAGACGTGAAGAATTATCCCAGAGAACTCTCCAGGAGGAAATCCAGCAGAGCTCAAAATTCAAGGGGCCTGTGAAGATTGGCCAGGTGGGCGCAGATAAGACAGTGACACTGTACTATGATTTCTTCGTGGGGCCAAACAGAAAAGGAGATGATGAGAATTGACAGCATGGGGTGGGACCAAGTCACAGGCCCATCAACTGCCTGCCAAGCAAGGTGCTGTTGGCCTTGGCTTTGGCCTTTCCAGAGGAAAAGCCCAGATCAAAGCTGCACTGAGGGACGGGACCCAGTGTCTAGTTAGATAGGTGCCTACTATAGGGTTAGAGAGGACAATGGACACAGAGAGGTGATGACAGACACGGCCTGTGGGTTCAGTGAGAACCACAGGGACATTTATGTTCTGAAGCAAGAAACTCACATTTTTAGTTTCTCTTCTGCTGTCCTGAATTAACTGTTAAAAGACAGGTTAAAACATGCAGTTTAACAAGCAAAACTCAAAAACCAAGCATGAAAGGCGCAGGCAAACTTCCTTTTGGGATTGCTCCTTAGCTCTGTGAGTCTTCTAGAAAAGACCAGAGCAAGCCCATCACCCAGGTGGTACAAGTGTTGTGCATCAGGTGGTCCAATCACGGACCAGGCCTTGTTTAGCACCCCAGAGCGAGCTAGTCAGGGGCCCCTTGAGCATGCAGGCGGAGGAGGACGCACAACAGACCTTGCCATCGGCCTCGGCAGAAGCAGCAGGGGAGGGCTCCTGGGAAGCAGGTGCCAGAGCACTGGGAGCTTTAGAGGACTGAAGGCAAAAAACGCAGGACACAGTGTCACGCCGCCAGAAGTCACCGGCACCCGGTGATGGGATGCCCGTCTCCACAGTGCCCAGAGGATCTGCTAGATGGCTGCCAAAGAAGGCGGCCAGGAGCTGTGTCGGCCACTGTCTCTCCCTCCCTCTCAAGATGGACCCTCGCCACTTTGCCCTGATCAGGGTCGGAAGCCTGGCCATTCTCAGCTACCTGCACCTGCCCTGATCAGGCTGAATCTTGCAAAGCTGGTTCTATTTCCTACTGGGTCTCTCGGGCTGGGCTGGAACCTGGGCTCTCTCATCACGCACACACTCCCTCAGAGCCCCAGTCCCACTGGACCCCCAGGGCTGCCCAGAATGGGAGAAAAGTATTGGAGCACATGCAGCCCCCCAGGGGACACCACTCACCTTGTCTCGAGATGTGGCTGAAGGCAGTTCCCTGGCCAGCCTATTTCTCCTCTGCTCCTACAAGACAGAAATGGCCAGAATGTTGCTGCAGAAGCACTTAGGCCAGCACTGCTGAGAACAGGCCAAATCAGACCTGTCCCCCTGACACCCAGGAGGACCTGGGGGCAAGGGATCAGGACTCAGAACTCGCCCCTGCACTGGACACCATTGATGCAAGTTGTGCTAGCTCCACAGCTGTGTGGGCAGCAGTGGGAGGCCAACATGACCAACCATTGCTTCTGGGAGGGAGGGAACGGGTTGGCAACCTTCACAATGAGGCACATGTGGGTTCATATGTATCACCAGCGTGGGGTTCAGGTGTTTCCAACTAGTTGGAAACAACTAGTTTCCAGCCTAGTTGGTTAGCACCATCACTCTCTATAAGCCTGATGTGCACCCCTGGTTCCGTGGGAGATGGCCATCATCACGGGAAATTCAGGGCTCCTGAGAGGAGTCCGCCCAAGTTCTCAACACCAGACACCCTCGTGGAAGGCCCTGCTGCAGCCCAAGCCTATCCAAGCAGGCAGCTCTTATAATCTCACTAAATATCCTGAGTATGAAGGTACTTCTGTAGACAGAAAGCTGGAGTCCTCCTGGATAAGGGACTTTACACCTGGGAGCCTGGGGTAGAGACACAGTGGTCTCCAAAGGGGAGCAAAGACTGAACCTTCAAACAGCTACTGGTGCATCTCCATTGCTTCAAGCTAGACAAGTTGCTTAGATATGGGCTGTGGGCTCTGCCAATACTCTTCACCAAGCACCTCCCACACCTAGCAAGCACTGTATCAGGCACAGTAAGCCCAATCCCCATGCTTCGGCAGCAGGATGGAACCATATCCCCACAGCTATGTTTACCTCTATATTATTGTTCATCAGACCACAGGCATCTGCGAAGTCGGGGTGTTTTGTGTTGATGTAAGCCAGCTCGATGGCCACCAAGTTATGGACCTATATTTAAAAAACAATCCTGTGTAACCAAAGATATGCCCATTGAAGTTTCCTTACAAAATCAGCTTCCAGGACTGGTTACTTGATATAGCCCAGCAGAAATGCCTGAATCCACCCTTAAGATGACACTGTGATAGGTGAAAGCAATTATTGAATGATTTTGCTCATCTCTGGAACTTACAGCCCAGCATTTCTCTGAAGGCCACCGGGACTGTTGGGATGGGAAAGAAATTAGGCACCTCATGTAAATCCAAGTTCCAAAGTTTTTTGTTTTGTTTTGTTTTGTTTTTCGGCCACACCCGTTTGATGCTCAGGGGTTACTCCTGGCTAAGCGCTCAGAAATTGCCCCTGGCTTGGGGGGATATGGGACTCTGGGGGATCGAACCGCGGTCCTTTCTTGGCTAGCGCTTGCAAGGCAAACACCTTACCTCTAGCGCCACCTCACCGGTCCCCCAAGTTCCAAAGTTTTAATGCAACTTCAGGTCAGGAGCCAGAGCGATAGCACAGTGAGTGGGGCATTTGCCTTGCAAGTAGCCTGCCGGGTTCGACCCCCAGCATCCTACATGGTATCCCGAGCCTGCCACGAGTGATTTCTGCACATAGAGCTAGGGGTAACTCCTGAGCACTGCTGGGTGTGGCCCCAAATCCAAAATAAATAAATAAATAAATAAACTCAGGTTACCTGCCATTTCTTCAAAATTTTTCAAACAATTTCAACATAAGGCAATCTGCTTTACATATGGCTGATAAGGTTCAATTCCCAACACCCCACAAGGTACCCCCAAGCACTGCCAGGAATGATCCCTGAGCACTGTTGGGATGGCCCAAACAGCCAAGAAAAAAAATCATAATCAATTTAAAGACCAGGGTATGATTGAAATGATTGATTAACCTTAATCCAGGAATATTTGAAAATATTCTGTGGTTTAAAATCCCAGTGAAGGGGCCGGAGTGATAGCACAGCGGTAAGGCATTTGCTTTGCACAAGGCTGACCCAGGACAAACCTCAGTTTGATCCCAAATGGTCACCCAAACCAAGAGTGATTTCTGAGCCATAGCCAGGAGTAACCTGAGCATCACTGGGTGTGATCAAACCCTCCTCTCCCAAAAAAGGTAAAATCCCAGTGAAAAGGAAGCCTGTCTGACCAGCATCCATTTCCTAACAACCCAAAGTTAAGAAGCATGTGGCAGGACTGACAGATGCCCTGGGTGGGCAGCACATGCTCACTGACAGGACCCACTAAAAGTCGACAAGCACTTAAAGAAGTGATGCCGACGTCCCCAGCACTGCTTTTATTTCCATGGCACAATTCACCTGCAGGGCTGTAGGAGGTACCTGGGGCTGGTGCCAGAAGGGCCCAGGACAATGTATGTCCAAAGCTACCAGAGGCAGGTGGATCTATGATCCCACTAGGAAGGGCAGGGACCTGCCTCCTTCCCAACACAATAGGGACCCTATTTCGTGGCAACAAGGACCCACTCACCATCTCGTTGGTGACCGGCAGCCGCTTGCGAAGGAGACACGTCACCACTTCAACAATGGCATCGTGGAGTTTTGGGAAGCGCAGCAACTCCTGCTCAAGCGAGAAGGCAGGAGATTTGAGCACCGCAGAAGCCCCAGCCACCGTCCCTACCTTCTCAGTGTCACAGCGACCCTCACACCAGCCCACAGAAACTTTCCCTGCCAATGGACCCCTAATGTGCTGTCCACTCCAGCTCTGCCAGTGTGTCAGCCACACCAATCCCCCCACCCATGTGCTATATCAAGCACATCAGGTCTCACCAGTGCCCTATGAACACACCTGGGCTTGTACCTGGCCCCGCACCTGTGTGCTGTAGTTGCTGCAGTGCTGGATAATCCGCTGCATCTCCTCGTGCACCAGCTCCACACACCTCAGGCTCGGCTCCTCCAGGCGCTTGATCTGCCGCTTTACCAACAGCTCAAAGGAGACCTCAGGCACGAAAAGTGCAGGTCGGGGGCCCTGCGGGAGCAGTGGGCAAGGAATGTAGGGGGGTCTGTTAGGAAAAGTCCCTCCTAATTCCAGGATCAGGATGGGAAAAACCAATCGTGCAAACGTTAGAAGTAGAGCGCTGCTCAGAGGCTGTACAACCTCACCGTGGCATTTCTAATGGCTGTCAGGATGTCGATGGTGTTCAGGCCACCCAGTGGATCCACAGACTCTAAGGTCCGCCCAAAGGTCTCATGGAAAATGTAGCAGATCCTGGCACCGCCACACCTGGGAACAATCAGCATGAATATGAGGAGCTGAGAGGGGCCATGAGAGGAGGAGCAGGGGTGAAAGGGAAGGGACGTGAGAGGCTGAGCAGGGGTGACAGGGAGGAGTCATGAAGGGGTAAATGGATGACAGGAGCCATGAGGGGCTGAACAAGGATGAAAAGGAAGAGCCATGTGGGGCTGATAAGGAGTGACAGAGAGAAGTGCTGCAGGGGTGACAGGGAGGAGCCATGTGGGGCTGAGCAGGGGTGACTGGGAGGGGCTGAGCAGGGCTAACAGGGAGGGGACATGAAGGGCTCAGCAGGGTTGACAGACTGGGACTAAGTTCAGGGTTCTACAGCTCTGAGTTGTCCAAGCCACAAGGCAGCATCTCTTGGGGACAGGCCCCTTTAGGAATGATCAGAGGTTAGAGGCCTCAGAGGGCACTGCAGGCCCAGCACAAGCAAGTTATGTGGCTTCAAGGGATTCCAGGGATAGTGCTGCTGTTGACAACCTGCCTGATGTCACACAGCTAACACCCTGCCCCTCTAGTTCCCCCAACTCTCTAATAAACTGTGTCCCCCCCAGAAGTAAAGCAGAGAGAGGAGGGACTCAGGGCTGTGGAGTGACCTCACTCACAGCTCTGAGGTCTCGATGTGCTTGGCTGTGCCCTCGATGGTGTTACAGTACTCTGTGGCAAACTTGGTGATGAGCTGTAGTAACGTGGCACTTTTGTCACCCACAGGCTCGCCATAGCTGTTCAGCAGGGACTGGTACTGGGCAGCCAAAACGTTGATTCTTGTTTTCAACTCAGGTAAGCAATCTCGGATGTGATGCATCAGCAACCTTCAAGGAGAGGAAAGAGGTCAGTGGTCCCGAAGACAGGCCAGCCCTGGGTAGAGGAGCCTAGTGGAATCATGAATCTCAGTGTGAGGTAAAGACTTAGTCTGGGACCATGATAAAAGGAAACCACTACGCTCAAGGCTTTTCAAATCTCCCTCCAACCCACCCAAATGTCGGAGAGTCAATAATAAATCCAAAACAAAACAAAACAAAAAAACCCACCACCACTTTATACTACTGCAATTATCTCAATCCTAGTCTATGCAAAACTTAGGTTTCTGACTGACCTTTAGGACTGGCATCAACATAATAAAATCAGCTTTTTCTGTGAGGAGGAGACAAAGACTGCCCACAGAATGGAAAAGATTATTTACCTATTGCCCCTCTGACAAGGAGTTAATATCCAAGATATACAAAGAACTCATAGAACTTAACAAGAAAAAAAACCAATCCCATCACAAAATGGAAAAGAAATGAACATAAACTTCCACAAAGAAACACAGATGGCCAAAGACACATGAGAAACTGCTACACACACTCATGGGAGAGATACTAGTCAAAATGACAATATAGCATCATTTCACACAACAGAGACTGGCACACACCAAAAAGAACAAAAACAGCCAGTGCCAGCGAGGATCCGGGAGACAAAGGTTCTCATCCCTACCAGTAAGAATGTCAACTGGTCTGCCTTTTTTGGAAAACAATAAGGACTTTCCTCAAAAACTAGAAGTGGAGTTCCCATATGACCCAGCAATACTGTAACCACTCCTGGGAATATATCTAGAGGGGCCCAAAATACACAGGCAGAAATGGCACATGCATGCCTTTGCTCATTGTAGCACGATTCATAATAGCCAGAATATACAAACAACCTAAGTGACAAAGAACAGATGAGTGGATAAAAAACTGTGGTACATCTACACAATGGAATACTATACACCTGTTATGAAAAAATGAAGTCATGAGATGTGCTTATGTAAGGATTAAAAAGGGAAGTATCATGCTAAGTGTAATGAGTCAGAGGGAGAGGGATAGATACAGAATGATCATATACACTCATGTGGAATATAAAAAGAAATAGAGGGCCGGAGAGATAGCACAGTGGCGTTTGCCTTGCAAGCAGCCGATCCAGGACCAAAGGGGGTTGGTTCGAATCCCGGTGTCCCATATGGCCCCAGAGCCTGCCAGGAGCTATTTCTGAGCAGACAGCCAGGAGTCGCCCCTGAGCACCGCCGGGTGTGGCCCAAAAACCAAAAAAAAAAAAAAAAAAAAAAAAAAAATGAAAAGAAAAAGAAATAGAGAATGATAATATTAACCAAAGATAATAAAATGAGGGTCAGGATAGGAAGCTTGCAACTAAAAGGGGGATAGAGCAGTTAGGGCAGAGAAAGGACCATTCTGACAATGATAATTGGAAATGATCATTCTGGACAAGAAATGGGTGCTGAAAGGAGGTAAAGTGATATATATATATGTACGTATATATATGTATATACATGTATATATGCATGATATTCCTTGAGTAACAATATTACAAACCACAATGCCTAGAAATAAAATGAAAATGTCAGCCATAGAGGCAGTCTGGGGGGAAGGGGGAGACTGGGAACATTGGTAGTGGATACTGGTGAAATGATGGGTGCTGGAATATTGTATGAGTGACATTCAACTACTAACAACTTTCTCAGTGATTCAATTAAAAAAATCCATTTTATCAAGTTCCAAGTCCATGAGCTGCTCCTGGCAGGCACGGGGGACCATATGGAATGCCGGGATTCGAACCGATGACCTCCTGCATGAAAGGCAAATACCTTACCTCCATGCTATCTCTCCACCCCCCCCCCTTTTTTTGAGCCTTTCATTTCTTAAGGGACAAACAAAAAGAGAAATGACCATCCATCACCTACAAGTGCTCTGGTAGCAGGTCCAGTTCAGGAGGACTGCCCTTAACTCCCTCACCAAGAGGGGACACAGAAAACCCCTGCTTTCTAGGACACCCCCACCCCAACCCTCCACAAACAGCTGCCATCAGCAACTTCCCACTATGCTCCGTGAGCTGTGTGACAGCAATGTGGTCACCCTGGGGACAGTGGAGATGAGGGACACCTGTTTAGAGTGCGGGCGAGGTACTTGGTCCCATTCCTGTTTGCCAAAGATGGATACTTCTTCTGAAGGAATGCGTACTCGTCCCGGATCGAGTCCGTGACACTCTTCTTATTGTTGATGTCCAGCTGGCTCCTATGGGTGAAAACACACAGGACAGTTCTGAAGTGATCTGTGGTCCCATATTCCTTGGTGCCGGTGGTAATTAAGTATGCAGACGCCATGCAGCAGCAATACCTTGCTGTGAAGGCCTAGTATGGGCTCTGACCACTCTTGATTCTGTGCTCAGAGGGGTGGGGAGATACCCCTGCACGGCATAAGCTGTGTGACTGCTCAGTCACAAAGAGGCCGCACCGGCCCACTTGCTCTCCTTCTGTAGGAAGGGGCTACATGTGATGATATAATGGTCCCAGGATTCACACATGCCAGGAATATGCCCACACCCGAGTCAGAGCCCAAGCAACTTCTTCTTGACCCGAGAGCATCTGTGAATGTCAAGGGCACCACCTAATGGTGCTATGGGTGGCCATATCCAAGTTGGGCAAGGTGGGGAGACTAGATATAAGTGCATTCAGCTAAAAATATTTGCCCCTAAAAGGATTCAGATCAGACGCCATACATCCCATCACCCTGTCATTCTGTGCTGAGGAAGACATCCGCCCCTTAGGCCAGGCTCTGCATCCCTTACAGGCCATGCTGACTCTCCCAGATGTGCTCAAGATCTATGGGACAACCCTGATCACAGTGGGACAAGGACAAAACCCGCACTTGGGGGGCCACACTCCTCCATGTCAACCATGCTGCAGACTGGCCAATAATCAGGCCGTCACCGCCATCTATGTTCCTTTAAAGAGGATTCCTGCACGAAAGGCTGTCCGGGCTGTTCAGCTGGCTGCTCTCAGAGGGCCATGCCACTTTCCTTCTTTATGGTTTTAGGCCACATCCACCAATGCTCAGGGTTTACTCCTGGCTCTATGCTCAGGGATCACTCCTGATAGGACTCAGGGGACCCTTTGGGGGGGACGGAGGATTGGACCCAGTTAGGTGTGTGCAAGGTAAATGACTTACAACTTTGTACTATCATTCAGGCCATGAAGAGCATAGTCTTAAGCAGAGTAAAAAATTATAGAAGGGTTCAGGGAGGGGCTAAAGGGATGAGCATAAACTTGCCTGTATGAATCCTACACTCAACACCCCCTGACATGGGGCCCTACAGCTGGCCCAAGTATTCTAGGAGTCCCTGCAGGCAGGGGAGAAGAAAGAGAAGCAGAGGAGGAGCCAACATAGAGCATGGCCCCTGCCCAAGCATCCAGCACTCTCCCCATCCCCACTCTACACACACATCCACTGACCTGTTCACAACGCCGATGATGCCCAGTTTGACAGGGATGACTCGTCCCATCAGAACATCCATGGCATCGGTACCCGCATCCATGAGGTCAAGCTTCGTAATCACAGCCAGGGTCCTGCGACCTGTGAAAGGACCGAGAGAAGGGACAAGGTGGCTGAGACACAGAGACATCTACCGGAGCCCCTTCATGCCCAAAGGCTTTGGCACCTCTGCCCAGTCACGCCATTAAGGGTCATTTCCACCTCTGCTCAGTCACTCATACGTCTCATTTAAAACTCCTGCATATTATAGCCCGAGGGAGGACAAAGCAGACTGCATGAACCCACATCCTAGATGCCCAAAGAGTACCAGCTAAGGGGCTGGAGAGATAGCATGGAGGTAAGGCATTTTCTGTGCATGCAGAAGGTCGGTGGTTCGAATCCTGGCATCCCATATGGTCCCCCGAGCCTGCCAGGAGCGATTTCTGAGTGTGGAGCTAGGAGTAACCCCCGAGTGCTGCTGGTGTGAACCAAAAACAACAACAACAAAAAAGTACCAGCTAAAAAAGACCCAAATAAAAACACCCCAAGGACATCCCACTTACATTGATGAAAACCAGAGATAGAATACTGAAAGCAGCAAGATCATAAAAGGAAATTACATACAAAGAAGCATCCTTAAGATTTATAGCAGATTTACCAAAGGAAACCATCCAGTGCTGAAGACAGTGGCAAAATATAGTAAAAGAAACAGTAAAATGAACACCTTGCCAAAAATACTTTACCCAGTCAAACTCACATTTGGATTTGAAGGAACAATACACAGCTTCAAAGATAAACAACGCAGGAATTTCTTGGACTCAAAAACCACCTTTAAGAGAACTAAAGGGGCTACTTTAAGATAAAATAAAGGATGGGGCCAGAGAGATAGCACAGCAGTAGGGCATTTGCCTTGCAAGCAGCAAACCCTGCCAGGAGCAACTTCTGAGCAAAGAGCCAGGAGTAACACCTGAGCGTTGCTGGATGTGACCCAAAAATAAAAAAAAAAAAAAAAAAAAAAGACAAACCCCACAAACAAACCAAACTTCGATAGAAAGATAGCACAAAACTCCACAACAATAACCTCTCTCAATGTCAATGGAATAAAGGCACCAATTAAGAGACAGAGTGGCAGGATAGATTAGAAAATTGAATCTAACATTCTGCTGCCTACAAAAAAACACATTTGACCAAGTCAGAACAAATACAGACTTAAAGCCAAACATTAGAAGATAATTATTCAAGAAAATAACCCCAGTATCAGATGACTAACTTCTAGCTCAAAAGGTTTTAGTGAGGGGCTGGGATGATGGCGCTAGAGGTAAGGTGTCTGCCTTGCAAGCGCTATCATAGGACGGACAGCGGTTCGATCCCCCAGCGTCCCATAGAACAGACAGCAGTTCGATCCCCCAGTGTCCCATAGAACAGACAGCAGTTCGATCCCCCAGCGTCCCATATGGTCCCCCCAAGCCAGGGGCGATTTCTGAGCACATAGCCAGGAGTAACACCTGAGTGTCAAACAGGTGTGGCCCAAAAACCAAAAAATAAAGGTTTTAGCGATTGTGAAACTCATTTCTTAATGGCCAAGGGCCATTACACAATAAAAAAAACTAACACTCCAAAATATTATGCCCTAAATGAAGGACAGCAAAAAATGTAAAATAATAAACTTGAAGGAAGACATTGATAGCAAGATATAGCAGGAGACTTGAGCACTCCTCTATCACCTCTCAATAGACAACTAGACTAAAGCTCTGCAAGGAAATACATGTTTTTTGTTTTTGTTTTTTTTGGGGTTTTTTTTTTTTGTGGTTTTTGGGTCACATCCGGCAGTGCTCAGGGGTTTTTCCTGGCTCTGTGCTCAGAAATCGCTGCTGGCAGGCACAGGGGACCATATGGGACGCTGGGATTCGAACCGAAGACCTTTTGCATGAAAGGTAAACGCCTTACCTCCATGCTATCTCTCCGGCCCCGGAAATACATGTTTTAAAGGAAGAAAGAAAATTATCTATCCAATACCCATCTGATAAAAGGTTAATACCTAAGATATATAAGGTACTAGCAGAACTTAACAAGAAAAAAAAATCTAGCCCCTTCAAAAAATGGGGAAAAGAGATAAACAGAAACTTCCTCAAAGAAGAAATACAAATGGCCAAAAGGCACATGAAAAAATGCTCCACACCACTAACCAACATTGATTTGCATCAGATGCAAATCAAAACAACAATAAGCTATCTCACACTACAGAGACTGGCAAACAAACAACCAAAACGGGCATGGATAAGGGGGAAAAGGGCCTCTTTCATTCACCCCACCGTGACAAGCTTCCTACTGAAACCAGTTCTCCTATTCTCCATTTCTGTTATTCCCCTCTGAAGTTTCTTTATATCCCATGTCTGAGAGAGAGCATCCTGTGTCTGTCCCTCTCCCTCTGATTTCACTCGGCATGATACTCTATGATCCACCCACATAGCTGCACACTGAATGACGTTATCTTTTCTTTTTTTTTTTTTTTTTTTTTTTTTTTTTTTTTGGTTTTTGGGCCACACCCGGTAATGCACAGGGGTTACTCCTGGCTATGTGCTCAGAAGTTGCTCCTGGCTTGGGGGACCATATGGGATGCCGGGGGATCGAACCGCGGTCCGTCCAAGGCTAGCGCAGGCAAGGCAGGCACCTTACCTTTAGCACCACCGCCCGGACCCTGACGTTATCTTTTCTTATGGGTGAATATACGTACCAGTTTCTTTATCCGCTTATCTGTTTATTCTTAGACACTTTGTTGTTTCCTGATTCTGGCTATTGTGAACAGAGCTATGGTGAGCATAGGATGCAAGTGCCTTTTCTGCATTTTGCTTTTGGGCCCTTAGGTTATATTCCCAGAGGTGGAATTTCTGGGTCAGTATAGAAAGCTGGCAAGTGGTAAAAGTTTTCTTTAAAGGTCAGATTAAAAATAAAACTTTTAAGGGCTGGAGAGAGAGCACAGTGGTAGGGAGTTTGTCTTGAATGTGGTGACCAGAGACAGATCCGGGTTTGATTCCCGGCATCCCATTTGGTCCTCTGAGGCTGCCAGGAGTGATTTCTGAGCGAAGAGCTAGGAGTAACCCCTGAGCACTGGCAGGTGTGGCCAAAACCAACCCCCCCCCCAAAAAAAAAAGACCCAGATAAGGGTGTGGCTCAGTGATAAAGTACACACACACACACACACACACCTATGTTTATGATCTTTTAAAGGGATTTTGCATTAATCTCAGCACTACCATTTCCTACTAACTTGATTGCTCAACACGGAAGAAGCAGGATGAGTCTGGAAGCGGGGCTAGAGGCGGATGCCTAAGCCCTGCACAGCCCTGCCCCAGCCCTGCTCCAACCCTGCCCCAGCCCTGCCCAGCTCTGTCCCGCCCTGCCCTACCCTGTCCAGCTCTGTCCTAGTCGTCCCAGTAGGAAGAAACACTGGACATTAATTCTCACAGCTACTCAGAGCACTCTGCCTCATCCCTATGCCCTTCGGCCCACATATAAATGGATATGTCCACTAAAAGGCTGAAACAATTCCTTGTGCAATGAATATGCCAAACCACAAGCTGCTGACCAGTCATTCACCCCTCAGAATCTGTAAGGCAGGGCAGGAGAGATAGCACAAAGGTAGGGCATTTGACTTGAACGCGTCCATCCCAAGACAGAGAGTGGTTCGATTACCGGCCTGCCAGGGGCAATTTCTGAGCACAGGGCCAGGAGTAACCCCTGAGCGCCACCAGGTGAAACCCAAAAACCAAAACATAAAACAAACAAACAAAAAAAAGAATCTTCAGGCATTTGAGGCCCTAAAATTGTCTTAAACATAGATATGATGCCAGGGCAGCCCATCTCTCAGCGCAGCGATGTCTTATTCTCACTTTGATGTCTACTGACTCTGCTGTGTGGCAATCTGGGGGAGCTAAGAACGACTTCGCCTTCAAATCTCTATCAACAGCATGAAGATTCCTCTAAGTCTACAGCCCCTGTCTGGCCCATCTTCTGTGCCCACTCACCATCGGGATCCACCTCCCTGGAGATCTTCAGTGCTTCTGAGGTGGCCATGTCTGTATTGGCGGCCGTGACCGCGAGGATGATGGAGTTGGGGTTACTGATGAACCGGAGAATGAGCTCTCGGATTTGTAGCTCGATGTCCTTCGGCTGGTCACCTACAGGCACCTAAACAAACACAACAGTGAGGTTGCTGCATGCTCTCGAGCAGTAAAAGCCAGTTTCCTGGGGGCAGACAGGGGGCAGGAAGTGGCCAGACTTGACAAGGGGCTGTTCAGATTGATACCCTCAGAGTCTCATTCCAGAGTCATCATGGCGGTGCCAGACAATGACATGTCAGTGACAGAGACAGGGAAGCTACAGAAGATAGAGGAAGCTGTCCTGGGAGTGAGCAGGGGACAGACCTTGGTCCATGGGGCCTGGACACTGAGGAAGGAGTACAGTGCATCTGGGCAGCCTCTGCTGCAGGTGTGGTTTCATGCTCAGAGGCCCTGGGAAGGTGATCTCTGTGGGCCCACTGGCATAAAACAATGACAGCTCTGGGCAGAGCCACCGAAATGAAGCCAACAGTCACCAGGAGGGGAGCATGGCAGGGGCCTATGCTCAGTGATCATGTGACACAGATGCATAGCCAGGACAGTAAAAGCTATTGGGGGCTATTGCTCTCAACAAGCCAGACTCTAGGGCACCCAGGGGGTAGACACTGGTGAAGGTGGGGTGTTCCTTGGGCTGCAGCAGTTCTGTGGAGATACCCACCTTGGTCATTCCTGGAAGATCCACAAGTGTCAGGTTGACGACGTTGGGCGAGAAGATCTTTAGGTGGATGGGCTCAGGGCTCACTCCCTAGAATCCAACAGTACATCAGAGATCTAAGACACTAATGTGGCAGAGATACGCATAGAGCTTCTAAATACTTTCAGCATCCAGCTCATAGGCAGTGGGATGCGAGAAATTGGCACATGACAGAGCACATGGGTGCCACCTGGCCATTAACAGACAATGAGTGCCTGGGGGACCAGCCCCTCCTGTACCCTCCCTGGCCATGCAGAGCAGGACAAGAAGGCGGCACTCACTCTGAGATGGGCTACTGGCTCACAGAGAAGCCTGGTTTCCGACAACAAGATCATGGCCCGGCCCCGCCCCCTGCATTGCAATGCCCCTTATGTGTGCAGGCTGTTGGGACAGTCTGACTGTTCCATTCTTTTTTTTTTTTTTGGTTTTTGGGTCACACCCGGCATCGCTCATAGGGGACTATGTAGGATGCCAGGATTCCAACCACCATCTTTCTGCATGTAAAGCAAATGCACTACCTCCATGCTATCTCTTTGACCCCTGGCTGTTCCATTCTAGACTCCACCAGCCCTCACACTGGCCTCTACTAACGCCTCACCCCTCACTCCTGCAGCCATCTCTGCACCACCAAGACCCCAATGACCTGCAAGCCTGTCCTGCTCTTCCACTCTCCCCAGTATGGGCCCACAGCGGGCTTAACAGAAACCCTGGGAAGCCTGCAGTATGAAGACCACACACATGGAATCATCCATGTATTCATAAAGTAACCCACGCACTCACTACGAGCCGCACTCTGATACTTTCCAGCTCTGAAAAGAGACCTACCTTATTATTTCCTGAAATTCTTTCTGTCTCATTTTCAATTTCTTGTCGAATTTCATCAAAGTCTGTGTAAAGCTAAAAAACACAAGTTATAATATCCAGATGAAAGTTAAAGTTCTCGGCAGGTTATAAATTCCCAGGGTGTCTCCGGACCTGTCATAAAAATAGATAGAGAAGCCACACTCTGAGTGTTTCTTCCCCAGCCAGAGCCCATCTGGGTTGATGGTGACTGCCTGATGGAGGCTGCTCTGTCGTGCCCCCCCAATCCCAGCTCACCCAGAGCACCACAGGGTATGACTCAACACCCCCCCCCCAGTTTATTTACTGCCAAGACTTCGTAACCCCCACAGCTACACTCTTCACAGCAGGGAGAACCGAGTTTGACCTACAGTGTCAGACTTATTTATTCCCCAAGCCACCCTTCCAATCCCACTCCTCCATTCCACTGCCATTACCTTATTCTTGGTGTGAAGAAATTTACCCCATTCTTCTGCTTCCACCCCTGCAAGAAGAAGAAACTCACTGAACGGAAACTGTGGGGATTACTTTCTCTGTAGCTAGGAAAGTGCACAGGCCGCACAGTAAGCTGTGCTCAAGGCTACAAGCGGATGTTTTTCAGGAGCTGCAGGGCATGATCCGAAATCAACACTTCACTGTCCGCGTCCACAGCACAAGCACTGTCTTTATTCGAGCAACTTAGGCATAAAGACGGCTTATCTGATGAGCAAACTCAAATGACTACGAGAAGGAAAACTGAGATGTACAAGCAATGTGAAAGCAGGGCAGGGCTAGCCAAGGCCCTGGCTGAGGCGGCGGGCAGCAAGACTGTCCTCCCTGCACCTCTCCCCTGCAGTCCACACTGAGACCCCACTGTCCACACAGGCAGCAAAACAGTAATTAAGGCCTGGATCTTTCCTCCTGTCTTCTGCCGGCTGCCTAAACCCAAATTGCCACCCACTCCTAGGTTAAGGCTACATCTGCTAGTCACTCCTTCCCATCCCCACCCAGAGAATCCAGGTGCCCTTGGAAGGGAGCAAAAAAGGCTGGACATAGAGGGTCCTGCAGCTGATTCGGGGACCCCGCAGATCTCAGTGCAGGAGTGGAAGAAAAGCAGGCACAGCTGTCTCAAACCCAGCAAGAAATGCTCTGAGAACCTGCCCTGGTGCGGCTGTTCTGGGGAGCTTCAGTGTCTCAGTGACCCCCTTTAGGAAGAAGGCACAGCAGCCGCCCAAGATCAAGGTAAAAAAGAGTGTTGTGTACTCAAGGAAGTCTTAGGAAAAGTGGCTCAGTCAGTCCGTAGGTGGGTGGGGTGAAAGTCAGCTACTTGAAGCCTAGTCCCTCCTCCCCTAAGTGCCCAGAGGGCCACTGTGGCCTTCCTTGGTCCCACGTGGACCACAAACAAGGAAGCATGAACATCTCCAAGCAGACTGGCATGAAGGCCCCACCCAGAGGCCCGCCCCAAGCCCAGCAGGACAGCCAGAGAAGCAGAAGGAAAGCAGGAGGCATGCGGCTGTGAGGCACAGACATGTGGGGAGACCTTTGCCGGGCTGTCTTGAGTTTTTCCAGGTGGCAGGGTCTGTGTTAGAGAAATAGCACAGAAGAAGAAGTTTAGTGCCGAACCCCTTACTTGCACCATCTCAGAAACCCACATGCAGGGACTGAAACTGGGCTCAGCCCACTGAACCCGGTTCCTCAACACTGACAGGCCACCAGTTCCCCTTCATTTGGGCACATGCTACAGGAGCAATAGAGATTATAAAACAAACAGGTAAAACGTGTGGCTGGCTCGGACCATTGCCATTAGACACCCCACTGTCTCACTTCCCACAAGTGGGGTCAACCTAACTGGGGACAGAAACCACCCGGTGGACAAGCCAGTGTCTGTCTGCCTCACATGGCTGAGTCCTGGGTGCTCTTGAGCCCCTCATCAGGCATGTGCCCTGGAGTCCTCTTGGGAAAGCGCTCCTCTGGCCCCCTCAAATATCTGTGAGACGTCAAACGCCTCCCAGACTCTCAGAAGTCCTAGTTATCCTAAGACCAAACTGAGATGAAAGCAGACACGAAGCTTTGGTTCTTCTCTCTGAAACATCCTCAGAGTTGTCAATAGCAGATCATGCTGGTCCTCACAGGTAGTTTCTGGAGTTTGCCTGGAAGGACTGAGGTTGTCTGACCTACAGCTATGGGGGACTATTACAGAGCCCAGATTTCACCCACATCTGGAATGGCCTGACTCTGCTTTGAGTAAGACATGCCCAGAAATTCTCCCACAATGGCGAGGAGGCTGACCGAAAAGCTGGACCTGGTGGTCAGGGAACAGGCAGGAAAGGGGTTTGCTGACACGAAGATCTTGTCACCTGGCCAGACCACAAAATTCTCTCAGCAGATTCACCTGTCCACGGCACCCTGGTAGATACTGGTGCATTTCTACAACTTCTTATCCCTGTTCTGCCCTGTCCTTCATCCAAGCCAGGGGCACAACACTATGACTCTGGCTGTGTGACCATCACCCCTCTCTGAGGTGACAAGGTGAGGGAGGTGGACAGAGCCCTGCGCTGGGTTGTACTAGGCAGAACTGCCAGCCACTATTGTAACAGGCTTCATGTGTAGGAACTAAGCTTAGAAAACCACAGGCAGGGCCGGGAAGGTGGCGCTAGAGATAAGGTGTCTGCCTTGTAAGCGCTACCAAGGAATGGACCGCGGTTCGATCCCCCGGCGTCCCATATGGTCCCCCCAAGCCAGGGGCGATTTCTGAGCACATAGCCAGGAGTAACCCCTGAGCGTCAAACGGGTGTGGCCCAAAAACAAAAAAAAAAAAAAAAAAGAAAACCACAGGCAGAGCCAGACTGACTAGGCGACTGTCACAGCGAGATGTGGACCAAAGATGCCTGTGTCCAGGCTTGGCCACGGAACAGTGACAACACCTCTGTCCCAGCCATGCTGAATGGAAGGTTCTTGAGGGTTCTGCCTTCTCCAACTACAGAAAGGGGAAGTTCAGAAAAACACGACACATACCAAGGCCTCCTCGTTTTAACTTAAGTTCTGTTTGGAAAATTTGATTAAAGAAGTCAATGGGAATATACTTTAAAATTTCATTTTGTGGGGCCAAAGAGATAGCATGGAGGTAAGGCATTTGCCTTGCATGCAGAAGGACAGTGGTTCAAATCCCGGCATCCCATATGGTCCCCCCAAGCCTGCCAGGAGCAATTTCTGAGTGTAGAGCCAGGAGTAACCCCTGAGTGCTGCCGGGTATGACCCAAAAAACAAACAAACAAAATTTTCATTTTGTATGTAGCCAATCCACAGAAAAGCCCGAAAAAAGTGATTGTGGAATCTCTCGGGGCCTACTCTATAGGGCTGATTTCCCCACTGCCTTAACTTCACTGCCATGAAAATCCTGCAGTCAGGGCTGAAGGGAGAAAATAGGGTGCTTAGGGGCCAGTGACTCAAACCTGGTTCTATCTCCAGCACCACCCGGGCCATGAAAGCCCAGAAGTGGCTCCCAAGGATCACTGGGTCTAAAAATAAATGTCTCGATTCACCAACGTTCATGACAGATTTCCACCCCCTTAAAATGCCATCCCAGCACACACTTCAGGAATGAAACTGAGAGAAGCAAAGACTTCATTTGTTCCATTTTAGTGGGAACAGCACATCTGCAGCAAAGGAACCTGCAGGGCTACAGTGGTCTCACCAAAGAGCGAACAGAAAAGAGGTGTGGCCCTGAGCCAACTCGATGCATCATTGCCCTCTGCCAGCTCACACTTCACCAATGGGAACAAAGGCCAGCACCAGCAAAGCAACACGCACCAACAAGCCACTAACAGACGTGAGGCTACAAGCAGCAGCAGAAGCTACTCTAATGAGTGGCTGCTCCCTTTCTGGATCTCAGTATCCTGCTCACGACTGCTCCTATTACTGACCCGCTCCCACTACTAACCGACTCTCCCGCACATCCACTGACTCTACAGCAGGGTCTCAAACTCAATTTACCTGGGGGCTGCAGGAGGCAAAGTCGGGGTGAGGCAGGGCCGCATAAGGGATTTTGCTTACCGAATATTCTCAATAAAAAAGAAAATCACACTAGTAAGAAAAAAAAATCGCAAAAAATCACATTAAACATTTGCATACCCCGAACGGAACTGCTCAGGGTTATGCGAATGTTTAATGCGATTTTTTTTCTTACTAATGCAATTTTTATTGTGATTATTTGGTAAGTGAATAATAGCGAATACTGCGATATTTGAAGGCCGGCCTCGGGCCACAAAATGTTGTACGGAAGGCCGCAAGTTTGAGACCCCTGCTCTACAGGATACTGACTCTCTTGCACATTGATTTATTCTCCCACACAGCAACTGACTTCTCCCAGATACCAGTTGACCTCCCCTACACACCAATTGACTTTCCCACACACTGACTGCTCCCATACATCACCATCTCCACACACCCCAACTGCTCCACACAGCAGCTAGGGTCAGCCCGTTTGGCGGGGTAGGGTGGGGTTTGCAGAGTGAGGTGCTCTAGGGGAAAGGAAAGTTTGAAATCAAGAGAGCACATGATCATAAGAGAGTCCAAAAATTCACCAGGACACCAGAGCTGCTTCTGTGAGCAAGCTCAGGGCAGGCAGACAGGAAGGAGGGGAACAAGAGCATCTTAACTTTAGCAAGGCAAACCCTTAAGCTAAAATGTCAATTATTTAAGTTCTAACCAAAGAAAAAAAGCCAAAATTCTTCCAAGTTGAAGGGAGCTCAGGCCAAGAACCGTTTTCCCCAAACACACTGGCAGACCCTGGGAAGGGAGGACAAGACTCCCAGGCCTGGCCGCCTTTCCCACAGTAGACAAAGGCTCCGACACCCTTGGACGCACCGTTGTCTTCACCCGCAGTTTTCCGCTTGTCTTCGGGGGCCACGTGCACGAGTTGCAGGATGAGGGGTCTGCGGGTGACGATGCCGGTGCCCCGTGGCAGCAGGTCCCGGCCGACCAGGCTCTCCAGCACCGAGCTCTTTCCGCTGCTCTGGAACACGCAAGGTTACATACAGTGAGCAGCAGAGAAAGGCCAGCCAGCAGCACACAATGCCAAGATGGTCAACGTCGCATCTGACCTTTTCTATTTTATGGCCTTTGTGGAGAAATTCAAGGACAGTAAATGAAAGGCACCCCCTACTTCTCTGACTCTCCAGGGCCATCAGCACCCACTGCAGAGTCTCACAGAAAACGGGGAGAGTTTGGGGCTTCTCTGTACACACTCACTGCATTGTAGCACGCTGGGACCCAGCGCCTGCGGCATGTGTTCACTCCCCACTGCACACTCAAAGTCTCAAGCATGCTGTCAGGTCTTCCCTGCCGTGACCAGGCAGCAGTGCGCATGTTGGACTTGTGCGACATCACTCAGCCACAGGCTGGACTGGAGACCATCCCACCCCAACCACAGAGGGGTGTCATGGGAGTTATGCTGAGTACTATGCAGGGCCCCCAGCATCACCCCACCCTCCTCAGCCTGTGTCCTTCTGATGGGGCCCACTGAAAGTTAAGTGATCTGTTCCGTGGCTTTCTTTGTTTTCAGGCCACAGCAGATGATGCTCAGATGCCTCTGCACTCAGGGATCACACTGGGTGGTACTCGGAGGATCATATGGGGCGTCAGGTGGCTTTTCCTACTGGCATTTTCTAAATTTAAAAAGTGGCAGAATATAAAAAATTCCAAAACTCTGTGGCATATCATTTATTATATGCAAACAATCAGACTAGAAATGAAGACGATGATCCCTTTTACGATCATCCTAAAAGGATGAAATAACCTGGGAGTGGAGGCCAGAGCAACAGGACAGCAGGAATGGCACTTGCCTTGTACACAGGCAACCTGGCTTCGATCCCTGATACCCCATATGGTCCCTGAGGTCCACCAGAAGTGATCCCTGAGAGCAGAGCTAGGAGTAAATAAACCCTGAGCAGCTCCAGGGGTGGCATAAAATCCCTCCATCCTGCCCCCAAATACCCAGGAATAAACTTGACATTGAAGGTTAAGTTTATATAATCACATCGACATGATATTGTTAAAAGAATAAGAAGACACAAATACAGGGGAACATGTTCCTATTTGGGGCAATGACCATTGTGAAAATGACCCCAAACCAGGGGCCAGAGAGATAGCATGGAGGTAAAGCATTTGCCTTTCATGCAGGAGGTCATCATTTCGAATCCCGGTGCCCCATATGGTCCCCCGTGCCTGCCAGGAGCAATTTCTGAGCCTGGAGCCAGGAATAACCCCTGAGCAATGACCCCAAAGTTAACACAATTCCTGTCAAAACTGCTGTGACATTTTAAAGAAAACGGGATTTTTGGAATGGTTTATTCCAAAATGTGTACACAAATGTGCCCACAAAAACCAAAATATTCCAGGCAATCCTGTAAACATGAATAAATGGAGACAGTATACTTCAAAAAAATAAAACAAAATGACAACAGCTAAGACACAGACAGAATGGAGTGGCCTCACTAATAAAATAGAGGCCTGAAGTAAGCTCAGAAACACAGGCCTCTCTAATCTAGATAGAGCAACAACCAGGCCAGGGAAGAAACCAATTAATAGCTGATGCCAGGACAGCCATGTGCAAAACAAGCAAATCAGATCACATAATTAACCAAGGCTGAAGGGGCTCAGTGGTTAAGGGGCATCTTACAGGTGGCAGGCCCCCGGGTTTGATCCAAACCACCGGTTAAAATCCCCAGCACTACAACTACCATAAAAAAAATGGGTCTTTGGGGCCAGAGAGACAGCACAGCGGTAGGACATTTGCCTTGCACGCAGCCAATCCCAGGCGGACCGTGGTTCAAATCCCGGCATCCCATATGGTCCCTCGTGCCTGCCAGGAGCTATTTCTGAGCACAGAGCCAGGAGTAACCCCTGAGCGCCCCTGGTCATGACCCAAAAACCAAACCAAACGAAAACAAAACAAAACAAAAAAATGAGTCTTTGGGCTACACCCAGCGATGCTCAAGAGTTACTCCTGGCAGGACCATATGAGATTATGGGATGCCGGGGATCAAACCTGGCTTGAACCCATGCAAGGCAAATGCCCTAACGGATGTGCTATCACTCTAGACCCCATAAAAAAAGACTTATAGCTGACTTGAGGCGCCTGAAAATATAGTTGAGCCGTCAGGGGCACATTCCTTGGCAATCTCCAGTATCGAGCAACACAGCCAAAGACAGCAGAGTCACAAGTGTGAAAATATCCAGGCAGCAATGAATCCACTCAGTGTTCAGTGGAACAAAAATGGTGGTGCCCAGTGTGCAAAGCCAGGAGCAAAGGAGAATGAAGTGGGGGTGGAGAAACAAGAAAGGAATGGGAACGAGGTGGGGACAGGGTTAGGGACAGGAATGGGTACAGCAAAGGGTCCCAAGACTCTGGCTTTGCGCTCAGAAATTACTCCTGGCAGGCATGGGAGACCATATGGGATGCCAGAACTCGAACCACAGTTCCATCCTGGGTTGGCTGCTTGCAAGGGAAATGCCCTATGGCTGTGCTATATCTCCAGCTCCCTTTAGGGGTTTTCAATTCTCTAGGGGGCCACCCTGGGGGAGCCCCTGTGCACTGCTCCTCCAGATCTGTCCACTTGCCTATCCCTGGACTGGGTTTCTCCACGAAACTGGCAACTACCAGAGCCCCCTCTTCTCCGAGCTCTGCAGATGTAGACACAGAGGGCAGGACATCAGGCCTCATAATCATCCAAAGTCCATGGAGGTACCCACACCCCAGCACAGAGACGCCAGCACCCCAGATCAGTGTACCCGAATTCAGTGATGCCAGCACCCCAGCTGCAATGACCTGGGAGACCAGCTTGGGTGGGGGCTATGGATGGGTCCTGTCTTGGCAGGCATCACCTTGCATCCTGCTGAGCAGGGTCGAATCTGAGAGGAGGAGCAGCCTAGGTCTGGTGAGCTGACACCTCATCTGTGTGCTGAAATGTGACCAGTGACCTACCTCGATGCACTGCAGAGAATGCCCCGAGCAGTACAAATGAGGATTTATTCCAGTGTTGTGAGGGAGACAGATATGTGCACGACGGGGAAGCACATGCTCAAGTCAGTGCACCTGACTTGCCGTCATCCACCATGGAGAAAGGGAGGTGAGAACCTTGGTAACGTGCTGGGGGAATATCTGCACCCAGGGGACTGACGGTGCCTGCCACAAAGGCCCACAACTGCCAGGTCCACTGGTTGTCTTAAGGAAAAACCAGAAATCGGAGCTTTTCCAAGAAATCTGACCAGGCCTAAATGCCAGCCAGCAGTTCTTTAAAAGCAGCGTCTGTGCCGGCTCCGGGCCACAACGGCAACAGTGGCCAAACTCACCTCCTTCAAGCACACTGAGCCAAGCTCACTCCCTGGCACCAAGGCCTGAACACCACCAGGGAAGCACCAGCAATCTAAGCACCCTGAGGCCTCAAATACCACATTCTTGAGCCCGTGAGCACCAACTAGGAGGCTTCCATAAAAAAGCAAAGAAAGATACAAAGACAGACAAATAGGGGCCAGAGAGATAGCACAGCGGTAGGGTGTTTGCCTTGCAAGTGGCCGATCCAGGACCAATGGTGGCTCAAATCCTGGCATCCCATATGGTCCCCCATGCCTGCCAGAAGGGATTTCAGAGCAGAGAGCCAGGAGTAACCCCTGAGCGCCACCAGGTATGGCCCAATAAAACAAAACCAACAAACAAAAAAAACAGACAAATAAAAAAGCAGACACAGACCTGAACAGAAAAACTGATTGAGATGTGAACAGGAGAGATGCTGCAAGAAGCCCAAAGGCCCGGATTCTGCTGTATGTGAGCATGGCTCCCCCACAGCATAGTTCCAGCAGCAGAGACTGTCACTTCAAGCCGCAGAGTCCCAGTCAATCCACACACAAAACTATCCCGACAGCCTTGTTGCAGAAATGAGAAGTGACACAAAATGACAAAGAACTCTACACTACAAGAATAATCCTCCGGGATGGAGGGCTGGAAAACTCAGGTTTTATCATTTTAAAACCTACCACAAAGCGGTAATAATGAATGCTGACATCAGAACAGACCCGTGGGGTCAGTGAGAAAGAGCCCAGAAAAATAACCCTGCACCTGTGACGCCAAATGACTCCCACCAATGTGAGGTTCAGCGTGGGGGGAAGGAGGGAGGAAGGATAGTCTCATCACTAAGGCAGGCACATGGAAGAGAAAGAGGCAGATCTTTACAACAGACCAAAACCAGAACCAGGCAACATGCATAAATCCTGAATGTAAGAGTAAACATATACACAGTGTAGAATCCACAATTTCTTTTTTTTTTTTTTTTTTGGGGGGGGGGTTTGGGCCACACCCGGCGGTGCTCAGGGGTTACTCCTGGCAGTCTGCTCAGAAATAGCTCCTGGCAGGCACGGGGGACCATATGGGACACCGGGATTCGAACCAACCACCTTTGGTCCTGGATAGGCTGCTTGCAAGGCAAACACCGCTGTGCTATCTCTCTGGGCCCAGAATCCACAATTTCAACATAACCTCATGCCAGTCTGTGACCTCAGCTCTGAAGAGGTCTTATACATAGTAGCAAAATCACAAGCAAGGAAATACAAATAGACTTCACCAAGATCAAAAGATTCTGTGTATCCAACAGCAGGCTCAGGAATGTGAAAAGTCAAAAGGGGAGTGGAGATGTGGCTCGATGGCAAAGCACTTCCGCCAGAGCGAGGGTCCTGGTGGTCCAGCCTTATACCCTGAAAAGACAACCTACTGATCAGTGGAAATCCTATAGAAGACGCATGTAAATGATGTGTACAGCAAATGATGTGTATAGCTGGACTTAAGTCCAGTGGTGCTTGCATGTAGCTGACTCTAGTACTATCCTCAGTACCTTATATGGTCTCCCAAGTCCCACCAGGAATGAACCCTGAATGTAGAGCCTAGAGTAGTAAGCGCTGAGCACTGCCAGTAATGGCCTCAAAACCAAAAAATATACATATATACCTACATATAAATATACACATATATATTCATATATTTATAAATATATTTTATACGAATTTAATATGCATATATTTTATATTTATAACAACTGCATATATTAATAAATGCACATGTTATATATTTACATGTATAAATATGTATTTTAATATATTTCCATGTGTGTATATATATATATAGAAAGCATCGATGGCACTAATCTCATAGTCTGTCCTCAACTGTTGTGAGTCATCAGGAAAATAAAAACACAAACCACAAGCTGCCACCAGTCCCTTACTTGGGAGTAGAATAAAGGCTGGTGGCAGAGGAGGTACCCTAGGGTGGAACTGGAGCAGTGGGGCCCTGCATGCTGCTGGTGGGAGGAAGTGGGGTGCAGGAATTCCTGCAGGACTCTGCTCCTGGGACAGACCTGAAGAATCAGTACTGAAGACAGATGTCGGAGCTTAGTGCTAGGTGCTCCACCAGGGAGCAGCCCTGGATGGGGCACAGGCGAGAGAAGCATGTGGCCTAGTTGTGATGCCAAAGAGATGAGCAGGCCTGGAATCCCTGAAATACCCAGAACAGAGGCACCAAGATGGAGAGAGCCCCAGAACTGGTGCTTGCATGCAGGTGCAGAGGTAGTGACTGCTTCTGGGGTTGAACATGGACCACACCAGACCACAAGGCTGGTTCCACCATACAGAGAATACAGTGCTGTGAGAGAGAGGAGAGAGAGGAGAGAGAGGGAGAGAGGGAGAGAGAGGGAGAGAGGGAGAGAGGGAGAGAAAGGGATAGAGGGGAAGAGAGGGAGAGAGAGGTGGGGGGGAGAGAAGAGAGGAGAGAGAGAGAGAGGAGGAAGAGAGAGAGAGGAGGAAGAGAGAGAGAGAGAGAGAGAGAGAGAGTCCATCCCCATTTTTCATTCCCTCCTAAGTAAGCATCGCCTCACGCACAGGACCCAGAAACAATCAAGGAAACACAACAGCGAGGCCCAAGGGAAGAGCACAAGAAATAGAGAGGAGGGTGGTGCCAGGTGCAGCAATGGCTGCAAAGGGGCCAAGCTGTTGGGGGCGGGGCAGGGGCGCTGTGACTTTTCCAAGAAATGAGGAATTCTACAATGATTCAGCATCTCAAACCCACAGTAACAAGAGCTGGTAAGGAAGTGCAGGAAGAGGCTATAGTAGGCCCTCACCATCCTCAGTGATAGTGCCCACAACTGGGTGTCCAGATCTGGACATGGAGCACAGAGACTCCACATGCCAGGGGGACTAGCCTGAAGACCAGCGAGTGGGCTGCAGAGAGCCTGGCAGAGAGATCCTCTGGGTCTCGGGGGCCTATATCTACCCTCACCAAGGATACATAGAACAGCCCAGCACATGCACGCTGCCAGGTTCCACAGGCAGGACCCGCAAAATAGGCAAATGTGCAGCAGAGGTGAAGCCCCAGGGACAGCCAAGGCAGGGAGGAGGGTGACATGGGTGACATGTGGGCGCAGTTGTAGGTAAATGACAGAAATGAGGTGTGCTGAGTGTAGGGGGTTGTCCCACATTAAGAACCTGCAGCCCACCGAGATGTACACATAAAGCAGTGAGCTGTGTGCCGTGGTGACCTGTGTTTGTAGTGGGACCTGTGTGTCCAGCAGTTAGCTGCATATACTGTAGCAAGTTATGTGCAATAGAGAGTTGTATGTGCAAAGGTGAGCTTGTAGGTGCAGCAGCACCATGTTTAATCTCATGTTGTGAACAGCTGGTAGCATACTGGACAGCCAGGATAGGTTGTACACAGCCGGTGTGCTCAATGGTCAGTTAGCACTTTGTTCTTTCTGCTGAACTGAGGGGGGGGATCATAGTGTCTAAAGTCACTATCAAGCATTCAGGCAGTGTCTATCTGCACTGAGTTCCCCCTACAGTGGCTTCAGCAGCAGCCGTGGTGCCTAGTGCCCAGAGGAGCCCTTGTCTTTGGTTCTGTCTTCTCTTTCCCACCCTCACTGCAGCTGAGATTCATTTTTGTTCCTTCTGCACACACAGCCCATGGGTAGCAGGAAGGCACTCCTTTCTGAACCACTGAACCGAATCAGAGGTGAGGTCACCTGCAGCGGGAAACAGGAGTCGAGCAGCCCAACTGTACAGATCCAAGGAAGTTAAGTAGGCAATTTGGGAAGTCATCGTTTAAGAAAATCATGGGTCAGCAGAAGTTGCCAGGAGCTGACCTGGGAAGAAGAAAGGTCACCAAGTCCTCTATGGTCCTGGATGCCACGTGTAGATTCACATCAGCCTGTCAGAGCGACCAAGTGGTTTGGACTTCAGTGACTTGGGCTTTCCAGCCTCAAGCAATCACTGAGTTCCCTGCTTATTCTCTGAAACCAGCATCACAGGGGATGTGCAGTGATACACTCAAGTGTGGTGTCACCTGGAAGCTGGGCCAGACACTCTAGCAGAACTTGCAGCAGACATGATGTGATTATCATATGTGCTCTGTGTGCGGGCATAGGTGCACTAGGGAGGCAGGCTGCATGCTACCAACACACAGCGTGTAGGGACACAAGATACACACCCTCACCTTCATAGGCACAGAAGACAGTTTTTATTTGGGGGTGCCACAGTCAGATATCCCTGTGCCCTCTCCACAGAGAAGAGCCCTGTCAGCATCCCAAAACACAGAGAGTTCATTTCTGTGCTGGTGTTTCTTCTGCAGCTGAATTTCAGCTATTAGTGACAGTGCTGAGGCCTGTGTCCAGTGCACTAGGACAGAAGGGAGTGGCTGCCAGAAGAACCAGGGACTTTGCTACCTGCCCTGCCAACAGGTCCTCACTAGATGGTTCTAGAGAAAATCATGCTCAGTGAAGTGAATTCAAGAGAGAGGGACACACATAGCAAGTTCGAATATGTGGGAGAATGTCTTATGTATGTCACACAACCATTAACAGTATTGTAATCATGATGCCTAGCATAAAAATGGATTTTGAACTATGTATTTCTTTAACAGATCAATCTTTTTGTTTTTTGTTTGTGTTTTGTTTTTGAGTCACACCCAGCAGCACTCAAGGGTTACTCCTGGCTCCACACTCAGAAATTGCTCCTGGCAGGCATGGGGGACCATATGGGATGCTGGGATTCGAACCAATGACCTTCTTTCTGCATGAAAGGCAAATGCCTTACCTCCATGCTATCTCTCTGCTGAACTATGTATGTTGATGTACAATATCCCTGATTCTTTCACTGCTTTGTATCTCACACCAGGAATCTCCTAAAAGTATATGGAACCTTTCTGATGTGCATCTAGGAAACGCTTCTAAATTATCCCAAAGATCTCATCGACAGCATCTTCTCTAATTTTAGTGACAAAGCCAACCCCTTCCTCTGTTCTATAACAATATTATCTAATGTAAGCAGCAATCCATCAGAATATCTACTCATATTCAGACAGTTCCTGGACCTCGGAACAGAGCATACACACTGAACAGAATATGCTCAATAAATAAAAATACCTATTTTTATTTTTATTTTTGTTAAAAATAAGGAAGATGACTTACATGCAAAAAACAAACAAACAAACAAACAAAAAAAAAACCCTGGATTCAGTCACTGCACCAGGTAGGTCCTGCCAGAAATAAACTCTGATCACTACAGGGTGTGGCCTCCCGAAAACAAATACCCAGGGTCGGGTCGGGGAGATGCTCAAAGTGCTGAGAACATACTTTGATGCTGAAGCCCCAGAATCCACCCCCAGCACCCCACGATGGCCTACAAGCACCCCAGGAATGGGTAACTCCAGAGAAGAGAGCCACAAGTAGCCTCTGAGAGCACCTCGCATGACCCAAAAACAAACAAAAAGACTCAAGCACCTCCCTATTAAGAAAAGAGAGCCAGGGCGGAGGGTACCACCCCAGCCTGTTCTGCGGACCCCCAGAGGCCTGGCACCAACAGTCACCAAAGAAACAGCAGGACAGGGAGGGAACAAAAACATGACAAGTGCCAGGGCTCCCGGAGTACTCGGATCTCCTTCCACCGTAACCAAATAACTTATAAGCAGAGCCCGACCTCGTTCGTCCACAATGCTTGAAAGACCCCAATAAGGACTTTATTAGAAAAACCAGACAAGGGGCCGGAGAGATAGCATGAAGGTATAGGGCGTTTTGCCTTGCATGCAGAAGGACGGTGGTTGGGATCCATGCATCCCAGGAGCCTGCCAAGGGGCCATTTCTGAGCGTGCAGCCAAGGAAGAACCCCTGAGCGCTGACGGGTGTGACCCAAAAACCAAAATAAAATAAATAAATAAAATTATATACAGATATAGATAAAAACAGAGAAGCAGGCAGCAAGCACCCGCTGCATTGTAACAGTTGCAGCAACTGCAATGATGCCTGGGACCCAGGAGCCCCACCAGGCAATGCCCAACGAGCTGGACGCATGAACCCCCCCTCTTTAGGCCCAGGCGTGTCCAGCCCGGGGGCCAAAACGGGGTCACCCGGAGGGCCAATGCAAATGCTCCCCCCTGGAGCCTTGCAACGGGCCTGGCCGCCCCCAGCAGGCCGGCTGTGCGTGCAAGGAGCGGCCCAGGCAGCCCGCGTCCCCCAGGTGCCCTTGGCCAAACCCCGGCCCGGGGCCAAGCCGTGCCCCAGCCCGGCCCGCCCCGCCGCACGCTCCCGCCCCGCGCCCGCCCGCCCGCCTCCTTCCCTCCCGGGCCCGCAGGCCGCTCGTCCCCGACCAGGCCCGGCCGCGCCGCCGCCGCCGCTCACCTGCGTGCCCACCACGACGATCTGGGGCAGCTGGATGACATCGGCGCCCACCGTGTTGAACACGTCCTGCAGCTTGTTGATGACCGGGATGAGCGCCTCCATGGTCGGAGCCCGGGACCCCCGCCCGCCGCCGCCGCAATGAATGGGGCCGGGCCCGGTCCGCCCGCCGCTCCGCCTCCGACGCCGCGGGAGCCGCCGCCCATTGGGCCGTCGCCGCCGCGACTCCCGGCAGCCTCTGCTCGAGGGCGGGGCCGGCGCGCTGCCTGCCGGGAGATGTAGTTCGGGACGCCGCCCTCCCTGGTCGTGATAGTCCAGGCAGGTTCGCATCGGGAAATGGTTGGCGCACAGCCTGCCGGGAGATGTAGTCCAAGACCCCGCCCGGTCCTTGAGAGTCCTGGCTGGTTCGCGCCTGGGAAGGGGTTGGCGCAAACTCTACTGGGAGATGTAGTCCCGGCCTCCGCCTGGGCCCTGAGAGTTCTGGCCGGCTGAATGCTGGTTGGCGGCATCCCTGCTCCCCGGGCATCCCGGATTCCCGCAGGGCTGTGCCTGGATCTGGTTCCTTGGCTGCAGGCAACCGAGGAAAGACAAATCTTAGCATTTGCCAGGGGCTACAGCGCTGCTAGTAGTGGAACTGCCACTTCAGCCAGAGCCTCCCAGCCTGACTGAATGTGGAGCACTGCTGCAGGCTCGCCTCCCCCAAGGCTCTTCCACTTCTACCTGCAGTTGTAGTTCTAGGCCTGCCGGATCCCTAGAGTCTATGATCTTCTATGCTGATGGAGGACGTCAGATTTCCAGCAACCCCCAAAAGGAAGGCCCTCACCGGGGAGTTGCTCCTCTGGGCACTGTGGGGTGTCCCATACCAAGATGGGTCTAAATTCATAGGGAATGTCTGGGATAGGCCCTCGAGCTTCTTTCTGAGGCAATGCTGGTGGCTTTGCCATGTTTTTGCATGAGCTCCTTCTTTTGAGTCTCTTAAAAATAAAATCAGAAAGAGAATTTTAAAAAAGTTCCAGAACCCCAAACAGACCGAACTAGAGATTTTTCCTGGGCAGTTCAGATGTCAGGTTTTAGGGGTGGGTCTCCAGGAAGCTCGTTTTGTTGCTCTGCCTTCTGAACTGGAATCCCATCTCTCTCTCCTTCGCCCATCTTCTGCATCCTTTCAGGGAAATTATCATCCTGCTCAGGCTTTGGGATCAGCTCATCAAGTGGTCCAGAAACTTGCCACACATTTTGCACGGTGTTAAATAGTTCATGAGATCATAGAAGACCCTGTGGAATGGAACATCCTGAACTCGGGCTTTAGAGTCAACAGTGACACTTCATTTGACCTCTGGCACCAAGCACAGCAACTCCATAACCAGTCCTCAGGCTGCTGCCATAACCCCACCCATCAGGGATGAGCGAATCCAGACTTGACTGTAGAACCTGTTAGGCAGAGAGGAAAGTATTTCAGGCTGCAGAAGCAGGTCTAATTGGATAAAAGCTTTTTCAAAAGCATAAGGCCGGATACTGCATGTGGTGCTTTACTGGGAGCAAGCAAAGAGCCCACTTTGGCTCTTCACATTTGAAATTCAGATAATACTGCACTGTGGGAAAGCCACTGAGCCACTGGTCATGTCTTCCACTTCCTCAAGGAGGAAACTATTTTCAGGCGTGCTATGAAATCATAATGAGCCCACTAGCAGGTGTTGTGCCCAAGGGCTTTTGAAAGCTCTTCAGCTGTCCTTTGTTTGCTTTAGGACTAGGTTATGATGTAGCCAACTTGGTTGCAAGTCATAAAAATGGAGTTCAAAACCGCCACCCCAAAGAGAACTTAATCCACTTGGAAAACTCGTACTAGCATAGTCTTGACCTCAAAAAGCAGCTGGTCTGGGGGTAGGGCAGCATTGGGTCATTGGCAACAATGGACCAGATCTCATAATTTGTATATGATGCATGCCTTATAAAAAAGGATGGTCCCAGGCCAAAAGCTGGCAAACAACTAAGGCTGCTCATGACAGAGGAAGAGAGAGAGAGAGAGAAGACAGAGAGAGAAGACAGAGAGACACAAGAAAAGGAGTGGATGGAGAAGAGCGGAGGAAAGAGAGGAAGGAAGGGAGAAGAAAAGAGCAGGAGAGGGAGGAGAAATGGGGAAGGAGAGAAGGAGGGGATGGGGTGAGAGAAAAGTAGAGAGAAGGGAACGATGGGAGGAGTTGGGGGACATGGGTGCAGAGGGGTGTCACTCCCAGCAGGACATGGGCACCGGCCAGGTGGGTGACTAGGAGGCAAAGATAGGTTTTCCTCCTGGTGTGCCCCTCTCCATCTTCCTCTCCTCTAACGTCTACTTAGGGCTTAGGGCAGTGAAAGGGGGGCATGAGCCCCAAAGCAGAGTAAAGAAAAGATCTATCCTGACACCTCCAGTTGCAGCCTGGTTCAGGGCTGAGGGTTCAGCAATGGAAACCAGACTGGCAAGGGTTGTGGAGTTTGAACTGCAGGAAGGTGCCTCTGGGAGCAGTGGAAGTCTTAGGCTTCACCCTGGGGCAGTGCTTATCCCAAGCCCTGATGACAGCTTTATCTGCGATTGCAACAGCCCAGATATCTAACACACATGGGGTTGGCACCAGCAGCAACTATGTCCCTCTAGTTGTCTGTCCCACAGCTGTCCCCTCAGTTGTCTGCCCCCAAAGCTATCTCATAACTATGTCCCCACAGATGTCTGTCCCCACAGCTGTCTGCCCTCACAGCAGTCTGTTCCCACAGCCCTCTGTCCCCCACAGTCCTCTGTCCTGTCACACCTTCAGCTTCTCCAATGCTGCTGGAAGCTGAAAGGGTCATTTGTGGCAGTCGAGGTGTCCTGGGGCTCAGACAATTGGACACAGCCCAATTGCAGTGTAGGAGAGGCCTATCCTGGGGGAATCGCAGCACTGAGGCCACCAGGAGAGGCCACCACTCCTCAGAACCTGCAGGAGTTTCAATCGTTTCAGGTCTCAGAAAAAAACTGAAAATGTACAGGACCTAAGAAGGTTGGTTTGAATCCCGGCGTCCCATATGGTCCCCCATGTCTGCCCAGGAGCTGTTTCTGAGCAGATAGCCAGGAGTAACCCCTGAGTGCCGCCGGGTGTGGCCCAAAAACCAAAACAAAAAAAAGTGAATCAGGGGAAAGAGGGAAGCATCTTATCCTTAGAGCAGCCCTTCTCAGATCTTTCTCCTTATTAAAGACTGAAGCAGCGACTGGTGTATTCATGGCTTCTGAATTTGCCACGCAGGCTTGGTTCTGTTCTGTTTTTTCTATCTTTGCCTGAAAGTATGAGCAGCGCAGGGCCTCTGTGGGACAGTAGATGAGAAGCAGTAGGAATTCAGGCTTGGGGGCTGGAGCAGAGCATAGTGGAAAGGACATTTGCCTGGCACACAGCTGACCAGGGTTCAATCCTGGCATCCCACATGGTCCCTTGAGTCTGGCAGGAATAACATCGGGTGTGGCCGAAAAAGAAAATAAAAATATAGGGGCAGGAATGATAGCACAGCAGTAGGGTGTTTGCCTTGCATGCTGCCGACCCAGGATGGACCGTGGTTTGATCCCCAGCATCCCAGATGGTCACCTGAGCCTGCCAGGAGCAATTTCTGAGTGCAGAGCCAGGAGAAACCCCTGAGTGCCACTGAAAGCACTCCCCCCCCCCAAATATATATATATATAAAATTAAAAAAATCAGGCTTGGTTCCTGATCAGCAATTGTCATGGGTTGTCATGTCCTCACACAGTCCCTCCTCCCCCACGCCTCTAGAGAAGACTGCATGGATCGTCCCCAAACCTCTCTTGGGAGAGAGATAAAAATGTATACCCCAGAGACAGAAAGGGGACAGGACATGGGGAGGATGAGAGGGAAACTGGGGACACTGGTGGTGGGAAATGTACATAGGTGGAGATTGTTGTTTACTGTATGATGGGGCTGGCGAGAGTTCAACATATAGGGTGCTTACATTGCTAACTGAGTTAGATCTCAGACATCTCGGTTGCCCAAGCACTTCCAGGAGTGATTCCTAAGTTTAAGAGCCAAGAGTAACCCTTGAGGGGCTGGAGTGACAGCGCACTTGTTGGGCGATGCACGCAGGTGATCCAGGACGGACCTTGGTTTGATCCCCGGTGTCCCAAGCCAGGAGCCATTTCTGTGCACATAGCCAGGAGTAAACCCTGAGTGTCACCGGGTATGGCCCAAAAACCAAAAAACCAAAACAAACAAACAAACAAACAAAAACAATAAAAGTAAACCCTGAGCATTGCCAGGTGTCACACACACACACACACACACACACACACACACACACAAATAAGGACTGAATGAATTTAAAACCTGGCACATCTCAGTTATAATGCTTCTTTTGTTTGTTTGTTTGTTTTTTCTTGGTTTTTGGGCAACATCTGGCATTCCTCAAGGGTTACTCCTGGCTGTCTGCTCAGTAATAGCTCCTGGCAGGCACAGGGGACCATATGGGACACCGGGGTTCGAACCAACCACCTTTGGTCCTGGATCGGCTGATTGCAAGGTAAATGCTGCTGTGCTATCTCTCCGGGCCCAATGCTTCTTTTTTCCATGGAGATCTTTTTTTATCTTTGGTTTTTATTAGACATTCTATTATTGGATATACTTGCATTCCCACAGTCTGTAGGTTAGTTCCTTTCCTTGAAGAAATTCAAAGCAGGCAGAGAATAGGAGAGTAGCAAACATTATCACAAAATTAAAAAAACAAAACAAAAAAAAGCTCTCTTGGCCCTGAAATGCTCTGCACTTGGCTGGGGACCAGATTCCACTCCCAGAACCTGACTGAAGAAAGATGCCTTGCTCCAGCACTTTAGGAGGATGCTCAGGGCAAATGAGCACATTTTGAGACAGTCGAGAGTGGGGGGTCCTAGCTTTTAAGTTACCCAGGCATAAGAACTTACCTTCTGGTTAGAGACGCAAGAAACTCAGGGGACAGAGACACTTTTGAAAAGGGGCCCTTGGAAGTACTTTGTGTGAAATCCACTAGTAAAAAGGCACTGAGGGGAATGCAGGAGATGTCTCTGCTGCAATCACCTCAAGCTGCTTTTCTTTAAAGGTATTTTGTTTTTGGCCACACCCAGCCACACTCAGGGCTTACTCCTGCCTCTGAACTCAGGGGACACTCCTGGCAGGACTCAGAAAATCCTATCAGTTGCTGGGGAATGACTGAATGGTTAGCCATGTATAAAGCAAGTGCCTTAACCCCTATGCTATCTTTCTGGCTCCTTTATATATTTTGACAAAACCATTTTTATTTATATGAAGAAAAAGGAGATGTGTAATATGTAGGCTTATAATCAACTTAGAAAAATTAAGAACTAGGGCCATAGAGATAGCATAGTGGTGGGGCATTTGCCTGGAATGCAGCCGACCTGGGATGGATCCAGGTTTGATTCCTGGCATCCCATATGGTCCCCCAAGCCTGCCAGGAGCAATTTCTAAGTGCAGAGCCAGGGCACCACTGGGTGTAATCCAAATACCACAAAAAAAAAAAAAAAAGAAGAAAGAAAGAGAGAAGAAAGAAATAAAGAAAGAAAGAAAGAAAGAAAGAAAGAAAGAAAGAAAGAAAGAAAGAAAGAAAGAAAGAAAGAAAGAAAGAAAGAAAGAAGAGAGAAAGAGAAAGAAGAAAGAAAGAAAGAAAGAAAGAAAGAAAGAAAGAAAGAAAGAAAGAAAGAAAGAAAGAAAGAAAGAAGGAAGAAAGAAAGAAACTAAGGTAAAATCTGATTTAAACATAACAAAAACCATTAAACTCACTCAGACTTACAGAAAAGTTAGAACTACCTCCAAGACTTCCCCTGAACCCTGCTCTGAGCTGATGCTGGCTAGCTGAGGAGGGTGCTAACATCTGGCCATTGGTGTTCTGAGGGTTCCCCCACCCCGGGACACCAGGCACTGGCTGAAGAGGAACATGAACCAGCACAGTAGCTGAGGCCATGTGCTCCCATAGCAGCTGTTGCAATGATGTCCACCTCGGCTCAGGGTGCTGGAGAGCAACACACTCAAGTCATGCCCTGTCATGGTTCTACCAAGGACGCTGTGAGGGATTGGGGTGAGGGAAACCCATCCATGTAGGGGTGGCTGGTCCATTGCCCAACGTGGAGTGAAGAGAGCTTCAAACACCACCATCACCACCACCCCATCCCCTCTACAAATACACCAGCTCTTTCTTTGACCCTTTTCTGCTGCTAACCAGATATCTGGCACCAGCCCTGAGATGCTCAAATAAACTGGGCACACAAGCTTCAATCCCCAAACGCTCTCCCATGCTGGGGCACTAGAGATAAGATGGGGTGTTATGACTCACCGGAGCACTTTTCCTGAGTCCACAGCCAACATTTCTGAGAGCCCAGAATATTAGGAGCCCCCGAAATGAACCAAACAGAGATGACCCCAATGAAATGATATCACAGCTGAGGAGTCAGAGAGGGATGACATGTTTATTTACAAAGTACAAGTGTTTTAAGATTTAATGGGAATTAAAGTGCTTAACTTCACAACATCTTTGATTCTCTGCTGTCTGAGGCTACAGACATGTCACATGATAGATACACCATTTGGACACCTAGAGCAGAAACTGTACTTTCCGTAGATACTTTTTTCACATTTAAATTAACTCTAAAGTTCCCACAGATACTTTTTCACACGGATCAATTGACAAATTAGAAACTCAGATTAACACTCCAAAATCCCAGTCAGTTTGAAGATGAAATGCTAGTTTGGAATGGAAATGTCTCCTATTCAGGCAGTACTGTGACTAGGGCACTGCCCCAGAGGCACATTCCATGTCCACAGAATACCATACCATGTGCCATGTATGACCCTCAGACCATATGCTGCTCATGCCACTACATGGATGGACATCGAGCAATTGGGGGGGGTTTTGAAATATCCTACAAGAAGATCTCCTGGCCTGATGCTCAGAGTCCCTTGAAGGAGCTTAGGAAGAGGTGACCAGCACCGCAGAACTCACAGCAGACCCCACCAGCTTCAAGGGGTCTTAAAGGAACTGCTAATTTCCCAGCCAGGCACAAAACCCCACAACTGGCCTCCTCCCTTGCAGCCAGCAGGCAGTATGTGACCCAGAAAACAGTCTGGTTTAAAATCCAAAGGAGGAGACCAAGAGGATAGGAAGTAGGCAGCAGGGCATGTGAGGTTCTGTGCATAAGCTCCCCACCTTGCAGCCTCGGAGTTTCTCTCCACACACAGGCTAAGAGTTGAGCCGCAGGGGTACTGACTTGACTTGCATCCCAAGTGCACCACCCACTCTGATCTTACTGTTCAGTGTTCTCCAGGACATAGTTCACAGCTTCCACCAGAGAATAACAAACTCGCCCAACTTCTTTTGAGCCCTTCATGACACAGAGGTTTGCAGAAGAGAGCAGCTGTTATCAGAAGAACATCATCCCCACATAGTGCTTCATACTAGCAGAGTGGGTCTGGCTATACTCTTAGATTCAAGTTGGGTTTAAGTCTGCAGCCACTGAGGCAGGAACATGAAGACTAAACCTGGATGAACATGAAAAAGTACCCTGAGGCACGGCAGGGCACAGCAATAGCCAGATCTGTGAGCAGTTTATCGTACATTCTGGAAGGAGACACATAGCAGAGAGAGTAGTAGAAGTAGTAGGAGTAGTAGTAGTAGAAGCCTATAGTAGCTTCTCGGTACAATGTGCTTTGTGTACCATACATGATGGGAACTGCTGGTGTTCCTACATACAAGCCAGAACCCTGCATCCACAGTCCACAGTCCACAATCCCAGGGGGCTGCTCCCACAAGATCCAACCTGGTCTATAAGACCGTGGTTGGAGTGTTCTGGGCAAGCTTCAGCAGGGACACATTTATAGTTTTGATTCTAGCCAGATAAGCTAAGGGAAGGGAAAGCATACCCTGTTTCCATACAGTAGATAATATGGGGGTAAAGGAGGGCAGTGGCCAGTCCAGAAGGGCCTAGAGGCCTGGAGGACCCAGGTCTGCAAGCTGGATTGTAGGCTACATAGCATTGAGACAGAACTGGTTTGTGGGGGAGAGGTGAGGCAGCACTACTTGGAAGGAGGTTCCTGTGAGGTTCTTGAAAAATGGGGATTCTTTAAAATTGGGTACCTTCAGTTATGATGAACTTAGCATCCAACCCGTCTACCCATTAGAGCTTCCTGGGAAAGAGGCACAGGTGCACCTGAGGGGCCTACCCAAGTCCTCTCCTCTCCCAATGGCTGCGTCTGCACCTCTCCTCTGAATAAAGCCAGAGCAGCGCAAAGGGAGAACACATTATGCCCGACATGTGTGAGGCTCTGGGTTCCATCCTCCACTCTGCCCAAACAAAAAAAACCAAAGCAACCTCCATAACAGAGATGAACTTCAAGAATGGTTCCTCAAAGCCATGACACGTGCATCCTTACTGGCACCCACAGACAGGCACACACACATATATACTCACACAGTAGGTACATGCACACTCATTCATAGATTTGCAGTCATGCTCCACTCTACTCACATTCATGCTCAGACACTCAATGTCACGCTCATATGCCTTCTACACATATTATCACATCCATTCATGTTCCACTCACACACTCACCTACTCTCATGCTCGCACACACACTGCAAGAAGAAGCAAGAAACAATGGAAAATCTCCAGTACCCAGAGTCCTTCCCTCTGCTCAGCACTATCTGGCTGGTTGAGGTGACTTTCAGGACTGACACTTTCCTTTCACAGAAGAGGGGACCTAGACATGTCATTGATCATGTTCTGTCATCTTGGGCTGGTGGAAAAGAAAGATGGGGCTGCCCCAATGTCCCCCTCCTGGGGCAAAGTGAACCTGGGTTGCAAGGAGGACCCCAAGCTAGAGCATCCCTGGGAAGCACATGTGAGGCAACAGTGGTATATTTGGGGGCCGTGGGAAGGAGCACCACTGAAACTTCAACCTGGGCACCACAAAGAGCCACCTGTCCTCAAAGGGACCTTGGTTCACATGTAGCTTTTAGGGAAGCAGGGACACGGTTTTCTGCTGTTCCCATTGCCTGCCCAGGAACTCCCCACATGGCCATCCTTCCAGGAGACTTTGGCTTCAAGGGTCCCAGAAGAATGGGTCCCTGGAGTGACCATGTAAGTTAGCTGGTGAGAGGACACAGATGCCCGAGCACATGGGCTAAGGAGGAGGGTGCACGGGCACTGGGTTCCCAGGGGTCACTTGGGTAAGGCCCGGGTCCTCCCGGTTCAAGTTTGGGTGAACGTTTTTGTGCATCTGTTATCAGAGGTCACTGAAGAGATAAGAATCCTGATAATCTGACTGTCCCCAATGCCCCAATGTACTGGACCTCAGAGCCCTCCACATTGGAGTCAGACCCTACCCGTCCGCTACTCCCACACAATGTTAGCACCATCAGAGACAGGCACTGCGTATAGGCACCAGCCAGGTGCGGAGCTGAGACACTGCTGGGAATTCACACACAGAAATGACAGACTTTTCTCATTATAAAAATACCAATACCCTTGATGGCAATCCATTATACGTACATCACCCAAAACATTGACCTTTAGAATACTATTCATCCAAGATAAAACATGCTTTGTATTTTAAAAATAAATTAGAGACAAATAGGAACCTAACGTTGAAGAGCATGGAGCATATATACACATATTTATATTTCTATTTAATACAATATACACATAATTACTATGTACTTAGATATGCTTAGGATCTCTATAAAAACAAGTATTTTCTTTCCTTAAGTCAAAATCGGAACATGACCGGCTGTCCTTTCTTTGTCTTCTGCTTGGAAAAGACAGATGGATGATGCTCTTTCTGCTGCTGGAACTCTAGACTGCAGTGAGGCCTGAGCCTGCACCATGCAACGCCAAACTCAAGCACCATGGGCAGGAGGGCTACGGGGTTCCCCAAGGACTGACAGACGCCGAGCTGATGGGGAAGCTTCCTTCCTGGTGCTCACCCTTTCCTGTGCGACCTGGGATCTGTCCTTCCAACGTAAAGTGCTCGGAGGCAAAGGGCCCAGTGGGTGTGGTGGCTCAACATTCTGATCTCCTGCGCTGGTCGGATGGCTCATCCACGGTGCCTGGTGGTTCGCCCAGCCCCTCTGGTGTCTCTCCCTGGACTGCCAGTAAGATGACCCGCAGCCACCTCTGCTTGAGCTCCTCGCTGTCAGCGGCGAAGCTGTGCACAGACTTGGACTGTGTCAGCTTGAAGCTGTGCGGCAGGTCGGCGCTGCGAGGCAGATTGTCCACCACGTAGCCCAGCAGTGGGATGGTGGTCTGGGCTCTCACGTCCTGGGGGCAGGGACACAGTGGGGAGGGCGGTGCCTGGTTCCAGCCCCCCCTTTCCATGCACACACCTGTACATCCACTCGTATACACACACATACGTGTCCACACTCCAACGCATGCACACCCATGCAAATATACCACAGGCATGTATACTCACATTCATGTGCAGTCACACATGTACTTCCACACACACCCCTATACCCTCACCCATATGTATATCCATATTCACACATACACCTATAACCACAATGCATACCCGCATGACGTGTGTGTACATCCACATGCCAATACATGTGTATTTCAGACATTCTCATGTGTATGTTAACATATGAGAATATATGAAATACACATGTATGATTGCACCGCATGTGTATACACATCCGTCTGTCAACAATACACCTACAGGTAGCCATGCACTGCACACATGCCCATGCTGTCCCAGGTTGTCCCTGGAGGCTTCCGAGGGCTAGGGACACCCTGCTGCTCAAGGGAATGCTCACTCATGACCAGTGAGAGGGGAAAGAGGGAGGAGAACTGGTACCAGGCAAAGCTCAGTCTTGGATGTGTGACACCCCAGGTTTGATCTCTGGCACCATATGAAGCCTGAGCACAGGGCACAGTCCCCATGGCCAGAACTGCCGGGCTTAAGAATAATTTATCTGGCCTGGTTTATCAAGTATCACTGGAATTAGTCCAACCGCCCTAAGCACTGCTTGGGGTCCCCCACAGGCAGAGCCATTGGTTGCACATAGACCACCAGGAATGATAAGAATTGTACAACTTGGTGGTGGACTGATTCCCACAGTCTCCATCAAACTAACTACGGGCAGTGACCGAGTCCAAGAAAGCGGCCAAACGGACTGAACGGCCCCTGGCCCCGCATGTACTATCCATTTCTGGGATGAGCGGTCACAGCTCATCCTGGGTATGACTGGGTACTTTTTCCCCTCTGTCCCACAGAGACATTCTAAAGGCTTCACCCCTGCTCTGTACCTGCTCCCTAATCCCAAGCTACTGATAAGGAATCACGTAGAGAACCCAGAGAAGACTAAGCTGGAGCTGAGCAACACCAGTTGTCACACACACACACACACACACACACACACACACACACACACACACACACACACACACACACACACACACAGAGTGGAAGCTGAGCGCTCCACATGTGACTCTGTGCCCGATGTCCCCCACCCATGGGGCCCAGAGCAGCTACCTGAGGTGCACCATACATGTAGAGCACCAGGGGGTCCTGCTTGGGAATCACACACCATGCTTTCTGCCATGGCTTCGACTTCTCTGTGTACTGCAGGAAGCTGCATACCACGCTGTTTCCGGACACTTCTGCAGACTCAATCTAGGGGCATGTGAGGACACAAGAGTGAGACCAAGGACCAGAGCCACCAATGCAGCCACTTGATAGCCCAAGGACAGACACCCAGGTCACATGCAGAGAGAGTCTCCATTCAGTGCCCTGTCTCTCTCATGATCTGACAAGTCCACCTGGACAAGTGGACGTAATGGTCTTCTCTACTAGCAAACCCACACCACAGACATGGGGCTAGTAGGGACCTTCTTCATTTACAACAGTCAAGGTCTTTTTTGAATATTGACCATAAATATGTCAAACATTTGCTTTCTCTTTTATTAGTATTAGTATTTGTTTTTTTGGCCACATCTGGCAGCACTCAGGGGTTACTCCTGGCTCTACATTCAGAAATTGCTCATGGCAGGTTCAGGGATGCCGGAAACCGAACCCAGGTCCCTCCCAGGTTGGCCACTTGCAAGGCAAATGCCCTGCCACTATGCTATCACTCCAGTCCCCTCTTTCTCTATTTTGAAGAAAAAAACCGGTCCATTCTACCCCTCAGTAAACCAGATCGAGAGCCTTCCAGGGAAAAGGGACTGTAGCCGCCCCATTAGTACAAGACAAGTGTCTGGTATGCATACTGTAGAGTGCACTTGTGTGAATATGTGGTTAGCACACATGTTCTTGTATGTACTTAAATGCATTCACATGTGACATACATGTGTGTTTGAGTGGCTTTGTATGCTTGTGTGTAAACTTGTGTGTGTGCTTAGCATGCACATGTAGTCACATGTGTGTCAGTGAGTATATATGTGTTCATATGTGCATTCCTGTGTGCAGTCCTCTGTGCATATTTGTGTTTTGTGTGTGCTCCTATGTATAATTGGGTGCGTGTTTGTGTGTTTACACACATAATCAAGGTGTGTGTGTAAGAGAGAGAGCAAGTGCAGGGCTGATGGCATCACCCCCATGCATACCCTTCATTCAGATAGACTTATTTGATTGTTCCAGAAACAAAAACTAAAGTTTACCCCAGGTATATGTTTCTTAAAAAAAGACCCAGAAACAGCCTGAGGGCTACTGGGAAGCTGGCCAGGCTGGGCAGACATGTGGTGCCTCTCCTATGGCTCCATGTCCTTCAGCACACTTCTGTCTCAGTGTACATAGGTGGCCTTTAGTGCTGCCCACTGCTGGGATGTGTCAGGTTCAATGCAGCTGAGGGGACAAGGGGACAGGGACCTGCACAGACAGACTGAGAGTTTGCTTCTGAACCGACTATTCAGACTCACTGTCTGCCCCAAACTTTGTGCCCCAGAGGTCATATTAATAAGCTTAGTTTCACTTGTAAGTATCTTTGCAGGAAAAAGCTGTGACTGCAGTTCCCAGGCTAGGTTTACTCCAAAATTATGAGTTAAGGCCACTTGGAAGACTTCTCCATAATGTCTAAAAGTGGTTACAAGCAGCTTTCACTGATGATTCAACGAATATAATAAACTGGGACTTGAGAAGGTACTAAGAAAGCATTTAATATCACCTAAGGGTTTTCAGTCAACACAATGAACCAGTACAGTCCTGAAGGTGAGTGAGAGGATGTGTGTTTGACTCCTGCAACCCTGCACACTAAGGGAAACTGGGGGCTCAGGAAGGGTTTGGGATCCCCAGGGGCAGCTGAGAATTGAAGACCCAGCAGCCCAGGCCTGAAGGAAGAGCTATTACAGGAGGCAGGTCCTGCACTCTGGGGCCAGGCTCACTCAATGTCCCCGAATGCCTATGACAAGGGCAGGTGGCAGAGCATATCTATCCATCCTTGCCACAGAGCTCAGAGTACACAACATGACTATGTCCCCTACCTCTAAGATGCCTTTTCTCTTCTTCTCTTCGCCGTCGGTGAAGCCGCTGATAAGGAGGAAACAGTCTCTGCACACCTTGCTCACCTTCCCTCCATCATACTCCAGCTGGGCTTTGTAATCCGAGCACTTCCAGCAGACCACCTGGGGGATGGCAGTCAATGAGTCAGGGAGCTGTGGAAGGGCAGGAAGAGACTGGGCAGGGGACAGTGGGCAGGAGGGGAGAGTGGGGTGCTCTCAGAGACTGTCTCTGAATGGTCCCTCCATGAAATGGAGGATGAATGAGCACAGTTCCTGAGGCTCTCTCACTAAGAGCTCTTGCACAGCCCCAACTGTCTTTGGATAATTGTCTCCAAATCTCCTAATCAGAGAATGGCCTTCCAACCTCTAGCATCACCCTGCCCCCAGCTTAGAGGCATTTCAGGAGCTTCGTAGTACTGAGCCCTGCAGTTCACACTATAAAACCCTCAGGAAAAGCTCTCACGACTTTTACTCGTGTTGGGAAATGCCATGCAGTGTAGACCACAGACATGGCCTGCACACCCCCATCTCCCTGCATGTCAGGGTCTCGCAGATCCAGCTCAGAGCATATGAGCTCTTCAAACACCTTGTTGTGCTTATGAAAGGCAACTGGGCAAGCCTGGAATCACTGAGACAAGAGCATCAGAGATGGGGTTTAAAGTGTTTCCCCAAAACAGCAGTGTTGGCAGTCACCTAACAGTCAGCCTCTGCAGAGGGGAAAGTCAGACATGTGGTGTGAGAGGCACCACAGTCCCAGTGCACGACAGGGTTCTCTAAGTAAGCCTGGACTAAAACCAGCCCTTTCTTTGTCTCCAACATTTCTTAGTGCCCCAGGGCCCAGATATGCTGGGATCCCCGCATAGATACCCACAGACTAGGGAACCCACAGCTCTGCTCCACCTTGGAGCTTCCACGAGGACTCAGCATGGACACACAGTCCACTTGCCCCTCTCTGCTGATCCCTGCATGCCCCACACTCCTTGTCAGGTCTCAGCTGAACAACAAATCCAGGCAGGTCTTGGTTTTCTTTTTTTTTTTTTTGGGGGGGGGGCCACACCCGGCGGTGCTCAGGGGTTACTCCTGGCTGTCTGCTCAGAAATAGCTCCTGGCAGGCACGGGGGACCATATGGGACACCGGGATTCGAACCAACCACCTTTGGTCCTGGATCGGCTGCTTGCAAGGCAAACGCCGCTGTGCTATCTCTCCGGGCCCTTGGTTTTCTTTTATGCCTGTATGCATTTTTGGTTTGGGGGCCACTCGGGTTACTCTTAGCTCTGTGCTCAGGAATCATTCCTGGCAGGCTTGGGGGGCCGCCATACAGGATGCTGAGGAGCAAAGCCAATTATCTGCATGCAAGGCACATGCCCTACCCATTGTATTTTCATTCCAGGTCCCAGGTCTTGGTTGCTAGGCATCATGGTTGCTGCTCTGTCCTTCACTGCACTGACCAAGGAGGGTCCAGTGCAAGAAATGGCTTCACTAAATAGCAAGGGATCACTAACCAGCATGGGTTATACTGATCTTCATGGGTTATTACTGACCAGTATGGATTATAATAACCAACACGGGGAATACTGACCACTTATATTGATCAGGATGGGTTACATTGACAAGCATGAGTTATGTTGATCCAAATAGCTTATATTGTTCAGCATGAGTTCAAATGACCAGAATGTATTACACTAACCAGCATGGGTTAGATGGATCCTAATGGAGTATATTGATCTGATGGGCTATTCTGAGCAGCGTGGATTCTACTGATTTGAACAGGTTGTTCTGTTGCGAATTGGCTGTTTATCAGAGCTGATAACATCAGCTACACTAAAGTCGATTCCATTGCTCAGAGCTGAAAATGCATGATTGCTGTTTCCTGTGGGGTCCCCCCTTTTTGACAGGGGGAGCTCTGTTGCTCACATTCTTCCTCCAGCCCCTGCAAGTGCACTGCATGCCTCCACCAGCACAGTCTCCACTAAGTGGCCTGGGAAGCAGTTTGTCCTAGAGGAGCTGGTGGGATCCACCCCAAACTCAAGAGAGCAGAACTTACAT
Organism: Suncus etruscus; assembly: GCF_024139225.1. Taxonomy (NCBI): domain Eukaryota; kingdom Metazoa; phylum Chordata; class Mammalia; order Eulipotyphla; family Soricidae; genus Suncus; species Suncus etruscus. The sequence continues at coordinate 18,438,201 of NC_064858.1, forward strand.
GTCCGCATGCCCGGCAATGGTGCCTGCGTCTGGTCAGCGCGTTGAAGGACTCACGGCACTTCATGCACATGGTGACCTCGTTGTCACGGATCCAGCGTGGGGCTCTCTTCCCCAGTTCGGCATGCTAGGGGACAATATGTTTGGGGCTTACAGTGAGCTCTGGGCCAGGGTGCAAGCAGGCAGCGGAGGACACGACAGGCCAGCTTGGGCACATGGACACAGAGAGGAGTAACCCGGGAATGTGGGGAGAGGAGGAATGACCCAGGCATGTGGGCACAGGAGGAGTGGCCCAGGGATGTGGACACAGGAAGACTGCGCCAAGCATGTGTCTCCTTCAGCCATGTGGTATTGTGAGGAAAGAGGAGGGACCTGTGCCCATGAGAAAGGAGCTTTGTACAGGACAGTCAGCCTGACTTACTGAAACCTCAATGGGACCTTCGCTGTCCTTGGCAATAGCACTCCTGAAGGTCTCATGTCTCTGCTGGAAGGCATCGATGGTCTCCTGCAGGGCCTGATGGAAATTAGAAGACAAGCTGAGGGATCGCTACAGGTGAGCCAGGACCTGTTTAACGCATCTGTATTGGGGTCTCTAGAGTCAGAATGACAGATGAGACATATGTGCTGTGTAAGCAGCACATGAAGGTGACCACACATGTGATGTGTGTACAGCACATGGATGTGACCTCACGTATGCCATGAGCACACTATCAGGTTGGGGTAAAATGAATGTGGAACAAAAATGAGCTTACCTTGATCCAGTCCTCTTTGTCCTGCTCGGAACTGAAACAAAACAGAATCCCAGTGAGCATGGCCATGGGAGTCCCACCTGGCACCATGAATCCAACTCATGCTACCCAGCTTGTGGGAACCACAGAGTGTCTGGGAAGATCAAGAATCAGAACAGCACAGGTCTGGCACCCGTGTGGCCATGTCTGAGGCAGAGCTGCACACATGTGGTTCATTGCAGTCATGAAGGTTACTGGAGTGGAGCCAGGGTGCCCTACATAGGTGAATCACCCCACATGGGGCTAGGTTGAGGTCAGTGTGTTAAGTCTCCTGACCTGCCCTGACACTGCCTACCCTCCACAAGTCCTCATGCAGGTCTCACAGAGCACTGAGATCATGAGATCTAAGCCACAAACACTGAACTGTGGAATGCTCAGGGGTGGACATTGGAGCCTGGGGATATTGGTGGTTGGATCCCACTGGTAGTGAGATTGGTATTGAAATATCAATATCTAAAACCATACTGTTGATGGCATTATAAACCATAGTTCTTTAGTTAAATACAATTTTGAAAAAGTCATAGTCTGCCTATAGAATCAAGAACATTAGTCTTGTGGTTCGAATCCCGGCATCCCATGTGGTCCCCTGAGCCTGCCAGGGGCGATTTCTGAGCATAGAGCTAGGAGTAGCCCCTGAGTGCTGCTGGGCGTGACCCAAAAAAACAAAAATAAATAAATAAATAAAACCCATCTCTTCAGGTCATTATGTGCACACCCAGGTTTAATTCTTTTTACTGGGAGCTCTTGGAAAGCACCTGCCCCATTGGGAGAGGAGGAAGGAGAAATCCATTCCCAAAGCTTTCCAGATCATCACTTAGTGATTCTTGGGAGCAGTTCCCATTCTGACCATACAGCCCCTGCGTCTGTGGAGAGGTTCTGTCCTGTCCCCTTGCAGGAAGCTGATGTCACTCGGGGTTTTCGAGAGCCCCCGAGCAGGCAAGGAGGGAAAGAAGCACTGGAAAGCTGGGTTGTGGCACACTCACCTGGCCTGCAACTCCAGGGTTCTCTCCTTGCCAGACACCTGGAAAGTGTGGGGGTACTCCTCATTGTGAGTCTCCATGACAGTCATGCCATCAACGCCCACTCGTGTCCGCACGGCAAATTTGCACCCGACCAGGCTGAATTTGGGCACGCAGTAGAGAAGCATGTTGTTGAACTGTAGGAGTGGAGCACATGTCAGGACACAGGCTAGGACACACATCAGAAGCACAGCATGTGTCAGGAGAACATGCCAGAAGACATGTCAGAACATATCAGGGGCAGAGCACATGTCAGATATATGTTGAGAGCAGAAGCAAGGGGGCTGCGAGCATAGCAGGCCAGGTGTGTGCTGTCGGTGCAACAAGCCCTGTGTATGCACACTTTAACAGTCAGCCATGTCCTCACATCTGAGTGCACCTTCCTTTGACAGAAGCTGAGTGTGTGCATGCTCCCTGGGACTGTGTTTCTACCTTGCAGCCTCACTGATAGCATTCACTTTGTGAGATGGCATAGAGCTGAAATGGAACATTTTAGCAATAATATTCATTTCTGTGGCTCCTTGTGTTGTCTGCAATTGACTGTATGATTGACTAAATTGCCATCTGATGGGACATTTAGGTATAAGCCACTAGTGACTGAAGTGTTGAGTAAATCACAATTTGTGCCATCAAGGAGGAATTCAGTGGAACTTGGTAACACTGAGCTTCTGTTGGTTTTCTCCCTGATCTTTTGTTATTGGTTTGTTTTTGGTTTTTTATTCCCAGACCTTGTAGTACTCATGGCTTACTCTTGGTAGTGGCCAGGGGACCCTATGCACTACTGGAGATCAAACTGGGATTGACCATGTGAGAGACAAGTAGCTTCCCCACTGCACTGTCTCTCCAGTCTCTTCCCAATTTTTCATTAAACAAACCATTCTCTGCAGTGCCTAGAGAGGCCCCAGGCCTTCCTGTAATGTTGGCAAGTGCTGAGAAGGGTCTGCAGCCAGTGCCCAGCTAGTGACACTGAGTGTTGCTGAGTGCAGCCACATGCAGACCTGCATTTGGGAGCAGCTGTCCCTGGGACCTGGTGACTATACTCCTCTGCCAGAGAACATGCTAGGTGAAGAAAAAGTGACACAGAATGCCCGAGGTGTGATGCAAGATAGGGAGAAATGATGGTGATGAGGGCCGGGCAGCAGCTCAAGACATGTGAATGGATGGCCTGGGTTTTGGGGACAGTGGACATGAGCAGAGCACACATGTTGCCAAGAATGTGTCCACCACATGACAGAGAGTAGAGGTGATAAGGTGGGTGCAGGACCACAGCACCACATCGCAGCCCGGAACTCATGTGGCAACTCCTGTGGCTGACAGGGACTCAGAAGCAAGCAGTTGCAATCCCTCACATGCACATGCACACATGTCCACACACTCTACAGGGCTGTCCTGCAGGTTCACTGCTATCCGAATGTGTGGATTGGGCTTCCTGGAGTGTCACTGAGGGTCAGGTGACAGGTGACACATACTCACCAGGAAGAGGTGGCGCTCCTGCGCTGATGTGTTCCTCGCCGCCAGCTTGAGGATCTGGCCCTCTTTGATGAGCTCATTGGATGGGTTCACAACATCCTCCTCCTCCCCCAGCATCTCGTAAACCTCTAGCAGCTTCTTCAATTTCTCCTGAGACAGGACAGGACAACACAAACCAGATGAAAGGCCACACGGAATATGGAAGGGCCTGGTCTCAGGGCAGGGGATAGGTGGGAGAGGCAACCTTGGGGAACTGTGTTTTATGAGTCGATCTGCCTGCTGTGCCAACAGTGGGACTTACCATCTTCCTGATTGCACTGTTGGAATGGCTGGCTGCTGTGGAAATGATTTCCAGAGACTCTAAATGGGAGAAAAAGAAAAGTATTGTCTGCCAAGAGCTGGACACCAAAGTTGACAGAGCAGAAATCTGGGGTCTATCCAGGCAAGGCTTGCTTGACAGTTTCTGCTTCAAACTGGCATCTTCAAAAGCTCCCTGTGCACAGTCCAGGAGGAAATGTCTTTCTACATCCATAAAATGCCACCAACATGCCCAGGCTCCAGGGTCTATAGACCATGAGAAGCTTCAGTCTCTGCACACACCTGCCCCTGGGTACTGTGAGAACCTATGGCACTCCCTTTGGTACTCGAGTACCTGTAGTGTAACCTCTAGTACATCTCAGGGTATCATGAGCACCAGTGGCATGCTCTGGGTACTGTGAGTAATTATGGGATATCTTGAGTATTGCTTTTGTGGAAAACTCCTGGGTAGTGTATGTGGTATACCCTGGGCATTGTGAATGTCCAAAATATTTCTGGGTACTGTGAATGTTGTGGAAGACTGAATATTGCAAGTACTTATTGGCATATTCCTGGACACTGTGAAACTATGGCAACCCCTGAATATTGAGTGCTATGGGCATGTTCCTGGGTATTGTGAGCATTATACTCTTAGTATTGCACATATTTGTTAATGCCCTGGGTTTTGCAAGTGCTGCAAAGTAGTGTTCTCCAACTCCTCATCTGTGGACTAGTTCCAACAGCAGGTGGAGAAAGGATACAAACCACTGTTCTCCTGACCTGTAACTCTCATGGTGCATGCCAGGTGCTGGTCTACAGGTGTGAAAAAGTTGAAGCAATGCTTTTAAACACCCCTGGGTACCATGTCATGTTCTTGGGTACCAGGAGTACTTGTGGAATAAGAAATCTTTTTTTATTGAGCAGGTAACTAGGAAGCTAAATTCTTGTAGATATTGTTCAGAAGCTTCTCATGAGGCTTTGCAATGTAGAAGTTCCAGGGGGAGATGCTGGTGACTGAACCTCAAGAAGCTGAGCTCCTGGGTCACTGACCACTACCAGCACCCTGTGGCTTTCTTGGGGTCCCTCCACCCAGCGAAAGCACCTGAAAGGGGGCTCTACTCAAGGAGAGGGGTTGGGTGACTGCTCCAGCTTCTGCCGACGCAGCCTCTATTTCAGAGTTGAGGCAACCCAGAGCCCTGATGCCACTAGGATCTGGGAGAGGAAGACCTGGCCAAGGCAGGTGCGACCCCACTCTCCAGGCACAAGTGTGGGGTGGGAGGTTGGAGAACCATCTAGGGGGTTCTAGGCCTGAACACAGGTACCGATACAGACATACTCTTGGCATCGCCCCACTCCAGGGAGTCCGGGGGCAGCTTGCGCAGGTAATCCTTCAGCAACAGCTCATAGCGGGGGACGCGCTGCACAGGCTCCAGCATGTGGTGCTGCAGAGTCAGGTTGCCGCACACCTTCTGGCTCTGGAGCAAGAAAGGAGTAAGTTGGAGACTTTTGGCCCATAACAGGCACTGCCCGCCCTGGCTCCCTGCAGCTGAGAGTGACCCATGCCCCAGCCGAGGGTCCCCTGAATACAATGGGAGCAGCTACCAGCAAGCACTGGCTATGGTATAACAGTCCTGGTATTGACAGCACAAATGAAGTACAAATGAGTTTTTTTTTGTTTGTTTGTTTTTGGGCCACACCCGGTGACACTCAGGGGTTACTAAGGGCTATACACTCAGAAATCGCTCCTGGCTTGGGGGGACCATATGGGACACTGGGGGATTGAACCGCGGTCTGTCCTAGGCTAGTGCTCGCAAGGCAGATGCTTTACCTCCAGCCCCCAACTGAGATTATTTTATGTGATGCTGGGATGGACCAAAGACTGAAGCATGAGCTCTACATGTGGCTACCTCAGGGTCACAAAACCAGCCAGGATCAACCCTGCCATGGCCTCCCACTACATATCACACCAGAGGCAGACAGGAATGACAGACACCCCCCAGAAGCTCCTTGGCCATAAAGAACAGCTACTCAGTGTTCAATAGCAAAGGGTAATACTGGGGCTGGAGAGATAGCATGGGGTAAGGCATTTACCTTGCATGCAGGACAGTGGTTCAAATCCCAGCATCCCACATGGTCCCCTGAGCCTGTCAGGAGCGATTTCTGAGCATATAGTCAGGAATAACCCCTGAGTGCTGCCGGGTGTGACCCAAAAACCAAACCAAAACAAAAGAAAACAAAAAAGCAAAGGGTAATACTAACAACTTGGGAGCCCAGGTAGTGCTCAAGGAATCCAAGGACCTCTCTGGATTCATCATTTGTGCTGGGATATAGGACTTGAAGATAGGGTGCTGTGTAAGGGTCTCCAGTGATACAACTAGGGGGATTCCAGGGACCTAATGCAATCTGAGTGCATGCGAGGCAGCCTTCATACACATTTATCAGGTCTTAGGCCAAGAGGATAGACTCTCTACAATTGCTAACTATGTCTTGATTCCATATGACAGCCTCTCTACATTTGTACTTAGTCCTAGTCCCTGTGTGAACAGTTTTAATGAGAGTTGAACAGAAATCACTATGACCTTAAGCAATTGCATTTTCTAGATTTGGGGCCATCTTAAGGATCAGAATAGAGAATTCTGGGAAGTGTAGCAATCATTCCATGACTCTCTAGGCATCAAGCATAGCTAGCTGGGGGTGCAGAGCCCCTTCCACAATGCCCATCCTCCCCGTCTCCATGAGGCACACTCACCCCTGAATGAAATATTGTGTTGAGGACAGGCAGATAAACACAAACATGGCTTGCACAGACATAGATGTATACAGACAGGTACAGCTATACTTATATGTGGCTATGCACGGGCAGGCTTAGGGTAAGGGCCTGGCTATACATGGGCACTATTATACTCAGGCATGGCCATATATGGGCATTGACCATTGTAAATGGGCATATCTGTACAAGGGCATGGCTGTACATGAACCTGGCTATATACAGGCATGGCCATACTCAAGACACAACGATGCATGGGGCTGGACTGAGTGTGTGGGCCTGTCAGCTCAGACATACTCTCCATCTCACTGGCAGGCAGAGATGGTCTGAGGTAGGAACCCGCCCACACAAATAGCCTGCTACCTGGATGTCTTCCACCACCGCCTTGAACTGGGGACTGCGGTCCATTGTTCTCTTGACGAGCTCCATGGCATAGTCAAAGCCCTTTACATACTCCCCGTACATCTTCAGGAAGGGCGCCAGCTTCTGCAGGATGTCACCGATTCTCGGAGTGGTCTCCCTGCAACCAGTGTAGAAACATGCCCAGAGATTCTTCTAGAAAGAGTATGACCAGGACTCGAGACCCCATAGTCACTTCCCTAACACCCTCCTTCCACTGAAGAGTATATGGGCCATATGGGGCTGGGGCTGGGGCTGGAACCCAGGGACCAGTCTAGAAATCTGGAGGCTTCGATCGCCCAGTATGTGTCTTCTCTCTCCAAAGACAGGGCCCAGCACCTGGGCAGCACCGGGACTGCCCTGCACAAGCAGCTGCCCAAGGGCACCAGTGTACGTCCCAACTCTCCCAACTCTTACCACTCCTGCATCCGCTTCTCCAGTTCAGGCAGGAGGAATTTACTGTGGAAGGCATTGATGGACGAAATATTAGAGAAGATTTTATTCACCACTTCTACAGGAAATGAGCCTCGGTTCGCTTCTTCCAATAGTTTGCAATAGAACTCCTGAGCAAGAGAAGGCAAGCATGACGCCCAGCCATGGAGGCCAGTTGGGCACCCCGGGGGCTCTTAGGAACTGTCGGTTGCACTGATGGGAACAGTGCCATGTGAAGCTATGCTCCGGTTCAGGAGAACCATAATTGTGCCCAGGGACACTGCCTTAAGCCCTACCCACAGTATCAGGGGCACCTTTTCCTGCATGGTGAGAAGGTGCTGAACAGAGGGAGAAACAGAGGACTCTGTCCAGTAACATGCCTGTGTCCCCAAAGTCCCTTGCCAGGCTGCCTGCATTCTGCTGTGGTTGTTCTTCAGGCTTGGGCCACCTTGTCCGGTCCTTGGCAGTGTTTGAGGGACTGTATGATGTTGAACACTGAACTCCAAATTCCTGCCTCACCTGTAGCACATGTTTAAGAGTTGTCCTGACTAAGCACTTTAAGTCATTCTCTGCAAATACAACTTCCTGGAGAAGGAATTTCCTTGCAGAAGAGCATCAAAGGGCAGCACAGATCCATCACCTGGAGCCATGGACAGTGTGCTACTCCTGCACAGCCCCAAGGAGCATGGGGACTACAGTTGCATTTTTCCAGAGTAGAAGCCATCCATCTTTCCTTCAGAAGTCACTGCTAACAAGGGCCCATCCCAGCGAGCTGAGGACAGACACATGCAGGCCAGAGGCAGAGAAAGGCAAGCTACACCTGCTTCTGGGTCCAAGAAAACATCATCTCTCTGAGGTTTCCTGGACAGGCCTGGGGATGTGGGATGCTGCTTCCCCAACCAGGGATGTGCCAAACTGCTAGGCCTACCAGTCATTCATCTATGATCCTGGTCAAAGCTTCAGACAATTGGGGAAAGGAAGACGCACCTGATCTAAGAGGTCGAGTCGGCTGACATAAGCTCTTTCGGTGAGCAGAAGTTCGTTGGCTATTTTATGAAGTTTTTGCTCATTTGTCTCCTAAAAGTAGAATATTGACACGTTAGGATATAAAGCCTGGGTTGCGTTTCTTGGTAATCAATACCTCATCTAGTGGTTGGACCAAAACCATTTGCTCAAGTTTCTCAGGCAGCTGAAACCTTCGAGTCCTGAAGGGTTGAATGAGGCCAGTCATGAGTGTTGAGCAGCTGTTCTCACCTCTCGATGCCTAGAAATGCCTTTGCTCTGTCCCCGCCCAGGCATCAACTCTAACTTTGAACCCTCAGGACACCCCTAGTCCTGGGACAGTGTGCCACCACTACCAGACCAGGCTGTGTGTGGTAGGGGGAAAGGAAAAGACACTGCATAACCCCATGGACACCCCTTCCATTCACACCACTTCCCTCTACTCACCACCCATTTTGTGAAAAAAAAAAAAAAAAAATCAAACCAAAAAAATTGGGGGGTTGTGTTTCCACCACACCAGTGGTGCTTAAGGTTTACTCCTAGCTCTGTACTCTAGGATCACTCCCGATGATGCTCAGGGGACAATATGGGGTGCCAGGGGTTGAACCTAGGTCAGTCACCCTCCCTGCTGTCCTTTCTCTCAGGGCCCAAACTGAGATATTGTATGATTTCTCAGTATGTGTTTACTCAGCCCCTTAACTGCATGTGTCCATCCCTACTAGATCCATGACAACATCTTCAATATGCTAAGGCTCTGCTATGCCAATAACTGCAGTAGGGGTGTCCAGGAGCAACCTGCAGAGAGATGGAGGAATGTGGGGTGGGAGAGATAGCAGGCACTGCACTTATATCTTGTTGGGTGTTTGTCACCTCTGACATGCCATCAACATGCCCTTTCTGCACTGCCTCTCCCCACTCGCTGTCCTGCCTTTTTGTTTGTTTGTTTTTGGGTCACACCTGGCATTGCTCAGGGGCTCCTCCTGGATCTAAGCTCAGAAACAGCTCTTGGCAGGCTCAGGGACCATATGGGATGCTAGGATTCAAACCACCGTCCTTCTGCATGCAAGGCAAATGCCCTACCTCCATGCTACCTCTTCAGGCCTGTCCTGTCTACTTTGACTGAAATCCTGAATGACTGAATGTCCCTCCCTGCTGGGCATCTAAGTGATGTGTGGTCTGAGCAACACTGAAAGGAGAGCCTTGTGGGCATCAAAGCACACCATTCCACAAAGTTTTGACTGACAGGAACAATTTCCACCTCCATATTTATTCCCTCTCGCCATTTCAGTCTTAAGACTGGTTCAGGCCCTGCAGCAGCCATGGGACCTCTCCTCCAAATGTCCTTTCAGATACGCTCCCTTGTTAGCTCTGGGTCCATCTGGGTTCATAGCCCTCTGTGTGAATCCCAGATACATGACAAATGCCACCAACACCCCACTGACGAGATGGAATATTTTTGGTGAATTTTGTTAAGGGGACCCTCATCTACACTGCAGAAACTTTACCCCAGAATCACACTTGCCCAGGTGTCTCTTGCCACCCTCAGCATGCAGCTGGTGCCCACCAAGTATGATTGGCCATGGGCTAATGTGAGTCATGATCCCTTACATCCCAGCTCTGACAAGCACCTTCTAACAGCCCAGAGCTTCTGTAACAGAATCATGCCCACATGCCCACACACTCCGTGACAGTCGTGACCACATGTCCATCAGTTACTAATAGGCCACCAGTTCTTTAGATAAGGCTGAATAGAAACGGGTTCCTTCGGGCTGTCGGTCTGGCTTTAGCTACCTGGGACAGATGGTGGGCACTTGGTCAGGATATAAAACTTCAAAGTTCTTGCCATTGGTTCCCTTTGTCTTGCAGATTGTCCTTTAGGACAGGGGTCCTGGCCAGTCCACGCCAACACAAGTAAGCAAAAGTAAGCTCAGCCACTCACACTGCAAAGGTCGGTGAGCTCCGCGGGCCTGTTGTAAGATGATCACAATAGCAGCACTTCAGCTCCCTCACCGGATGTGGGGTACATGCCCAACAGCCAAACTCATTTCTATAAATCCACCAATCCTACAACTCTATAGAATAGGTGCTACAATTATACTCACACACACATTTATAGACTCACTTTCTCATGTACTCACATACATCACTCACAATCACGCTTGTACACATTCAGATGTATACAATTCACACTTACCCTCACAAACTCACATTCAGACTCAGATGCCAGGATTCGAACCACCATCCTTCTGCATGCAAAGCAAACGCCCTACCTCCATGCTATTTCTCCTGCCCCTCATACACCATTTTTAATTTGCAGAGACCAGATAGTCTTGCCTAAGTTCAGACGGGTGAGACCCTGGGACTGTAGCTGCTTTCTTTTGCAGCAGAAGCAGCCAGTAGGATCGTTACAGAGGTCGTTATATCTTCCCCATCACAACTATCAACTTCCTGTTGAGCTTAACAGGTCACACACTCCTAGAAACAGGAGTTGTTCTGCAATATCACTGGAACATCAGTAAGTGTGAGGATGCTACAGAGCATTCACTCTGCTCCTGTTCTCCTCCAGGATGCTGGGACAAGTTCCAGGCCTCAGACAGGCCCCGTACCTTTCACCACTGAGTCACCTGCCTGGCCTTCTGGAGCTCAGACATTACATAATGAACCTAGAGTTGCTCTGTAAAAAGCTGCAGTCATGAAGGATACCTTCCAAGTGTGACTGTGGCCAGACTGAACCCCCACCAGCTCCTCCTGAGGCACATCCAGTAGAAGGGAGTGGCCATAGTTCTCTGCTCCTAACCTCTACCCATTCACGACCTCCCACAACCCAGAGGGGTGGAACTGGAACACAGCAGCAAAGGGACAGGACATGTCACACAGGATGGGATGGGACACAGGGTGAGGCAGGGAGCTTGTGTGCCTTGTCCAGGGCCACACCCAATGTGGACTCAGACACCACTGACACAGCTTCAAGGAGGAGCTGAATGGATCCCCCAGACGGGCTCGTGGCCTTTTGCCTGCATGTTTAACTCTGGTGTCAGGATGCTAGGGTGATGCAGGGTTCCCCTAAAACATAGACTTCAATGGTTAAAGGTTCTTACCATGGTCCTCCATGAATTCACTCATGCCATGATGTACAAGTCACTGGGGCTCACGGGACTAGGAATTCGCTGGGCTTTGTGTAGGCTGTTTCTGCTTAGGTCTGCGCCATTGGAGCAGGCTGGATCTGACCTTTCTGGGGCCACGGTAGCAGTCTGGAATGTCCTCTGCCAGACGCCAGAGAGGTCACATGCTCCTGGGGCAATTTAAAACTTGCTCACAAGGCTCCCAAAAGGTCCAGAATGAGCACAGAGCAACAGAATGGACCTCAGCAGACAGCACTAGCTCTTCCCAGCTAGCCTCCTGCTCCATCCACTATGTGGGATCAATGCTGAGCCCAGTGCTTCTCAAATAGTGGGGCACGCCCCCCAGGGAGGTGGCGTGAGGCTCTGTAAAGGGGGGCATGTTTGACCTCGGCATAACAAGCTAAGCCCCGTGTTTATGTCTCTGGAGCTGAGAGTTGCTGTGTCCTGCTTCAAACTCCGCTTCGAAAAGCTATGCATCGCAAAACGTGCTCACTAGCCATTAACCAGATATTCCCTCTGATTAAAAAATCAGCTCAATTTTTTTTTTTCGGTTTTTGGGCCACACCCAGCGGTGCTCAGGGGTTACTCCTGGCTGTCTGCTCAGAAATAGCTCCTGGAGGGGGCCGGGCGGTGGCGCTAAAGGTAAGGTGCCTGCCTTGCCTGCGCTAGCCTTGGATGGACCGCGGTTCGATCCCCCGGTGTCCCATATGGTCCCCCAAGCCAGGAGCAACTTCTGAGCACATAGCCAGGAGTAACCCCTGAGCATTACAGGGTGTGGCCCAAAAAACAAACAAACAAAAAAAAAAACCAAAAAAAAAAAAAAAAAAAGAAATAGCTCCTGGCAGGCACGGGGGACCATATGGGACACCGGGATTCGAACCAACCACCTTAGGTCTTGGATCGGCTGCTTGCAAGGCAAATACCGCTGTGCTATCTCTCTGGGCCCAGCTCAAATTATTTTTATATATTTTTGTTTTGCAGTTAAAGTTTTTTTTAAAATAAAGATACTATTTACAGTCGCGGGGGGGGGCACGAAAAATGTTTTCTTCTTTCTAGGGGGGCATGACAGAAAATAATTGAGAAGTACTGGCTGAGCCCAACATGGCCAACCCTTTCCTCCACAGACAAAGACAACTTAAAAGTCTCTTTTTGAGGGGGCCACACTCGATGGTGATCAGGGGCTGTTCTTAGCATGGTGCTCGGAAATGGAATGAGTCAGTCACTCCTTAATTTTATGTTAGGGCATCTCTCCAGCCATAGATGATAATTCCATTTTCTTTTTTGTTTCCTATTGTTTTTGTTTTTGGGGGGACACACCCGGTGATACTCAGGGGTTACTCCTGGCTAGGCACTCAGAAATTGTCTTTGCTTGGGGGACCATATGGGACACCGGGGGGGGGGGGGGGGATCAAACCGCAGTGAGTCCTAGGTCAGCCGCGTGTAAGGCAAACGCCCTACCATTGTGCCACTGCTCAGGCTCCATCATTCCATTTTCAAGATGAATGTGGCCCCTACACAATGACAGTCCTTGAGGACATAGAACCCAACTTTCTTCCCGTAGTGGCCCAGAGTGTATAGTGGCAACATCTCTGCCACTTGCTCCAGAGGTAACCTCCTTCAGGCCCAGTCTTGCCTAGGATGCTGTTTAGCTCCTGCCTCTCATGGGCCCACACAGAACTGTCTCCCGGGCCATCTGACACGAGGGTGCCCCAGAGTCTCCCCACACCCACAGTCACCTCTCAGTTCCCCTCACTCAGAGCTACATGCCCAGTCCATTTTCCCGTTTCTGCTCCCATCAGAGATGCACCCTGTGGGTCAGGCTGAGCAAGCTCTGTCTGTGGTTCTCTGCCTATCTGTGCAGCCAGCATGACGGGGCCTCCCTGCCAGTGTTCACCTATGCATGGGCTTGACTGCATGTAGCACATGCTGAGTCCTGCCAGGCTCCCAGCTTCCTCCATTCCCAGGTGCCCCCATGCAGACCACAGTTTAGACCGCCCTGTATCTTCCATAGACTCCCTTCTTCCAGAGATAGCCTGGACATTGTTCCTCTTGGGATGACAGGGTTTGGGGGCTCACAGGTTCCCATGTTTCAACTATCCTGTTCCCAACCTCAGTTCTCCTGAGCAGTGTAAGCAACTTAAATTTATCCAGACTCACTGTGTTTTCCTGACTTTCTAGGAAGGTGATTAAATAATCTATGGGGTGGGGGGAAACTATCTTTCATGGCCTTAGGGAGAATCATAAGCCACAGAACCATATGCCCTGGACACACAAGTCCCTCAGGCCTTCTGGCATCTGGGCATCTGCCTTTCACTTTACACACAGTCCTTCTACTTGTCCTGCCCAGCCCCACTGCTTCCCAGGGCCTATGGGCAACTTTACCAATGCATGGACCCAGAGCAAGGCTGCACCCAGTCTCTAGGCCACAATGCCTAAGAAGCCCTTTCACTCCTTCTCTCATACATTCCAAACTGTGAAACAGTCAAAGACCTGCATTCTCCTCCAAGCAATGAAAACACACCCAACCCAAACCATCCTGCCCTCACACCACAAGCCAAGTGCCACACACCACCACCCTGCATGCCACCACGTCACCAAGACACCATCACAGCACACCATACCGCACTACATGCTACTATTCAATGCCAAACATTCACCAAGTGCCACCATGCCAGGCGCTACTACTCTATACACCACCATTCCACATATACCACACACCAATGCCCACTCCCTCTAGGGCAGCACAGCTTGGAGGGGGGGGGGTGAGGCCCTGCTAGGCTGAAACACAGCTTTTCCTTGGAGTCATGCTGGTCTGACAGGAGAAGAAACCACCAGCAACTTCCTATTTGTTTCAAGTGCAGCAAGGCCTCGGCCACTGACTGTTTTCCGGAAGTGACTGAAGGCAGATCTAAGACTTTCTGGGCCAAGTTCTGGCTGCTACCTGGGAGCCAGGCAGGCCAGATCAGAGCCCCATTCTGACTCTCTCACACAATATGTGTCTTGAGGAAGCAGAATGCACCAAGTGGGGTATATCTGCAGGAATCTGACACGTTCCAGAACCACAAACCTCCAGTCCTGGAAGCCAGAAGGTGAGTGAAAATTACAGAAGAGCCAAGAAATACTGAGTTCTGAAAACATGAAATCCATATAATTTTTATTTTTTGGTTTTGGGGCCACCCCCGGCAGCGCTCTGGGGTTACTCCTGGCTGTCTGCTCAGAAATAGCTCCTGGCAGGCACGGGGGACCATATGGGACACCGGGATTCGAACCAACCATCTTAGGTCCTGGATCGGCTGCTTGCAAGGCAAATGCCGCTGTGCTATCTCTCTGGCCCCGAAATTCATATAAATCTTGACCTCCTGGATGTCTTCACTTCAGGATTTAATACTTTTCACTTTTGGTGAAACAAAATCTGTTTTCTTTTCTTTTTTTGTTTTCTTTTTTTTTTTGGTTTGGTTTTTGGGCCACACCCGGTGATGCTCAGGGGTTACTCCTGGCTATGCGCTCAGAAGTCGCTCCTGGCTTGGGGGACCATATGGGAAGTCGGGGGATTGAACCGTGGTCCGTCCAAGGCTAGCGCACGAAAGGCAGGCACCTTACCTCTAGCGCCACTGCCCGGCCCCCAAAATCTGTTTTCTTAATGAAATTGCTATTAATGAGGTTCTGGTCAACATTACTCTGAGCTGGTACTGCCAGTGGCAGAGATGCTCATGGATAGATCGCATTTTGGGAAGTTGCGCATGTGCAGAGAAAAGCCTGAGTATTTGACACAATCTGTGGGAGGAGGACGGCTCATAAGGGAAAGTTTGTCACAGGCATCATTGGTGAGCACCTTCATAACCACAATACCACAAAAAACTGCCGCAAGTAATCCCACAAAGGATCTGGAGAGATAGCACAGTGGTAAGACATTTGCCTTGCTTGCGGCCAACACAGGACGACCCCGGTTCGAATCCTGGCATCCCATATGGTTCCCCCCCCCCCAATGCCTGCCAGGAGCAACTTCTGAGTGTAGCATCAGGAGTAACCCCCTAAGTGCCACCGGGTATGGCCCAAAAACCAAAAAAAAAAAAAAGAAAATTTCCCCAGAAAGCTGCAGCCTGACAGGAGGTAGAACAAACTGAAGAGATCATCCACACACACATAAGCATCTGTGTCAACCAGATTCATGAGATGGACAGAGCTGACATTGCAGGGGCCTGTATGGGCCCAACACCACACTTCCTGGAACAAATTGCCTCACTCCTCTGCACTCTTTCCCACTGTCCACCCTCTCCATGGGACACCCCTCCCATCTCTTTCTTTTCTGCACACCCCCCTTCTTACCTCTCCTCTGCCTATATCTCCCTTTCTCCCTCCCTTTCTTCCTCCCCTCTGTACACTCTTCCTACTTTCCCTCCTCTGCAGACCCCTTCCCATCTCTCTCTCTTCTGCAACCCTTTCCCTGTCCTATCCTCCTATGAACTCCCATCCCTCCTCTTCCAATCCCCACTCCTAAACTCCCATCAGCCCCCTCCTCCTTTGCTTTCTCCTCTGCCTGCCTCTCACCTCTACACACCTTCTCTCTATCATCCTCTCCTATGAATTCCCCACATCTCCCTCTCTTCTGAGTCCTTCTCTCCATCCTCCCTCTCCTATGTAATACCGGAAGCACTCTGCTGACCAGTCTCTACCTTCAGAAACACCAGATTTTACGTTTCCTCACGGTGATGCCTCCCCCTTAGCAGATTCTTTTCTTTCTTTTTTTTTGTTTGCTTGGGTTTTTTTTGTTTTGTTTTGTTTTGGGTCACACCTGGCAGCACTCAGGGATTACTCCTGGCCCTATGCTCAGAAATCGCTCCTGACAGGCTCAGGGGACCATAAGGGATGCTGGGATTCGAACCACCATCCTTCTGCATGCAAGGCAGATGCACTACCACTGTGCTATCTTTCCAGCCCCCCAGATTCCAGTTATTTAATAAGACATTGACACTGACAATGTGCCATGGTGGCTCACACCAGGATGCATTCCTGAATGCAATTGCAGCACCTGTGTCAATGTGTTAAGGTGCTAGAAACACTATGTACCTTTTGCAAAGCAAATATCCTATTTCTTGCTCAGCATATGGCTCCCTGGGCTGCAGTGCAAACCACACACCAGGACCTCAGCTTTGGGGAAAGAACAGCCTTCTTGTCCCTTTGATGCCCTGAGCTCTCCCCACATGCTCCCAGTGGAGACTGTCCAGGCTCCGCCTCCCCTCTCTGACCTGTCACTCACATGTGAGAAGGAGCCATGCAAAGGACCTGAAGAGTCCAGGCAGGAACTGCCCTGGCCACCCCCTACTCCTGGGCACAAATGGAGTATTCCACAGTGGCCCCCCACAGCAGCCCTCCATTTCCACAGGGAAGGTTCTTACTGGCTGACCAGTCCCCAGGGAAGGCCACATCCCAGCAGTCATAGGCAGCAGTGAGTCTAACTTTCTCTCTTGCTTGCCAGGTCCAGCAGAGCCCTCAATACCCGCCTCACGATACAGGAGCACAGAGACGCTGGGCAGTGTCCTGTTGCCTTGTTTAACATCAGTTGCCAAGCATGATTCACTCTCGCCACCCACTTCCTCCTCAGCACTTTCCCTGACTCTGAGCAGTT
Organism: Suncus etruscus; assembly: GCF_024139225.1. Classification (NCBI taxonomy): domain Eukaryota; kingdom Metazoa; phylum Chordata; class Mammalia; order Eulipotyphla; family Soricidae; genus Suncus; species Suncus etruscus. The sequence goes on from NC_064858.1 coordinate 18,455,120, forward strand.
GGTCTTAAAGGCAAATTTACTGGCTATGAGAACAAGGGACTGGCCCAAGTTGACCAGATGGGTTGGAGGACAGGCACAGTGGGGACTGCAGGGTCTGACGATTTCACTTCCAGCTCTAAGTCCACCATCTGCTATCCACCCACCCACCTACCCACCCTCCATCCCCTCCATCCATCCCCCCACTCATCTACCCTCCACTTATTCACTCATCAATTCATCTATCCATCCACCCATCCTCCATCTACCCATTCACTCACCCATCTTCCATCCACTCATCCACCCATCAGCCAACTCATCTACCCACTCCCCTATCTACCCATCCATCCGTCTACCCACTAATCATTCCATCCACCCATACATCCTCATGCATCCATCCACCTACCCATCCACATATCCTCTACTCATTCATTCATCAATCCATTTACCCCTCCTCCATCTACCCATTCACTAGTTCATCCACTCATCCGCCAACCCCATCCATCCAACCATGCATCTATCCATCCATTTACCCACCCACTCTCCCTCTACCCACTCATTCATCCAAATATCAATGCATCCTTTTTTGCTAATATTTTATCCTTTCAATTTTTCTATCCAGATTAATGTCAACGGAGACACACTGTAGCATTGCAAGAAAATATTAAGCAGATTTAGGAATTGGATGGCCTTTATCCGTGTTCCCCAAACTCTCACAATTTTCGGTTTTTGGGTCATTCCCAGCAGTGCTCAGGGGTTACTCCTGACTCTATGCTCAGAAATCGCCCCTGGCAGGCAAGGGGACCATATGGAATGCCAGGATTCGAACCACTGACCTTCTGCATGAAAGGCAAACCCCTTACCTCCATGCTATCTCTCCAGCCACAACTCTCACAATTTTCAATACTTGTGTTTCCCACAGAAACTTCTAGTTAAAATGATGAGACATCAAAGAAGTGTGGAAAGTCCCCTTGTCTCCAGAGACATAGCAGCTTTCTATTTCAGGAAAAAGTGACAAGGCATATATTCTTGCCTTTGAACCCAGAGATCCCAAATATCTCATGAACAGTACACTCATGTTCTTGGGCATAATGTGGAGAGCTGAGGGGGCTCCAGAGTTTCTCCTACCCCTGGTACTCGCTCTACCTAGCTCATGTGGGTTTAGATCCTGCATGGAGCTGAAAGCGCTGAGTGGGGCCAATCAGTATTTGACCCAGCACTTCTGCTGTTGCATTTCCTGCATGTGACTTCCTATCCATGGACAGCCCCGAACTGGGTCCTTATGTTTTCTGGAGCAGTTCCTCCTGTGGTGGTGGTTTTACTAATGTTGGGAGTGTCCGGGCCTCATATGGGGCCAGCATGTACTTTAGCACTGAGCTACTCTCCAGTTCTGAGATGCTTTGCTGAGTATTTCACTCACAACCAAACCCCATGCTCAGAAGACAGGTTCATACTGCTCCTGAGTTCCTGAGTTTGGGGCATCAGGGAGAAGTGCAGTCCAGTACCCCCCTCCTGCCAGCAGAGGAGTGGCGATCCCCTGAGGGATGCCCCAGAATGCTCCTAAACTCTCCCTGAGGGAGCAACAGGAGCAAAGGGGGCTCTGCAAGAGATAAAATTTGAACACTGCTCAGGGACCCCAACACTCACTCCTGGGATGCATAAAAAAAGGGGGTCACAGCAGTATGGAAAATTGAGGGCTGCCAGACCCAGGGAAACCAGGACCCCCTGCATACCTTTAGCTCCTGGGGCTGTTCAGGCTGGTTCAACTGGTTTTGCTGGTCCGGCTGGTTCTGCTGGTCTGGCTGGATCTGCTGGTTCTGCTGGTCCTGCTGGTTCTGCTGGTCCCGCTGGTTCTGCAGGTCCCGCTGGATCTGCTGGTTCTGCTGGTCTTGCTGGTTTGACTGGTCCTGCTGGTTCGGCTGGTCCTGCTGGTTCGGCTGGTCCTCCTGGTTCGGCTGGTCCTGCTGGTCCTGCAGATGGATCTGGTCCCCTTGGTCCTGCTGCTTCTCTGGGCCAGGTTGGTTCTGCTGCTCTGCCTTGTTGGACTCCATGTCATCCCCTTCTTGCCCCAATGTCTGGGCCTCCTTCTCCAAAAGGTCCCCGCTGGCACCTCTGCAGATACCGTGGGAAGTACCGGCATCCTCTTGGATATTGGGGGGCGTCGGATCCGCAACCATCTTCCCCCTCTCTCCGTTTACAAAGTTCCTACTGACCAAGGCTTTGGGCACCTGACCTGGCGTTTCCGGGCCTGGCAGGGCGGCTCTCTGTGCCTCGCTCTGAACGGGGCTGGGTGCTGCCATCACGCCGTTGGCCATACAAGTCTGGACCCCGGTAGTGGGTCCCACATCACAGCCCTGCTTAGGAGTCAGCAGCTGAGTGGGGGGCCTGTGAGGAGGTGATGTCACTCCACGCCGGCCGGGGATCCTGGGAGAGCTCAGCACCACAGTCGAGTCCTTCCTCACGTCACTGTAATTTGACAGTGAGCTGAAAGAAAGACAGACACGGATGGGGCGGGGCATAGTGCATGGGCAGAGCCCAGAGTCCACTCCTGCCTGGGAGGGACCAGGCCCTGCATATGCTAGAAGCCTGATCAGGACTGTGCATTGACATGCATGAAAATCCTGAGTCTCCCATGAGGACCTGGCCAAGTCCTAGGTGGTGGGTGAGCTGATAACTCAGCACCCCCATGGGAGTGACACTAGCTGTAAGTGGAACCATCTCCTCAAAATACAGCTGCCTAGACCCCCTATGAGACCTCCTTTACTAGGGGAAGCTGGAAGCACAGGTCACTGCTGGGCCATGGCCTGGCCAGAGGCACTTGTAGCTTCTTGCATCTCTCCATGCCCTTCCTAGTGACATACAAAGCAGCTCTAAACTGGGTGGTGCAGGAAGGGGTTGGGGTCCTGGGAGCTAGTGGGGAAGAAAGGGTCTGTCCAGTGCTGGGTCCTGAGAGCCGTCTGGTCCTACAGACCAGATAAATGAAAATGAGGCATTTTATAAGGAAAAAAGGTGATGGGAATTCCAAGACAGAGCAACTAGGGGTGATTAAGTAGAAAAGCAATTAAGGTAGAAGTTTGGGTCCATGTTTAAGCGAGACATCCAGCATTTCCCTGACCTTTCGTCAAATAGGACTAAAGAACATGTCACACCTAAAAAAATACAAGCCTGAATCTGTCAGAGCAGCCAGCTCAGACAAGTAACAAGTGACAGCTCAGACAAGGCCAGTGTCAAAAGCCAGAAGCCCTTCCTGGGAGGGAAAAGAAAGTGTAACCAGGGGAGGTATCATAGGGCCACCTCAGGAAACTTGTTCCTTCATGGTGAAATGCAAACAAATGCCTTCCCATGGTGCCAGTCAATCTCTCTCTCTGTCATTTTGAGCCCTGATCACCAGGAAGCACAGTCAGGACTTGCCTGGCCAGTCCACACTCTGGGCTGTGGAGATCCAGCCGAAAGACAGACTAATTGGGGCAAGGAAGCTTGCGGGGATGTGAGCACTAGAATGTGGATAGAACAATACCACAGAAGTCTACAGAAACCACCCTGAGACCATATGGACACCACATGGATACGACACAGATACAACATGGAAACCACATTGGTGCCATACAGATATCAGACGAATACTACATGGATGTCACATGGTTGTCACATGAACAATAGACAGACATCACACAGGACCACATGAATGCCACAGGCACAACATGGAAACAGATACTATGCAGATGGTACATGGACACAACACAGATATCACATGGATGTCCATGGACACTATGTGGACACTACACAGATACCACAAAGATGCCAAATTGACACCACACATACCTTACAGATACTTACATAAATACCATCTGGATACCACATGGACACCACACAAACAGCATATCGACAACATACAAATACACGGACTTCTCATGGACAACACATGAACATAATATGGATGCCATATAGAGACCACATGGATGTCAGATGGATACTGCATGATAGCACTTGGATGCCTCATGGAATCCGTATATATACCACATGGAAACCACACAGATACCACATGGACTCCTCATGGATATCATGTGGATACCACATGGATGCTACACAGACACCACATTGAAAACCACATGGAGTCCACATGGACTCCATAGACTTTACACAGAAACCACACAGACCCCACATGGAACCACACAGAAATTGCATGGACACACTGATGCCATACGGACACCCACAACACCACATAAACAGCACACAAAATGACTGCTCAGGCAAGCATGAGACACGGCCAGCAGCTGATGGTCTAATGCACCTCCATCCCATCCCAGCCAAATGAGATTCTCTTCTCTATTTGGACAGTCTCTGAGCCCTTCATGGTCCTCTGGTCCCTTGTGATTCTCCGCCATAAACAGTCTCGTACCTGCCCCCTTCGAAGTGGCTGATGAGATCCGACACCTTACTGGGCTTGTCCTGTGGCACACAGGGAGCTGGGCCAGGGTGAAGTTGCTCCATGCTGGGCTTTGTTCTGGGTGAAGCTGTGCACCCAGAGCTCTGGTGCAGAGTGGGACAAGGTGAATTCTGTAGGTGCAATGGCTTTGGAGGCACTGTTGGAAAAGAACAAACCAATTGATTTCACTGGAATGGGTTATGGCGTGCAAGTTCCTTTAAATAGTACTTTGGTAAACAAACATGTCAGTCTTGTATGGAGCCTTACCCAAGGCTCTGTGGCCAGGAGCCTTTACTCTGGGCCCCAAGCAGATATGCCTTCAAGATGTACATGGCACTTTTCATACTGGATCACTGAAAACCAGGTATTATCAGATACTCAGACACTGACTTTGTTGATATTATCCATGTGCTACTAGACCGTGTTACTCATCATACAGAGGCAAAATGATGCTCATGACTGGGCCAAGGGGTGGCTCCAAGCCTGATTTTCAGCAGAACATGAGGACAGAACATAAATCAGACATGAAAATCAGTCCCCCTAACCCACAGTGAAGACCCAGTGGGATCAAGTGGCCAGCACATCTCATTCCCATGCACTTGGATTCCATTGATGCTCTGAGGGAAAGATAACTCCATCACCTAGACTTTCAGCCAAGCTTGGAAGACTTTGTCTCTTACACTTTGCCAGTACTGAGGGTCTGAGCTCTCCTGAAATGTTTGTCCACCATCAAGAGTGGCTGCCATGAACATATCTGGAAGCCCGTACTCAGCCAGACTGTGGACATGAGCCTGCTCAGGTGGGAAGAAAAACTGGCATGGGCACCACTGATGGGAAGTTGTGTCCACGTGGTGCTTCCTTCTTTGACATAAGATCTACTGACCCACAGGCATGGAGCACACAGGGATACCTACTTTGACTCACATGTATTGAGCACACAGGATCTGCCACGGCTCACATGCAGAGAGCCACACAGCTCAACTGTGTGTCACACATTGTCTGCTGAAAGTCTCAGATTATCTGTGTACACAGTCAGGGGAGGGAGGTGGTTTTGCGCTCATAATTTTTCCCCATCAACTTTGGACACAGTTGGGATCTGACGAATTCTCTTCCCTCAAAAGAGGCTCTGAAGTGATGAGATTTCTACTTTAAAATAAAAAGATCCGGGGCCTGAAGAGGTAGCATGGAGGTAAGGCGTTTGCCTTTCATGCAGAAGGTTATTGGTTCAAATTCCAGCATCCCATATGGTCCCCATGCCTGCCAGGAGCGATTTCTGAGCATGGAGCCAGGAGTAACCCCTGAGCGCTGCCGGGTGTGACCCAAAAACCAAAAAAAATAAATAAAATAAAAATAATAATAAGAATAATAAATAAAAATACTTAAAAATAATAATAAAAAATAAAAAGATCCCTACTTTTTGTATCTGGGTATGAGCATCAAACTGTGTAAGATTGAAAAGAAATACAAAATATTCTTAATCCCAGATCTTTGCCAGATCTATCAAAGATAAAATCTTGTATTTTGCAAATAAGAGTGCTTAAATCAGCCTCACAGATTTCTCTGCTCACATTCATGCCAACATCAGAGTGAAGAAGCATGTCAGGGCCAACAGCAGAAGTTCATGGCAGGATTTGTGTGAACATCACGGATGTGCCTTAAACATCACCACAGACTCCATCGTGAGAAAGGGAAGGAAGCAGCCTCCCATCTGGAAGATTCCATCTTCACCCCCTCAGACATCCTGCCCAGGAAACTTTTCAATGCAGAAATGGGCGGAGCCCCAGGAATGCTTTCATCCAATACTTTCTTGGCAGAAACAGACGGACACCAAAGGAAATGCAAGACAGAAGAAACAGAAATGGACTTTTCCTGAGTCCAGAAGCCTAGAATAACCAAGCTGGGATCAGGTCAGACATCCAGGATTTGGGGCAAATGAGGAATCCATGATCACCATGGGGCAGTAGGGTGGGGGCAATTCCGAGGTTCTGTAGACTGGAATTTAGCTCTAAATGCAAATAGTCATAAAACCAAGAGGGAGGACTCTCACCCTGGCTGTGTAGGGCCAGTCAGGATGGGTGGACCCATTCCTGCTAGAGGCAGTTCAGGCCTCATTTCTGAAGGTGCCTGTTCTGGGAGATTGCACACCCCGCAGAGTCCGTTCTCTTCCCCCTACCTTGTGGCTTTGGGCTCGAAGCTGTGAGTTTTGCTGGTGAGTTTCCATTTAGTCCCTGAGCCTCTTCCTCTGCCGCATTCCGGTCAATAAGAGCAGAGTTGCCACCTCTCCAGCACGGAGTCTCTATGGCGACCTTTGGACACAAGCTGCTGCCTGTGGAGAGCGGAGAGAAGACTGTGAGCAAGAGGTAGCACAGCTGTGGCCTGTGACCTGGTTTCTCCTGGCCCAGCACAGGAATGCGCTCCAGGCCTGCATGGGAGGAAGCTGGGCAACATGACTGAGGTAGGAAGTGCTCCAAGGGCTTGGGAAAGTGAGTGACACACCCACCTGCTGACACAGGAACACGTGTGTACGAGAAAGCCAGCAGTGTATGCACACAGGTACTACACACACATACACACAGGCAGCAGGTACTGCTATGCACATAACAACACCTATGCATATAAGCAAGACTGTGTGTAGTGTATACAGTATATATATATATATATATGTATATATATACACACATATATTGTGTGTACATTCCATATATCCTTGAGTATAAGCCAACCCAAGTATAAGCTGACCCCCTAATTTTACCCTAAAAACTGGGAAAACTTAGTGACTTGAGTACAAGTTGAGGTGGTAAACGCAGCAGCCACTGGTAAATTTCAAAAATAAAAATATAGACCCAAAACAATTACAATAATTGAGGAATCGTAGGTTAAATGTTTTTCAATATTTATTGCTAAAGAAAAACCTGTAAACTAGCAACAATAACTTTAAAACTTTTTTTTTTTTTTTTTTTTTTTTTTTGGTTTTTTTGGGTCACACCTGGCAGTGCTCAGGGGTTATTCCTGGCTCCAGGCTCAGAAATTGCTCCTGGCAGGCACAGGGGACCACATGGGGCGCCGGGATTCGAACCGATGACCTCCTGCATGAAAGGCAAACGCCTTACCTCCATGCCATCTCTCCGGCCCCAAACTTTAAAACTTTAAATAAAGGGGCTGAAGAGATAGCGTGGAGGTAGAGAGTTTGCCTTGCATGCAGAAGGACAGTGGTTCAAATCCCGACGTCCCATATGGTCCCCCGAGCCTGCCAGGAGCGATTTCTGAGCATAGAGCCAGAAGTAACCCCTGAGCACCATCGGGTGGGGCCCAAAAATAAAACAGAATAAAACAAAAAACTTTAAATAAAGTGCAGAAAACTGTAACTTAACAGGTAATCAAGCTAAATCACAAAAATCCTTCAAAACTGGATTCCTCCTCCTCCTCATCATCTATATGTCCAAACAGAGCTTCAGCTGTGTCTGATGTGAGGGTATTAGCCTAGACACTGTCATCATCTCTGAGTTCGCAGATATCATCATCACTGCTGTTGGTCTCATACATAGCGCAGAATATTGTGGATTAAATAGCTCAGTAGCATCCAGTTCAGTTCAGCCACCTACCTCTTCAGCTCAGCCGGGATGTGTGGACTGAGCTGAAGCGCCGCCCCCTCCAGCAGACGGCGGAAGAGGACTGGAAATTACGTGCATTTGACCAAATCAGATAACCTGTATGACCCGAGTATAAGCCGAGTTCGGGTTTTTCGGCACAAATTTTGTGCTGAAAAATTCGGCTTACACTCGAGGAAATATGGTATATCTCACCAGCCTGCTACACACACACACACACACACACACACACACACACACACACACACACACACACACACACACACACACACACACACACAAAGGGGAATGCTAAGCCAGAGTATCCTGTCTGTATTCATTAAACTTTTCCTTCTTCCCCATTGCTATGTTGAGATGAACAATAGGTCTTGCTTAGGGGGAAAAATTCTTGCGGGTAATTCACTATCATTCAGCAAGTCAGTCTTTTTAAAAAAACAAACAAACAAACATAACTGGCTGAGAGCTGGAATTCTAGTACAGCAGGTTAGGTGCTTGCCTTACACATATGGTTCCACAAGCACTGCCAAGAGTAATTCCTGAGTAAGCCAGGTGTAAGCCCTGTGCAGCCAGGTGTGGGCCAAAAACAACAAAACCACAGACTGAGAAAACTTCTCTTTTAGAGAACCCAAACATTATCAACAAGAACAACTGGAGCTAAAAGTTAATATTTCTCAAACAAACAAGCCCAGATGCCTCTTCTTAAATACACATCCTGTGAAGAATGAAAGCTCCAACCCCATGGTGCCCACCCCAGGCTCCCTGTCCCTGGGGCACAGGCTGGAGGGACTACCCACATCCGTGAGCCCCAGAAGTCATGGGGCTGGTCTGGAGGCTCAGGAAGGAGGCATAGCTCCAATCGTGTGCAGATAGCTCAGCTGTGTCTGTTTGACTCTGTTACCTTTTCAGAAAAATCCATGTAAGGTGATAGGAGAGACTCTCCAGCTCTTCTGAGTCTGCACTTAGGAACCCAGGAGGGCAAGGCAATATCATGGCCGAGGTCACAGAAGAGGCAGCAGCAAGAAAATGTGGTTACTGTAAGCCAGGAAGGACCTGCAGTGGCCTTCAGCTTCCCAGAGGATTTATAGTGCTGGGAATACAGCAAGTGACTGGCCACGAGTCTTCGGGAAGTAGAGCAGCCTTGTTCCATGCTAAAGGGCAGATGGACTTAGTGATTCAGAGACAAAGCACAGCTTGATGAGGCCGGAGTGGTGGCACAAGCAGTAAGACGTCTGCCTTGAGCAGGCTAGCTCCTCCGGTGTCCCATATGGTCCCCCAAGCCAGGAGTGATTTCTGAGCACATAGCCAGGAGTAACCCCTGAGTGTCACCGGGTATGGCCGAAAAATAAAAAAAAGAAAAAGAAAGAGAAGAAAAGCAGCTCAGCTTGAGTATATCATCTGGAGTTTTAGAACGAGGTGCTTGTTTTCAAAAGTTCAAAAGTTCAGGGTTTCAAAAGTTGGGGGCCTGCAGGCTGCCAGAGAGAAGGGGACGAACCCACACCTGTCCCCAAAACTTCCAAAACATGCAACACCACCACTCCCAGCACTGGGCATCATAAATGCTTTCAATAAGCATCAAGCCCAGCTCTGAACTTGAGCAGAACCAGGGGCAGGAAAATAAGGTTACAAAGGACACATTCTCGAGAATGCACATGACAAGCCAGCAGTGGCAAGCATGCACAGTGGCAATCAACTTCTCTCTGACAGCAGGAAGGGGGTGAGCAAGGGAGCAGCAGGCCCTGTGTGGGTAATTTCACAATAGAGCATCTCTGCTCAACTCTACCTAGATGTCAAAAGTGGAACTTCTGTTTGCCACTGACTCGCATTTGAACTTGGTTCTTACTTGGGTACTGGCTATGCAGCAGGGAGCTGAAACCAAGGAAACACTTAGGAAATATGCAGGAAATGCACAGGAAACACCAAACAATGTCCAAGCAACCCAGGAAATATTCAGGAAGTGCTCAGGAAGTCTCAGTCCATGGTTAGGAAATGCTCAGGAAAAGTTCTGGAAACTCTCAAGAAATGCTTGGAAATGCCCAGGAAATGCTCAGGAAACACTCAAGAGCCACTCAGAAAATGTTTAGGAAATGCTCAGGAAATGTTCATCAGTGTTGGATTACTCCACTCCAGAGTCACCTGGGGCTAGTCACATGCTGGGAGCAGAGAAGCTCCATTGTGACCCTCAGGAGAGGTTTGAGGAACAGTACCTGCCCCCCCACCCAAGTCCCTAAGTCTCACTTTTGTGCATGGGTAGAGATGGCTAGGAAGCAGCAACTCTGTGCCACTGTTTTCCCACTTCTACACAGTACTATGAATGGCAGATGATCTCTCAGGCTGCTGAGGGTGATGCTTGCCCCCTATTGAGGGTTGGTCAAGGCACCCACATTGCCCTGATTAGCCCACGCACATTTAATTGTGGGGATGTTACCCTTCCCCAATTCCTTATGCTAATCTCAACTTGGATGGTCAGACCCACCCACAGCTGGGAGGGGTCTGTGGTTAGTAATTAAGGGGTTGCCTTTGGGGAGGGGTGAGAGAGGAGAAACAGGAAGGGTGCTCGGAAGGCAGTGATAAGAGGCTGCTGGAAAAGGCTTAGTATAGAGACCATGTAGAGAAATGCACATGGCGGCTAGGGTTGTGAAATAAAGCTGGATTTCTCCTGAAACTTCATCTCACTGCTTTGTGAATCTTCCACCTTTACCCTGCCAACTACAGACCCACCAGCCAAAGGGGCTACTGGCGCCGGCCAAGCCGAGAAAGGCCTCACCCAACCAACACCAAGACTTTATATTTTATATTAATACAACATGGGGGTATGGTCTTTCTCTCGATCTCTGATCCAAAGCTGAGACTCTCTGTGGTCTGACACATCAGCCCAAACTCTTGCCTATCGCTGAACTTATCAGAGGACATCGCCAGGAAACACACCCATGTGGGGCACCTCCAGGGGGCACCCCAGGTGGACGTCCCAATTACATGCCTTCCAGGATCCCCTCCACATCTTTGCCCACCATGGCCATGTGCATAAATGAACCCAAGGCAGGAGGAGCTTGTGGACTAAGAAGGTGGAGGGATCCCTGGGAAGGCCCAGCTCCTGGGGGACACTGAGTAGAAGCAAAGGGCAGGTACACAGGCTACACAAAGGAAGTGACAGAGCTGCAGCATGTCCCTGTGGTTTGCCCTTCCTGAAGTGGCATTGATGACCTTCTCTCTAGCATCACAGCCCCTGCCTCTGATGGGCAGAGCCTAGCCCCAGTCCAGGCACAAACAGCCTTGCTCTGGCTCTCAGTACCTAGACAGTGGGTACTGTAGGGCCTTAGTGTACCTGTACCAGCTGAAACAGGGAGAGGGAAAATACTAATTGATGGGCCAGGTGCCTGAAACTGGGATCCATCACCATTTTTCACCCTGAGCTGAGTGTCTGCTTTGGGGGAGACGTCCCCACTTCCAGAGAGCCATATCATTCCAAATAGGCTGGCACCTGATTTTACAAACAGGAAGACTAAAGCCCAAAGACATGGAGGCTGAATGCCAGCCCCTACCAGGGAACATCAGCAGATGAGAAGATGCCTCCATCTGCCCTCAGTCTGCATACCCTGGCCAGTTCCAAAGACCTCCCCACTGTCCATCTGCTTCAGGTTGGTATATGGAGTAGCATGTTTCATGGCCTTAGATCTCAGTCAGAGGGAATCCGCCACCATCAGGAACTTTTCCAGAAATCAATTTTACAGTCCCAAACTGCAGGTGTAAACATTGCCCAAGAAGAGGACAGACAAGCACCAAATGACCTCCAGAAAGAACCATGGCTTCCTGCACCACTGCTGTTGCTTCCTGGTTTGAGAATTCCAACCTGAAACCTGAAGGAAGCTTGAAGGACACTGAGTGCACAGTTATGCACTCAGAAAGTGAGCATGAGAAAACCACAGAGCTCTGAGAAATGGAGAGGAGATGGACAGGTGGACAGATGGGCAAATGACAGATGGAAAGATGGACAAATGGACAGATAACAGCTATTCTGATGGACAGATACATGGACAGATGGTAGGTAGATTGAAAGACAGACATAACAGATAGAAAGATAGATGGATAGATGGACAAACAGATGATAAAAGGGCAGACAGATGGCCACTTGGCATCTAGCCTTAGGAATCTAGGGGACTAAAACTAAATAGGAACTTACCATTTTTGTCACCTAAAGTTAACCCAATGAAATCTCACATGGGCCAGAAATGGGTGAAAGAATTTGCCTTATACAGGGCTGACCCACAGTCCATCCTGTTGCACACATAATCCCCTGAGCACAGAGTCAGGTGTAAGTCCAGAGCACTGCCAGGTGTGGTCCCACAATAAATAACTAACTAGTCAATTATGGACAGTAAAGATTCATTTAAGAGTCTCTGTGAGAATCCAGGAATGTCTCTAGGCTCACCAGCAAGTTCTGAACCTTCCCAGCTACTCACACATCCACAGTTAGGTGTGTCCACCACTGGCAAACCCCAAGAGTACATTGCAATCAATGTTTCAGTGACACAATGGGCGAAGCTGTCACCTTGTGACTACATATGAGGCTCAGTGGGAGCAAGATAAGGACAATTGATAGGTGATGATGCTGATCTGTGCTGAGTAGAGCAAGCACTGAGGCTGGGGCCATGATTGGGACACAGAGCAAAGTATCCCCTGTACTAGACTGGGGATAACCGCACAGTGTCATGTCTCATGCCACTGGCATTGCTGCTGTAGTCACTGTTCTGGGAACCACACCTCACCAAGATCAGGGGTCTAGGATGGGGCTAGTCCAGGCCTGTATGACCCCTTAAGTCACACCTGCCCCACGATTATCTACAAAGCAGCCCCCTTTCTCAGGAAGAGAAGAAAAGGTGAGTTCCAGTCCAATCACATCCCAGTAAATTCCCTCAGGGTTCGGTGGGAGCTTGCACACAGCCCTTCTCTGCACCCCCACACTGGACCTCCCCCAAACTAGGCCCTCTACACCCCTACTCTGGACCTCCCACACTGGACCTCCCTCAGACCTAGGCCTTCCTTGCACCTCAACACCAGGCCTCCCCATGACCTTTCTCTCTCTGCACTTCCATGTGGGTGGCCATGGTCTCAGCCTATGATTTGACATACAGGGTAACTGCAAATGGGATGAAAAGGAAGGACATGGCCATGCAATCCCTGTCATGCCTGTAGCCTGGACATCCAGACGTGCTCCAGTTTTGTCAGACGTTCTCCAGCACCAAGTATGGTGCTCCCCCATTTTCACCCCATGAAGCTATGTGAGAGGCTCAGACAAATGATAAGCAGGTGCTGGAGTTAAAAAACTGGAGGAGGGCCGGGAAGGTGGCGCTAGAGGTAAGGTGTCTGCCTTACAAGCGCTAGCCAAGGAACGGACCGAGGTTCGATCCCCCGGCGTCCCATATGGTCCCCCCAAGCCAGGGGCGATTTCTGAGCACATAGCCAGGAATAACCCCTGAGTGTCAAACAGGTGTGGTCCAAAAACCAAAAAAAAAAAAAAAAAAAAAAAAAACTGGAGGAAGCT